>NC_069077.1:140119455-140431284 GCF_025698485.1 Gossypium arboreum | reverse complement strand
TTTGATAATGTTAGTTACGGAATTTAAAGTTTATATAGTTGAATGACCAAAATAAAAATACACTAATAATTGGTGATTAATAGTAAAGGTGTCAATATTTGTTCATCTATCTTTGAATGTAATATTATATATATGTTGATGGTGAGTTGAATGTGTATGTGGACCAAAATTATAGAATTTATAAACGAAGAGAATTAATTTTATTAAATTATTTAGAGCTAAGATTAAATTAATAAAGTATATAAGTGTGACGACTAAATTTATAGATGTTTTTGACATTAAAATATAACAGTGAATTTTTTTTTGAATGGCAATTCAAAAAAACATACTTTTATATTCATTATTTTTATGTATTTAAGGATGGTATCATTATATTTATATTTGGTATTATAATTAAAAATTTAAAATTAAACACATGTTCAATAGTATTACAATATAAATTTGTTATTACTTCTATATCCATTATTAAATAAATTAAAAATATTTAATGATTTAAATAAAAATCATTTAATAATTTAATGACTATTTTAAAATTTTTAAAATTAAATACTAAAATGTAAAATTTTTAATAATTTAATTTACAATTTACCCATTATTTTGTGAAAACATTTTTAAAATAAAAAAAAACCAAAAAGTAACCTACCTTTAAAAACATTGTTTTTCACGCGATGCTTAGACCTATACTTTAAAAAACCTTTCTATTGCTCACTCTTAGCAATCCAAAAACCCTAACAATGGCAACACTCCCGCATGAAATGACCATTGAAATACTACTTAGATTGAGTGTAAAAGATCTTCTACGCTTCAAGTGTGTTTCAAAGCCATGGTGCTCTTCGATCGATGACCCAGATTTCATCAAACTCCACCTCTCCCATTCGGTCAAAACCAACACCAATCACTCCCTTATTCTCCGTCACTGTGAGTACCACTTCTTCTCCGTTAATTACGACTCACTCAAAACAACTCAAAGACTCAACCACCCACTCGGTGAACAAAAAACACCCATAAAAATATTGGGTTCTTGCAATGGTTTGCTGGCTCTAATAGACGACAACGGTAGAATATTTCTATGGAATCCTTCAACGAGAAAATCCCAGGTATTACCTTCCAGTGAAATAGAGTTTTCATCTCCATCGATTTTCTTTCCCCGTTCATTTTATTGTGGATTTGGGTACGATCCCATTTCTGATGACTACAAATTGGTTCGAATGGTCCAAGTACATGGAAAAAATAATAGCTACCTTCATTCGGAAGCTAAGGTTTACAGCTTGAGGAGCAATAGTTGGAGAAGGATTAAGGATTTCGGCTTTTATCTTAGTTTCTATCGAGAATTTGGATTTTTGGCTGACAACGCTTTATATTGGATGGTTTTAAAAACTCCACAATCGGGCAATAAAAGCCTTGTTGGCTTTGATCTGGGAACCGAGGAACTCCGTTTCGTTGAATTGCCGGATTCTTGTTTAAATAAACGTGTCTGTATGAACATGAAAGCCATGGGAGGTTACCTTTGTTTGATTACAACTTATACGGAATTCAATGATGATGTGGTTGATATATGGATAATGAAGGAATCTTGGATTAAGTTGATATCATGGAAGAAATCCGAGTCTATTTTAGGTTTCCCAATTGTAATACCTTTGGCTTTTTCAAAAAGTGGTGACAAAGTTTTATTCAGCATTGCTCTACACAAGTTTGTGTGGTATGATTTGGGAAGCAAGAGGGTTGAGAATGTTGGGATTAGAGGCCTTCCAAGCTCATTTGATGTGGACTTGTATGTTGAGAGCCTTGTCCCCTTAATGGTAATGCTGTAATGAGATGCCTCCCAAAGGTAAATTGTTTTTATTTAATTGCATTTTTCTTATGCTCATATGTTTGTATGGTGCAATTTGGATTTTCAAATATATGATTGGTTTTTATGCTTTTAGGTAATGTTTACAAAATTGGATTGGTCGTTGAATTGATCATGCTATTCATTTGGGTTCAAATAACTATGTTGTTGGACATAATTTCTTGTTTGGAAATTGGATAATTTGTAATTTGTTTTCACTTAGAAATGTGTGGTATGATATCTGGGTTGGATATGTTATTGATCGGAGGTTTTCTATGGTGTTTTAAAGTAGAAAGGTTGGTTGAGACCCTTGTTGGTCCCTCTTAATATTTGGCATGATTTCTTGATAAGCTATGAATTTTGCTTTTGAATTACTTTATGAGTAGTAGATATGAATATTTTTTTAATTATATTTATGTTTAGATATGTGTAGGGTTGAAGTCGGTTATTTTTGTTAGGGGTTGAATTTAAGTTATATATTTTTACGATAGTAAAAATATAATTTCACTATTTTAATAGTTTATATATTTATAATTTTAATGTATTGTATCAAAATTTTATATTTTGATAGGCTAAAATGCAATTTTTCTACTATTAAATTTAAAATTTTATAAATTATAAACAGGCCTAAATGGAAAATTTTGTATTTTCTTAGGAGAGGGTCGGTCCCTGCCAGCTCTCTGACTTCACCCCTGGATATGTGTTGAAAGCACATGAATAATTAGAGCTATATAACTTAATTGTAATTAGTTACAATTAATATAAAATTAATTTATTTTAAGAACTTTACTAAATTGATGTTACTCTTGATTAAGTCACCAACTCAATTATGAAGATAAAGGAATAACTCAATTATGAAGATAAAGGAATATAGGTGAAAATAAGAAAATTTAAAAAAAAAAATACTATTTTCTTTTGTAAAAATTTGTCATAGCCAACCTTACTGAACGCAATATCGACTGCCCAGTCTACATTAAATTTCAAAAATACAAACACCAAACAAAATTTAATTGTTATGAAATCTTAATTAATTGAAGGATCAATTGAGCAATTTGACTCTTTTTAAATATAGTGGAAGGTGGTGATAGACAACTATCATCCACCAAAATGGTTAATGAACGTCAATGTTAATAAATTGTGATTAATTAATTAATTAACTAAGTTAAAATTTAAAAGTCATCATCCATTTTTTTATCTTCTTCACCGTGGAGAGAATGAAACTTTGAGAAGCCATTGATAAGGCTTCAAAATTTGGCCAACTTTAGATTTATGCATGATATGCCATTTTCACTATTTTTTTTAAAAAATCTTATATTATTAGTATCGTTGTAACTCGTCTTAATTAAAATGAATGTTCATTTTTAAAACTATTATGGTTTCAGAAAGTTATAATTGTCGACAATTGAAGCTTTTAATGTTAAGTTGTTGGATATAGATCTTAGAAATGAAAAAGGACTAGTTTGTGAAATGAGAATTGTTGGTTTTGAACATAAGGATTAAATTGTTAGTATCTTAAATTGGGCATGTAATTTCTAGGAGGCTGTAATTGGATGTATTTGAAGTTGGTTTAAAATTTCGAGCCTAAATTTGAAAGTTATGATAAGTTTGATTTTAGGGATTAAATTGAATAAAATGTAAAACTTGAAGAAATAACCAAAAGATAAAATTGAGCTTACATATATTTGTAACAAGTTGTTATATGATATTTGAGAGATTAAATTGAAATAAATTTATATTATAGACCAAGATTTGAACAAGATGATTGATAATCGAGGAAAAAAGAAATTTACAAACTAATCTCTAACCCTTTTGCTTATGCTATTTGCCCCTTGTAAGTTCATATAGTATAAATATGTTTAAATTTTTGTTGAGTTTCATCTGTATGTTTATTAATGTTTTATTGATATCCTGAATTGGCTATGAATTAGTACCTAAATTGAGAATTGAATCTGATTGAAAAGTATTGTTGTGAAATGGTATAATGTGAGATTAAACTTGGATGAAATTAGTAACAGTCTCGTATACGAGGTTACGGGCTATTTCCCGTACGCCCCAAACTTCAACATGTGTTGCAAACTCAAGAATATAGGTATATTAAGCCCTGGTCAGGCTATATGTTGTGTAGGTTCAACCCTAACGGGTGACCAGGCACTTTTATCCAATTCATGTAGGTTTAACCCGAAAGGGTAACCAAACACTATATTTCTCGTGTAGGTTTATCTCAAATAGGTAACCAAACACTATACTTTCACTTGTATATTGAGTTCTTTTACGATGTTTTATTGGGTAGAATTATAAAATGGAAATGTGATGGTATGAAGTTGATGTTGGCAAGATGATAGTTCATTATTTGTATATTTGAATCAAGTTGGACTATGATAGAAATATGAAAATTTGAGGTTATATGTATGGTTTGAACTCAAAGCCTTATGTATCTTATATTGTTGCATTGTATCTTGATAGAGATACTTATTTTGCATAATGAATTAAATGTGTGATTAATTGAGTTAAGTAATTGTTTATATTGTATGAGCTTATTAAGTATTTTAAATACTTACTCATGTTACTACTTTCCTGTAGATTTTGGATATCCAGAATGTGTTGATCGGATCAACGAAAACACATATTTTTTGTCTTTCGAATTCAGTAGACTTTTGATGTTTCGAGTTTGGATTAAATGTTTGGCATGTGTTAGTTGATATTTGTAGTATATGCAATTATGGTACCAAGTTGTTACATGGATTTGGTAAGTTGTGTATATTTACCAAAGTACTAGTATGATTAGGATTTGTGTATGATTTACTTTGGTAAAAGTTAAGGCATAATTTAGGTTGTTGAAAGGTAAGGTTGGAAAGTATTATGGTAAAATGCACATTGGTGTTCATATATGCTTGTATAAATGGTCAGGTTGTATTTTTGAATTGGTTGTGATGGTACCAAATGACACATTGGTTAGGAACTTAGGAATGATATTTTAATTGACATTTTGGTATGTTATTGATACATTTTAATGTGGTTTAAGGAATGATATAAAATGCATATATGGTATATGGAAGTTTGTGGTTTACAACTTGCTTTGTAGGGTACACATAAGTGAACACAGTATGACACACAACTGTGTGCTTCACATGGGTATGTAGCACAGCCGTGTGCTCTGAACGAACTAATTACAAGTTGTTTGACAAAACCACAATTAATTACGCGGTCTGAAGACACGACTGTGTGACCTTGTATTACACGGCATTAGCCTTGTACATGGCTGAAGTACGCGGCTGTGTGGTTCAGCTCCAGACGGACTCAGCCTGTCACGTGTGGCTTGGCCACACGGCTATATGACACCTGTTTTGCCTTTTTATCTTTTTTTTTTTGTAAAAGTTTTAAAATGATCCTGAATTGGTTCCGAGCCGGATTGAGAGCTTTCTAAGTTCTAATAAGACTCAAATTTAATTGTATATCATAATATTTGAATGATTATGACATGATTGATTATTTGGTGGGTTTATTTATTATTTAATTGATATGTAATTTTGAAAATGTTACAAATTAGTCCTAGTTAAATTCTAGGTTGATATCATGGCATACGTAAGTTTGTACAAGGCCCAAGAAAAACTATATTTGAAGATGATGCCTTGAACTGACAATCATTGTGTCATTGTGTGACTCATGTTTTATTTGAATGTTAATTGTGTGTTTATGAAATAGTTTCATGTTTAATTGAAATGAAGATTATGAATTATTTTTATTGTTTGATTGAATATTTAAAGCTGGAATTTTATGTGATGATCTCTATTTATTATAGTGACATCCCGTGACTCGGGTCTGATGACCGACTGAGTATGGGGTGTTACAAAGGTATCAATGTGTAAATGTTAAGGACTAAATATGTTATTATACTAAATAAAAACACTACATCATCATTTTCTATTAACAATCTAACGGAAAGTGATCAAAACAAAACTAATCGAAAATGTTAGTGATAAAGTTGAAATTTTTTGTAATTTGATAATAATAAAAAAATACACGCTAATAAATTGAGACCTTTTTATTTTTATAATTAATGTAATCAATAAAATATGATATTGAATCTAATTAATAATTTTCATATATATATACATGTATAAAAATGTGTGTATATGTATATTCTATAAGATGTCAGAGGCCGTCACTGCTGTTTAACCTAGCATCTTTATGTTGTAGTAATAAGGCTTCTGTCCTCATGCATGGCACCTGTGAATTGGTTCTTTGAAACTGCACAAGTCCATCTATGACCTGAAACAAGCATCACAAGCTTGGCTGAAACTGCACAAGTTCATCTATGACCTGAAACAAGCACCACAGGCTTGGCTGGAGCTAAGTAGTTTTCCTCTGCAACATGATTAAGAACTCAGTTTCATATGTTTGTTTATTCATCTATGCTAAGGATTCCATCCCAATTTTATTTATTGGTTTATGTGAATTATCTTTTAGTCCTAGGAGGTAATAATAATAATATGATGTTCAGTCTTTTTTGGCAATAATTGTCTCTTATATTCGTCTTAAAATATCATGGTCTCTGAATTATTTGATGTGTTGAGGTAACCAATACGTGTTCAATAGGCTGAAAATACATGTTTTTCATAATATAAAGATGTATTGTAATTAAAAGTTTGTGTTATCATAATGCTTGGCAAAAAAAATAACCTCATTTCAAATATGGTCGGACTTAGACTTTAATATTCAAGGTTCAAGTCTAATTGAACTCGTTTTATACTTTTATAATGTTGCGCGGAAGCGTGTGAAAGAGTAAAATTATTGTACTAAAAAATCACACTAAATTCAATTCCCAGTAAAGAGAGGTGGATCACGAGAATCACTTAAGTACCAAGTCTTTCCTAGCCAGAATATCCCTTTATCATAATTTAATAGCACAATAAATCACTACAATCACACTCACAAAATATGGAAAAATAAATAGTAAAAAAAACCAGAATTTTAACGAGGTTCGGCAAATCTTGCCTACGTCCTCGGGCAATACCAAATATATTTCACTCTAAAATACAAGTGAAACTTTACAAATAGGGAGAGAGAACAATGCCTTAAGTAGAGAATGGCAAATGTAGGATGATTAGAATGAGCAATGGTTAGGCTTATTTATAGTTGAAGTTCAAGGGCCACCTTGCAAGGTCCCGATACAATTAGGGACCAAAAATTGCTGTTATTCCATGCCCAACACTAAATAAATATTTGGTGCCCATAACTTTGACCTTTCCAAGGTATGGGTAGGTATGGGCAAGGTATGGGCAAGGTATGGGCAAGGAATGGGTATATTCTAATAATCTCCACCTTGAAGATTTGATTAGGGTAATCTTATCTTCACACAATTCTTTCTGCCTTTGACAACAATACTTGATAGTGCCTTCTTCAACCTGTTAAACTTGCAGATATTGATCAAGTTCAAACAATGTTCAACTTGGTTGTCATATTGATCAATATCCTGCAAGTTTAGCAGTTGAAGAAGGCACTATCAAGTATTGTTGTCAAAGGCGAAGAATTGTGTGAAGATAAGATTATCCTAATCAAATCTTCAAGGTGGAGATTATTAGAATATACCATTCTTATACCTTGCCCATATTTTCATACCTACCCATACCTTGAAAGGTCAAAGTTATGGGCACCAAATATTTATTTAGTGTTAGCATGGAATAATAGCAATTTTGGTCCCTAATTGTATAGGGACCTTGCAAGGTGGCCCTTGAACATCAACTATAAATAGGCCTAACCATTGTTCATTCTAATCATCCCACATTTGCCACATACCAAAATTATTGGTACCGTCAAATTTCTCTACTTCAAATTTTGCATTTGTCACAGTAGTCCTTGCTGATGACGATGCTGCTGCCATTTTTCTCCTCAATCCCAACTACTGTATACGTGAACAGTACTATATATGTGAATAGTGTCGTATACGTGAATAGTGCCGTAAATGGTCGTATTCCCCAAGTACGAATCTGGCTCTGATACCAATTGTTGAGTGGAAGCATGTGAAAGAGTAAAATTATTGTACTAAAAAATTACACTAAGTTCAATTCTCAGGAAAGAGAGGTGGATCACGAGAATCACTTAAGTACCAAGTCTTTCCTAGCCAGAATATCCCTTTATCGTAATTTAATAGCACAATAAATCACTACAATCACACTCACAAAATATGGAAAAATAAATAGTAAAAAACACCAGAATTTTAACGAGGTTCGGCAAATATTGCCTACGTCCTCGAGCACTACCAAATATATTTCACTCCAAAACACAAATGAAACTTTACAAATAGGGAGAGAGAACAGTGCTTTAAGTAGAGAATGGCAAATGTGGGATGATTAGAATGAGCAATGGTTAGGCCTATTTATAGTTGAGGTTTAAGGGCCACCTTGCAAAGTCCCTATACAATTAGGGACTAAAAATTACTATTATTCCATGCCCAACACTAAATAAATATTTGGTGCCCATAACTTTGACCTTTCCAAGGTATGGGTAGGTATGGGAAAGGTATGGGCAAGGTATGGGCAAGGAATGGGTATATTCTAATATATAATATGAAATATTCTTTTAAAAAAAAGGATAAATTACACTTGAGGTTATTAAAATATAGGTAAATTTACGTTTTAGTCACCTAATTTCAAAAAGTTAAAAAAAATGCTCATTAAACTAATCGAAAGTTTTCATTTAAGTCTCTAGAATGTTAAAATAATTGTTGTATGGTCTTCTATATTTGCATAGCTTACACCAATTAAAAACTCTCCTTCCTTGTCTCTTTTACAGTTCATTTACTTTTATGACACAATTTGAATGTCACAAATTTGTGAACTAAAATCTAAATAACTTTTTTCTTCAATCTCTGACACTGACCGTCAAATTGACTTAGATCTAAAGTATGTTATTCTAACCATTGAGGGGTACTAATCCACCGTATCGATCATTGAATTATCGCTTGGAATTTGCTAGCCAGATTTAAGAAAAAAAGAACACCCTAGTACTTTAAATAAATAATTTCTAATAATTCAATAATCATTTTGTAACTTTTTAAAATTAAATTATCAAAACATAAATTTTTTAATAATTTAATGACATTAATTGTAGTTTAATCATAATTTTAAAATAAAAAATGCAATAATTGAATAAAAAAGAACATTTCATTTAAAAACATCGGTTTTCACGCTTCTTTTTATGGTTTAAAAAACTTTTCTTCTTTACTTACACTTATCCGTCCAAAAACCCTAAGGCGACCCTCTTGCATGATTTGGCCATTGAAATACTAAGTGGCTTAAGTGTAAAAATCTTCTACGCTTCCAGTGCGTTTCAAAGCTCTGGTGCTCTTGCAATGGTTTGCTGGCTCTAATAGACGATGACAATAGAATATTTCTATGGAACCCTTCAACGAGAAAATCCCAGGTATTACCTTCCACTGAAATAGACTTTTCATCTGCATCGATTTTCTTTCCCTGTTCAACTTATTATGGATTTGGGTACGATCCCATTTCTGATGACTACAAATTGGTTCGAATGGTCCAATTACATGGAAACAATAAAGGCTATCTTCACTCGGAAGCTATGGTTTACAGCTTGAGGAGCAATTGTTGGAGAAGGATTAAGGATTTCTGCTTTTATCTTATATTATATAGAAAATTTGGAATTTTGGCTAACAAACGCTTTACATTGGATGGTTTTTAAAACTCCCCAATCATGAAAACAAAACCTTGTTGGTTTTGATCTCGGGACCGAGGAATTCTGTTTCCTTGAATTGCCGGATTTGTGTTTAGATAAGCTTTTTTGTTATGACATAAAAGCCATGGGAGGTTACAATTGTTTGACTGCAACTTACAGGGATTCCAATGATGTTGTGGCTGATGTATGGATAATGAAGGAATATGGGGTTAAAGAATCTTGGGTTAAATTGATATCATGGAACCAACCCCTCCTTCTTCCATGTTTTCCATCTGTAGTAGTAGTACCTTTGGCTTTTTCAAAAAAATGGTGACAAAGTTTTATTCAACATCTCTTAGAAGTGCAGAATTTATAACAAATGGTACAATCTTAGGGACAAGTTTGTGTGGTATGATTTGTGTGGCGAAAGGGTTGAGAAAGTTGAGATTATAGGTATTCCAACTTCATTTGATGTATGAACTAATTGGACTAAACACATGTTTTGAAGATGAATATAATTTGCTTCTATTTTATATATAGCAAATATGATTTTAGATTTCATTAATCATACAAATTATGAAAATAAAACATAATTATATAAATGAAAAGTATAAAAATTAAAATTAGTTACTGAAACAACATCATTAACGTAATAGTGAATAACTTTTTTTGTAATGTTGGTTACGAAATTTAAAACTTATATGGTTGAATGCCTAAAATAGAAATACACTAATAATTTGTGATAACAGATATAGGTGTCATTATATGTTGATCTATCTATGAATGCAATATTATATATGATATGTTGATGGTGATTGAAAGTGTATATGTGGACTAAATTTATAGAATTTGTAAATGTGAAGAGTTAATTTTATTAAATTATTTAGAACTAGGACCAAATTGATAAAATGTATAAGAGTCGAGGACTAAATATGTTATTATACCAATTTAAAAAAAGGCTACATCATCATCTTATTTTAACGATTTAATGGAAAGTGACCAAAACAAAACTAACTGAAAATGTTTGTGATGAAATTGAAAGTTCTAATAATTTGATTGCTAAAACAAAAAATGTAACGTCCCCTAACCCTATACCGTCACCAGAACAGGGTTACGAGACATTACCAGTCAGTACAGTCCAATTCCGGTCATTAATTAAAATAAATATTCACACACATTCTAGTTTTAAGATGTCGTCCCTTTAATGGGCCCTCGCGGTCCAATATAAACAGTAAATTCAATTCGAGACTAATTTAGAATCACTACGAATTCTTAGTAAATTTCAAAATTCATACAATTTCATTCAATTCAACAAATATATTTCAATTATGCACATTAATTCATAATTCAATACAATTCAATTTACTTTTCAATACCAAATATTCAAATATCACAATCTCATATATTCATATCAATTTCCTCATATTTCCAATCAATATATTTTTCAATATAACATTCATTCAATATTCAAATTTCTACATAAATCATATATATTATATAATTCAATCAATATAAATTCAATCAAAATAATTTCAATCAATATAAATTTAATAAATTCATCGCATACCAAAATCAATCCATTCCAATTGTAAAACATCATAATTTTAACACTAACAATTGCCATATGTATATAAATATAACAAATAATAACTAAGTTCGGATTATAGAAATACAAACCGTAATTTTCGAGCTAACTCCGTTGACTTTGTCTTGTCCTTTCTTAGCCGAGATTTCCGGTACCACATTGACTACTGAAATTAATACAATTCATAATCATTAATACATTACTAATTCATATCTTGAGTTACAGAATTCTAAATTAAGATCCGCTAATTTTTCCTGAAACTAGACTCACAAATCTTCTTACAATAAAATTTTCGGAATTTTTGGTTTAGCCATTAAGTACAGTTTATTCTTTAAATTCACCCCTATTCTGCTGTCTGACAGTTTCGTCCCTTCTTCACTAAAAATTAATTATCTCACAGTACAGAACTCGGATAATATTCCCGTTAATTTTTCCTGAGAATAGACTCATTAGGGATTCTAAACATATAACTTTAAGCCTCTAATTATTTTTCTTCAATTTTTGGTGATTTTCCAAAATCAGAATAGGGGAACCCAAATTCATTCTGACCTTGTCTCACAAAATTCATTATATCTCATAATTTACAATTCAATTTCTTATATCGTTTCTTCTATAAGAAACTAGACTCAATAACCTTTAATTTCATATTTTATTCATCTTCTAATTCGATTTATATAATTTTTTATGATTTGTCAAAGTTAGATTACTGCTGCTGTCTAAAACAGTTTTAGTGCAAAATGTTGATTTACTTTAATTTCAATTTAATCCTAACTAAATTCTCTTACTTTTCTATCTTAATTCATACTTTATTTCTATTCAAATTTCGTCCAAACTCATACTTAACTATTAAATTTCCAGCATATTTTCATAATTTCGAATTTATTTCCATTTAATCCCTAAAACTCAAAACTTATAGCTTAGTTTACGATTCAATCCTTTATTCAATTCCAATCAAAATTTCTATCAAATAAACCCCCAATTCCATCATTTTATTCAACATGAACCAAACTTAGAAATCTAATGACTTTCAAAATTTCTACTTAAAACAAGTACTATTTATCTCTAGGATTCTAAAAAACTCAAAAATCATAAGAAAAGGGGTTAAATTGACTTACCAAATTAACTTAGAACCTTTAAAACCTTATTTTCCCTTTTTCTTTTCTTTCTTTCTTTCTCCCCTGTTTCTTCTCCGTTTCGTTTCCTGTTTCCTCCCTTCTTTTTATTCTTTTGTTTCTTTCCTTTATTTCCTTTTTATTTACTTTACTTTTAATAATAATAATTTAATATATATTTTAACACATAAAAATCTCAGATTTTTATGTTTATGCCGCCTCACTTAGGAAAAATGGTATAATTTCCATTTTGGTCCTCTTTATTTTTTTTAATCTACAATTTAACTTTCATCCTTTATTCAATTTAGTCCTTTTTCTTAATTACTCTTAATTAAATTAAATTCACTTAATTAAACTCTAATTAACCACTCATTTTACTTCGTAAATATTTTTAATAAATATTTACGAATCCGTTTTTCAGAAATGGAGACCCGAAAATACACTTTTTCAGTAACGGTAAAAGTCGGGTCGTTACAAAAAACATGCTAATAATTGAGACCCTTTTTATTTTTATAATAAATATAATCAATAAGATAAGATATTGAATCTAATTAATAATTTTATTTTTATTTTACTCACCCAAAATGAAATATTTGTAATTTTGTCACCCAACTTTTAGAACGTTTTTATTTTTGTCACCTAAATGTTAAATCTCTAATGATGGATAATTGAACATGTCACATCAAGTAAACACTTTCATTTTGGTCACCCAACATTTAAGTTACTTTTATTTTGGTAACCCAAAACAATATTCTTTTATATATATATATATATATATATATATATTGGTCATGGTAAAAAAAAAGTTAATGATTAAAGTGAAAAAAGTCTGAATATTAATCTTTAAGCGACGATTCAATGATCGGTACAATAGACTAGTAACCATTAATGAGTAGAAAAATATACTTTAAATCTAAGTCGATCTAACAATCAATGTCAAAGATTAGAGAAGAAAGTTGTTTGAATTTTAATTTGTAAATTCGTGATGTTTAAAGTAAGTTTCATGAAAAAAATGAACTGTAGAAGAGAAAGAGAATGAGAGCTTTCAATTGGTGCAAGTAGTGCAAACAGAGAACGCCATACAATAATGAATTTAATAGTTTAGTGACTTAAATGAAAATTTTCAAATAATTCTCTGATCAATTTAAGAATCAGTGATCAAAACATAAACTTATTAATTATTTAGTGGCATTGAATTCATTTACCCTAAAAAAAAGCTTAAGTACGTACTAACATTGGAGCAAGACATGGGATTTAGACAAAAATATGAGGTTCAAAAAACAGGCTCGAGCAAAAAATAACCTCACTTGAAATATGGGTTGGACGTAAGACTTTAACATTCAAGGCTCGAGTCTGGCTGAACCTATTTTATACTTTTATAATATGATTTTTTTTAAAAAAAATTTACCACTTGAAGTTCAATAGCTAGACTTAAGAAAGAAAAAAGAACAGCCTTGTTATGATATTTACTATTACCAACCCACAACACGAATGGGTCCGGGTCAGATTCTACACAGTTCACATATTGAGCTTGTATATCGAGCTCACACATTGAGCTTGTGTATCGGGCTCGCATGATACTAAGTCTTCGCAGAAGAGGCACTTAAACCCTCCTCCGAGATCACATGTGAGATCGCGCATGGGACAGTGCGATGTGGGTTCGCACGTCACTGTATAGGCGAACTCCCATCGTATAAATACGTGTTAAGTCTAGAGTAGGGTAGATGTTGGCATGCATAGAACCTACTTAGGATATCACATCAATTAATAGTAATTATATAATAGAAATATACAATCTTACCATCTAAGGAAAATAGAGAAAAACACTCAACAAAGCTAGTGACTTAAATTAAAATTCACTAATAGTTTAATGATCATTTTGTAATTTTTAAAGTTAAGTTATTAAAACTGTAAACTGTAAACTTTTTATAATTTAGTGCCTATCATTTTAAAACATTTTTTTTTAAATTTAAGAAAAAAACCTATCATTAAAAACAATTTTTAAAAAACCCTTTTCTTCTTTGTGGCCATCCAAAAACGCTAAGAATGGAGACCTTCTTCTTGGATGAGATGATCGAAATCCTATGTCGTTTAAGTGTAAAAGATCTTATACGCTTCAAGTGCGCATCAAAGCATTGGTGCTCTTTGATCGATGATCCATATTTCATCAAACGCCACCTCTCCCATTCCCTCAAAACCAAAACCAATCACTCCCTCCTTCTCCGTCACTATGAGTACAACTTCTTCTCCGTCAACTACGACTCAGGGGAAGCAATCCAAAGACTCAACCACCCAGTCGGTGAACAAAAAAGAGCCATTAAAATATTGGGTTCTTGCAATGGTTTGCTAGCTCTAATAGACGACAACGATAGAATATTTCTATGGAACCCTTCAACGAGAAAATTCCAGGTATTACCTTCCACTGAAATAGAGATTTCATCTCCATCGATTTGCTTTGAACGTTCAACTTTTTTACGGATTTGGGTACGATCCCATTTCTGATGACTACAAATTGGTTCGAATGGTCCAATTAATTGGAAAAAGTAATGGCAAATTGAATTCGGAAACTAAGGTGTACAGCTTGAGGAGAAATTGTTGGAGAAGGATTAAGGATTTCTGCTTTTATCTTTTATCAGCTCGAGAAATTGGATTTTTGGCTAACAACGCTTTACATTGGATGGTTTTTAAACCTCCCAAATCGGGGAAACAAGACCTTGTTGGTTTCGATCTCGGAACCGAGGAATTCCGTTTCCTTGAATTGCCGGATTTTTGTTTAGATAAGCTTTTTTGTTATGACATAAAAGCCATGGGAGGTTATATTTGTTTGACTGCAACTTATAGGGAAATCGATACTGTCGTGGTTGATGTATGGATAATGGAGGAATATGGGGTTAAAGAATCTTGGATTAAATTGATATCATGCTACCAACCCGAATTTATTCCAGATTCTCCATTTGCAGTACCTTTGGCTTTTTCAAAAAATGGTGACAAAGTTTTATTCAACATTTCTTACAAGTGCAGAATTTTTAACAATTGGTACAGTCTTATGGACAAGTTTGTGTGGTATGATTTGTGTGGCGAAAGGATTGAGAAAGTTGAGATTAGAGGTATTCCATCTGTATTTGAAGTGCACTTTTATGTTGAGAGCCTTGTCCCTATTAATGGTAATGCTGTAATGATCAACAATGAGATGCCCTAGAGGTAAATTTTCTTTATTTAATTGCATTTTTTTATGCTCATATAGATTTGCATTTATATTTGTATGGTGAAATTTAAATTTTCAAATATGTTATTGGTTTTTAAGTTGTTAGGCAATATTTTCATAATTAGATTAGTAGTTGAATCGGTCATGTTATTGATTCGATAAAATAAATAATTAAAAAATAATAAAAAAATAGATTCAGTTGGTCTTTATTTGCTTGTGGGTTAGTCCATTTAATGTCTCTCCCTAGATTGATATCTTGGTTCGATTCAAACAACCATGTTGTTTGAGATGATTTCTTGTCCAAGGCACTTCACTTGGTGCTATAATTAGAGAAATGATATGAGGGAATTAAATGTTAATTAAATTTGTTTCTAGAGCATTTAATATGAGTATTTTTAATATATGTTTTTTCGTATGTATTTAGAAGAATATTTATATATGGATATGCTAGAGAAGCCTGTGTTATTCCTAAACCCTAGAAATTAATTTAATTGCATTCTTTTATGTGCATTTCTCTTTGTATTTTGCAATGAATTTTCATTTATATTTTTTTTCATGTTGTTAGGGATGATTTATTGCTCAAGAAGTTTCAATTGGTGTTATAATTAGAGAAATTATACGAGGTAATTAAAGTTAAATGAAGTTTGTTTCTTGATTACTTTACTAGTATCGGATATAAGTATTTTTAATTAATGTTTTTATGTATTGGAGGATGGTATTATTATATTTATATTTGGATATGCTACATAAACACATGAATAATTGGAGCTTGATTGTAATTAGTTTGAACTAGTGGAAGAATTGGTTTGATAAAATGCAATCTTACCATTTTAATAATTTATATCTTTATAATTTTTAAATGATTAAATTAATTTTTATTATTTTTACGAGGAACAAAATATAATTTTATCATTACTAATTTAAAATCTTATAAATTATAAAAATTTAAATAAAAAGAATTTTCATTTTAGAGTGGAGCCAGAGCCCCTACCAGCCCTCCCATTGGCTCCACCCCTATTCAAAGTGAAAAGGTTGGTTGAGATCCCTATTAGTCCCTCCTAATGTTAGGCATGATTTCTAATTAAGTTATAAGTTCGCTTTTCAATTATTTTATGAATATTGGATATAACTATCTTTTTAATTATATTTATGTTTAGATATGTGTCGAAAGCACATGAATAATTAGAGTAGTATAACTCGATTGTAATTAATTATAATTAATATATAAATTAATTTATTTAAACGTTTTACTGAATTTATGTAACATTTCATACCTGACCCGGTTTTCGAATCTGACTTACAAAATGTTATAACCCTTGTCCTAGAAACTTCAATCAATCTGGCAACATATTATCTATTACACTCATAAATAGGTATCAACCACATTCAAAACATAATACACAAACATTTCTGAGTCTCACACAATCTTACGAATACTATTTAACGTAGTTGTAGATTAACCATATATAATTCTAAAAAGAGAGAATTCGATATTATTATCAGACCAGGCAAAAAGGTCAAAACAGTACCATTTTCGTTTCGTAGAGCCCCCATAGCCAACCGTAGAGAGAAAAATGACGACTGCTCATAAAACCAAATTGAACCACTCTCTCAATAAAGTGGAGAGCTTCTGTAAAGAAATTGTTTCACTTTTTTTCTATTTTTTTCTAATAATTATTGAATCAAATTAAAATCAACTTTAAAAGTTAAATTTATTAATAAGTCAATTTAAAAATATTACACAATCATTAAAATAATAGTGACTCAAAACAACGTTTTTGATAATGTTGGTTACGGAATTTAAAGTTTATATAGTTGAACCATCAAAATAGAAATACAAAATGGTATGGTGTCATTATTTGTTGATCTATCTAAAATTCTATTGCTTACGCCTTTGCTTTTATGTAAAACTGAACTCAATAATCTTTAATTTTCAATATAAAAAGTCATGACCAAAACAAAAATAATCGTAAATGTTAGTGATGAAATTGAAAATTTTGTAATTTGATAAGTAAAACAAAAACATGTTAATAATTGAGACCCTTTTTATTTTATGATAAATATAATCAATAATATAAGATATTGAATCTAATTAATATTTTTATTTTTATTTTAGTAACCAAAGAAATAATTGTAATTTTGTCACCCAACTTTTAAGACGCTTTTATTTTAATCATTCAAGTATTAAATCTCCAACAACGATTAATTAAATATGTTAAATTTACGATAAAAAAATTATATAACTATTTTAAAATTAGTATAATAATAAATTTACTCTCAGCGTATACCCGACTTTCATTAAATTTTGAATATGTGACATTTATCAAAAATCCGTTAATACTAGTGTTATAAATAAAGGGACTAAATTTCAAAAGCTCAAAAAGTAGAAAGACCGGAGACAAAATTAGACCAATTCGATTCACTACTAATTACAATAGCTGCTCCGTCAACTTCACCGGCGATTGATCCATGGTGGGAAAATGAAATGGAAAAAAAAATCTAAATATATATCCGATTAATCCCCACATTTCATGCTTTACTTGATCAAAAAACCATCATAACTCATGTTGATGAAACTATCAAATTAGTGTGAAACAAAAATCAATAAAAATTTCCTAAAAAAGAAGTTTTTTTGGATCCAAAACCCGAAAACATTGGATAAAATTGAACCCAAAACCTTGCTTCATGGATAAGTTAGGAACGAGTAAATGGCATTTGCAATGGCAGCTAAACAATTGGGTTCCGCTTTGTTCGCCTTTAATGGCGGCTTATCCTCTGAAAAACCAAAAAAATAAAATAAAATGAAAACAGTTAATCTATCGTGGATTCTATCTGGAAGATATTGTTTACCATTGATTTTTTTGATGAGTTCTTTTGGTTACCTCTTTGGGTCGGTTTCATTTTTTGGAGACCCACCTGAGTTTCGATCTTACCCAAGATCGGATTTTAGATCCCCTTCTTTTTCGTTACATCGACTTAAAAATTTTCTTCATTTAGATTGAACTAAGAAACCCTTCACATATATATATTATATAATATAATGTAATCTATATAAATATATATGTCGATGTTTAAGGTTTGGGGAGGTGAAATCCGAATTCAGGTTGAGATTTAGAGTGTGGGATTTTTGGATTAATGGGGATTTGTATTAGCAGTAATAAACAGAAGCTGAACCAACTTAAACACGGCCAATCTCGCAGGAAGAAGAGTCCAGGTTTATTATAAATTCCATTTTCTCATTTTTATTTTTTTGATTTGGAACTTTGGGTTTGTTTTTTCATGGTGAAATTTTGTTATGTTATTTCAGTTGTTTTTTGAAAGTTTTGTTGTGACATTTGTTTTAAGTTTATATTGTTTGATGAAATCTGGACTTGGAAAATGTTATGTTTATTTTATTTTATTTTTTTGTTCAAATGGGGAGTGGCAGTGTGGAAAGCTTTTATATGTATAATGTTATTATGAGATTAATTGTAGAAGAAAACTAGAGGAGTCATGAGAATTGATTGATTAGGATACTGACTTCTGGTCGTGCCTTGTGTGACCGATAATGAGGATGAATTTTGATGTTTCCGGTATGATCATGTTCGCGAGGGCTTAATTTAAGCACTCATGAATATGATCGTATCAGTTTCATGCTTAGAAAACCAGAGGAATCATGACAATTAGTTGAATGAACAGAGTTTGAGAACTAGTGAACTGAGACTGATTTCCAGTCATGCCTTATGTGACCGGAGGATGAATTTCAATGTTTCCGATATGAGCAGGTTCGCGAGGGCTTAATTTAAGCGTTCTTGAATATGATCATATCAGTTTCATGCTTAGAAAACTAGAGGAATCATGACAAATTGTTGAGTGAATAGAGTTTGAACAAGCTAGAACTAGTGAACTGAGACTGATTTCCCATTTGGCCTTGTGTGACCAATCTTTTGAAAATCATATAGAATCATTGAATGAGGATCAATTTTGATGTTTCCTGTATGATCATATGCACGAGGGCTTAATTTAAGCGATCTTGAATATGATCGTATCAGTTTCATGGTTACTAGAGAAATCATTATAATCAGTCGATTGAATTTAGTTTGAATAAGCTAGAACTAGTGAACTGAGACTGATTTCCAATTCTACCTTGTGTCATGTGTGACCAGAGGATGAATTTTCCGATACGACCATGTTTGCAAGGGCTTAATTAAGCACTCGTGAATATGATTGTATCAGTTTCATGCTTAGGAAACTAGAGGAATCCTAAAAACTAGTTGATTGAATAGAGTTTGAACAAAGCAAGAACTAATGACCCGAGACTGATATCTGATTCTGCCTTGTGTGACCAATCTTTTGAAAACTGTATAGAATCATTGAATGAGGATGATTGATGCTTCTGTTATGATCATGTTCTCACGAAGGCTTAAATTAAGCGCTCATGAATATGATCGTATAAGAACACTAGAGGAATCATTGACTATTAGTAACTGAATAGAGTTTGAACAACCTAGAACTAGTGGAACTGAGAGCAATTTCTGATTTTGCCTTGTTTGACCTATAATTGTTTTTTTTAAACCCGTACAGAATTATCAGACTGAGGATGAATTTTGATATTTCTCATATGATCATACTCACAAGGGCATAATTAAGTGCTCGTGAAGACAATCGTATCAATTTCATGCTTGAATCTTTTCATATAAGTTTATAGAATATTTCTTTTAACATAAACAACTTCAAACTGAGGACTTAAAACTACTTTATTTCTGACAGAAATAAGAACAGAAACGCAGGGATCAAATGAAACCGAAACCCAAACCGTCGTTCCTTTGACACCTGCCAGGGATGTCAAAGATCTACGGCAGCATCCTGGATATGACAATGTTTGCATATTAACATATGAGGAGACAAGGTTGGCTACAAACGAATTCCAGCCGGACCATATCATCGGCGAAGGAGGATTCGGGGTTGTTTATAAAGGAGTCATAGATGAGAAGGTGAAGGCTGGTTACCCAACTACGGTAGTCGCCGTTAAGGAGCTTAATCCTGATGGGTTCCAAGGTGATAGGGAATGGCTGGTAAATCCAATCTCCTTGTATTATTCTCTTTTAATCTGAGGTGTTACTGTTTTATTTATTCTATCCCTAAATATATGAATACTTAGTAAAAAGTTTCATAGCTAGGAAAACTTTTCATCCTAGGTTACTCGGACTCGAGTGTGAATGTCAGGTCATTTTTTTTAACTTCTTTTCATGTATTTGAAGAATCATTTCTTTATACCTATATCCAAAACATGTCGGACACGTTTAGTTAAAGTTCCTTCTAGCTGGAGAAGAATGCTCATACATATGGTCGGATGCTGTTGTACTATTATTCTGATTATAAGATAGAGATCATGTTATTTCGACTTCTCATTTTTGTTATGGACAAATATATGTAAAAACTTGGATAAAATTAAACAAATCTGTTCAAATACATATTCTGGCTTTTAGCACTCTCACCCAAATTTGAGTAACAGCTGTTTAGAGTTGATATTTTTCTCAACTTTATGGATTCAACCATAATTGGGTGGGTCGGGTTAGTTGTGATTCGAAACAATTTAAATTTAGTCAATTTGGGTTTTCAAATTTCAAATTCAATTTTAAGTTTGGGCCAATTTCGACTTCGAGTCATTCAAGTATAGATCATTTCAAATTCAGGTAATTTCATGTTTAGACCATTCGTACTATTGCAAGTTTATGTCATTTTGGGTTCAAGTCATTTTAAGTTATTTGTTCAGATTTTTTTGAGTTTGGGTGGTTTGAACCGATCAAATTGGACTTTCAAGTTAAGGTTTGAATTGTTTTATGTTTTGCAGGCTGAAGTCAACTATTTAGGGCAATTCAGCCATCCAAATCTTGTGAAGCTCGTCGGATACTGTTGTGAAGGTGATCATCGATTGCTTGTCTATGAATACATGGAAAGTGGAAGCCTCGAAAGACATCTTTTTCGAAGTAAGTGGTAGGATAGAACAAGTGATTTTTAAGTCAATAGGAAAAAAGGAAATAAATTCCATCATGAAACTTATTTAAAAACCTCCTTTACTTTAGCCTATTTGTAAAGCAAATTGAAGTGATACAATGTTCCTCAGATTTAAGAGTAAATGTCAGGTGCGGATATGTGCCCATCACTTGCTCCTCCAAGCATTACTAGGATTATATTCATTTATAATTTGGACTAAACCTACCGACCCAACAGGTTGAATTGGGAATTGATTGGTTTGATGATTTAATTCTATAGGTTGGGCGAGCTTCAACCAAAAAATTAGAGAACTAGACAAAACCAATAAAAACTAAAAACTAAAGAGCTAATTCATCTAATTCAACTTAGTGAAACAAAAACAAGAGATCCAACCGATTCAACCTTCGATTTGTTTTCTTTTCAATCATGATGTGTATATAGTTCCTTCGGCATTCCTTTGATTCAATGATTGGTTAATAATATTGGAGTAAGTAGTAGATATGTTGCTCTGATATCCATATCCAACTTATTCGAGCATGAACAAAGGATATGATTTTTCAAATACATTAAAAAAGATAAACATAATCATATCCGGTAATCACACTCGAGCCAAATAATAAAAATTACTAGAAAAAATATATGCTAAAAGGTATTTGCACCATGCATGCATGTCAAATAAAGAGCATATCTTTTGTTATTTACCATATTTATTGCTGGTTGTTAGGAACCGATTGTAGTTTGACTTGGTCGAAAAGAATGAGGATTGCTTTAGGTGCGGCAAAAGGGCTTGCTTTCCTTCATGGTGCCGGAAGACCTGTCATATACCGAGACTTCAAGTCATCCAACGTCTTGCTCGATGCGGTTATTCATCTTTCCCCTTTGTTATTCAATGTTATTAGGTTTCACTCGGGCTTGGTGTTGTGAGTATTAGATACAAGTATGTTCAATTTAGAAAACCCTTAATCTAAATGTGTCTAGGACACAAGTAATCAAAGTATCCATTTAGTATGCATTCTCTTTTTAGGATTTTAGTTTCCGTCACTAAAAATGCATGTAAAATGTAGGACTTTAATGCAAAGTTGTCGGACTTTGGACTCGCAAAGGATGGGCCAATGGGAGACCAAACCCATGTTTCAACACGAGTGATGGGGACACACGGTTATGCTGCTCCTGAATATGTTATGACTGGTTAGTAACAAGCAAGAAAGTGAGAGAATAGTTTTATACAGAACTGCTAATTGGATTGAATTATACATTAAAATTTTCAGGTCAAATTAGGTTTTAAATTTTATAAAACATTTCACTTCAGGCCATTTTCAAGTGCAGGTCAATTTGAGATTTCCTTAATCTCGAATAGAATCTATTTAAATTTTGGGTTCAGGTCATTCTATTTTGAGGATCAGTTTTACATGTTCATATCATTTAATGTTCTAATTTGTTGAGGTTTGAGACATTTCTAGTTACTTGGATCATTTCTGAGTTTGGGTTTATTAAGTGTTGGTTGTTGAATTTTTATGGTGAAGTCCAGTTAGATTGGATTTAAATTCGAGTTTATCAAGTTTTGGTTAAGATTGACAGGTCTAGTTTACTCATGATGTCATGTTATGTCGATACTAATCAATGACAATAGCTAACCAAGTTGCGGTACTGACATGAACAGGCCATTTAACAGCAAGGAGCGATGTCTACGGGTTCGGAGTAGTATTACTGGAATTGCTGATCGGACGAAGAGTGATGGATAAGGGAAAGCTTGGCCCAGAGAGTAACCTAGTCGAGTGGGCTCGACCACTCTTGAACCATAAAAAGAAGCTTATAAAGATCCTAGACCCTAAAATGGAAAGACAATTCTCACCTAGATCTGCACTGAAAGTAGCCCATTTGGCCTACCTATGCCTTAGTGAAAACCCAAAAGGACGACCTCTAATGAGCCAAGTGGTCGAATGTCTCGAGACGATTCAGGTAAAAGATATTAACCAAGAAGAGGCATTGCTTCTCAAAGGGTCTCGCCACGGCGTTGGAACCGTAAATGAAGTTCCCCGTAAGTCCCCCAGGACAATTACGAGAAAGAGAAATCCTAATAGAAGTGCAAGTTACAAAGATGGATGCAAACAAAGAAACGAACCTGGAAAAGGGAGAAGCCAAAGTGAACCCCCAACAAAGGTTCATCTTTCCGAGCCATCGAGTTCTGAAGCCGAAGATAAGGTAGAAAATGTAGCTGAAGTGTCTAGCAAAAGAATTACCTGAGAGCTGCCATTTCCACTTGCAGTGGAAGATATTTGAGCTGGTTCTCTAATAGTGCCTGGATCTTTGCCCATTAGTCCTTACCATTTTGGGAATGGTGGGGAAGATTGGTCAGCAAGTATTGGTCTCAAATGGTAGGTCAATTTGTGCTGGCATGGCTTCTGTACTTTGTAAGTTTTGCATCCCAACATTTCTTTCACTTGAATTAAATGATAAATTATAATTTAAGCAAACCAAATCCCCACACCCCCCATAAAAAAGAACTTCTATTTTCCAATTTACTCACCTATGTTTTCACTAGCAAAGTGGCCTACTATCAAGTTCGGCCTCAATCCAATGACTTGGATTCAATCTTTGGGCTTCGGGTTTAAGCCATTCGGTAACCTTTTTTTTCTTGAAAAATCTGAGTTCGGATTCGTGATTAGGAGGCCGTGAATTCCTTTCGGGTGAAAATTGGGGTTCATCGGCCACCGGCAAACGGACCTTTGTATCACTATCAAGTGATCAGTTTCCAGGGCATACATCCTGTCATCTCCAACTTGTTCTAAACCAATAGTTAACACCAATATTTAATAACCGGACTGATAGTCGACCGTGTCAGATCACTAATTTCTAATTCAATTGTCAGTATGAAAATATATTAAGAATTTATAAAATTAGTTCAACCAATTTAATTGCTGATTTTGTTCCCATTTTCTGTTTTTCATTGGTTTCAAGCGGTTCAGTCAAAGACTGGTTAAACCCGTATGTCTAGACTGATATACCAGTAACCGGTTAGTTCTCGGTCCGGTTCAGAAAACATCGGTTAACACATCTTATATCGAACTCTTGTTTAGAAATTGTATCTCAAAACGAACATTTTAGCTCTCTGGAAAAACAGATAAGCATAGACTAGCAAAGAGACAAATACTGGGAAGATTGGAAACTTGCTGAAGAATTTTTAACAAGCTAATACCTAATAACCAAAACAAGTTAAACAATCCACATGCACTACTGCAATAAAAGACAGAGGGTACCTGAACAGATGAATTATAGAATACTTCGTAAAGATGGACCTTTATACAGCAAAAACAATCGGGACAAGGGACAAAGCATATACCGCTTAGTGCTGTTCTTCCGATGAACCGAACAAGAGCAGAATTTTTGTTCAACGATTTCATAACTATGAGCACTTCCCTGTTAATAAAGAAAAAATATACATCAAGAACTAACAAGTGAATTTACTTTCTTGAAAGCAACTATATTGACAAACGATAATTATTCTGTCCACTGCTAGTGGAGTAAAAAAATTCCACAAGCAGGTCTAAGAAAATGCCAAGTGTCTTTTTTAATTCTTAAATATTATTTTATTATACCTAAAAAGAAATGGCATCAACCCAGACCCACTTTTGGAGCTTTTTACTCCACTGGCATTGTATAGGATAATAACCCTTGACAATGCCAAGTATGCAGTAATAAGTTGTCACATAAAGGAATGGTATATTGGCATAGCCTTGAGTAAACATCAAGAAACTGACATTTAGTCGGGAAATCTTAAAAGTGAAAGCAAATACTATTGTGATAAAATAGAAAATGACAATGGTAAGCTACAAACTAATGGAGATGTCTTTCATATCTAAAGGACATAAATTTGAAGTCTTATTTGAGGATACATGAATCAAGATCAAGCACAATTATGAACTACGAGTCCTCTCAAATCCTTTCAGCGATTTTTATTTTTTACTATTTCCTCTTTCCCATTTTGCATGGGAGGAGTAGATTCAGGAAATTCAGAAACAGGGAAGCTGTTCTCTCTACTCTAGCCTGGGTGACAAATGAAATCAAACACAAGCATATTTACTTACCCCATTCTTGGTGGAACCTTATTGCCAGTGATGTAACTGATCTTCTTTCGGCAGGATTAGAAAATTCCATGTTCATGGCCTCCTGAATTGCAGATAAAATCTCCCTTCTTACTTTAGCAGAGGGAATAAGGAGATTTGGTCCATGTATAGCACTCAAATCAACCACCTAAAAACCAAGGATCATAGTGGGTTAAAAGTACTGCTTGAAAACATAGAAATTTCATGTATCAAATTTGAGTGATAAGCCACTACAAGGCTCAAGACAAGACAAGCCAAATTATCACACAGAACAAGAGCATTAACCCGTCACCACAGCTTTTATGATTTTGACTTTCAAGATTATTAGAAAAACATCTTTGATGGTTGATAGTATTTCTTACAGGTAATATGTTTAAGACATCAAGAAACATTTTTTGTCAGGTAATATGTTTAATACTAAACCAAGAGAATAATTTTTCTTAACTTGAAGTTTGAAGGTGTATAAATAGCATTACTGGAAAAAATGGAAAAAATTAGAGGGGCAATTAATAAAATGATAGAACTTTAGAGAGAAAATAGAAAACAACCATGTTCGTCAAGTACTCACCCTTGGACGGCCATACACAGTTACAATGCCTAGGCAATCAAGTGGAAAAGCAAGATAAGTAGGGCACAAGTGCACAACATTACTGACCAGACAACATGCATGAATGTTTTTAACAATATTAAAGGCCATATCATTAGGTTCTATTATATATCTCAAAGGAACAGATATAAACCTATCATCTTCCAGAATGTGATAAATAATCATGTATATCAGGAGTCTGAATAATATGATCTATAACTTGCCTGCTGCAACCATGGGATAATACAGTTCATAAACCTCTGTTCCAAGAGGTATGATGCCAAAGTACTGAGAATATTGTAGACATTCTTTTGGGAGAGACTTTCTAGAACAGGACCAGTTCTATCAAGAAGCTCAATGAGGACAATTTCATCTCCAGAAGATAGAGCTTTTGCATACGCAGAGTCTAGGTCCCCTTGGCATAGAAGACTTTTCACATGTTGCCATAGACCATCTTTGTTGTCTGGATACTTCTGTCTGCCACTCACATTTGGAATGGAAGAACAAGTAGAGGCAGCTTCACTTTTTCTGATATGGCCAATGCCTTGTCCCCCATGCCCAGAGCTTTTGTGCACTTCCTTCCCAGTTGGATTTCTACAAAATTTTACAGTATGATTAGTCCATATCTCCATGCCCTGCTTTGCACAATTGGGTGACCTATTTCTACCAAGTGTTTTTTCCTCCCAAACATCAGAATTCTTCACTGACAGCAAAGAAGATTGTCTGTTACAAATATCTACGGAAGCCCTTGGAGTGCACGAAGACAGTCTGGAAGAAGCACCTTCACCCTGCTTCTCAAGTCTGGAATTCACCAAACCAGGATGCTTCCCTCCCTGCATAACGTCTTGCACCATACGATCTACTACATGTTCTAAACTTAAGACCTTTGACTGTAGCATGGACATGCTATCCATTATACCAGTTGAAAACACCTAAAAAAAATAAAATTCATAATATAATTCTTTGCAATGAAAAGGTTAATATCAGCCGTGGAGCAATTACAACTGGAAGAATACTTTTTCAAACATAGAGATAGAAAATAAAAAAACTCAAGACCTCTAGATAATACAAATAGTGCTCAGTTTGAATTGGGGCCTAGGATTAATGGACAGAATAGGATGAGACAAGATCAGTGAGTATAATGACTCATATGCTCCAGATTTCAACTTTATATTCTTCAAAAGTATAAAATCTGCCAAGGTCAGTCCTTCATAGTGATGAAATCTGCACATTGGAAAGCATAATGTTTTGCGCCTATTGTCTATTGAGATTTACCTGGAGAAGATCCATCATGCTGGACTGCTTGCTGTCAATCTCCGAAAGCTGTTTCTGAATGCCAACAATTTTATTCTCAATCCGTGAACAACACATTGAAACGGTCTCCGGACTTGATTCATTGACTGCTGAATCAAGACTTCTGCGGTCCCTAATTTTTCCAGAGCACACACCATCTTCTTCATTACTAACTTCTTCACCTGCAAACCGCTGGCTTCGTCCCATAGACTTCTGCCAATGTCCCTCAGCTATATGGTCATGAGCAACAGTTACAAACTTGGACCCAAAGTTGTCACTAAGAAGGTTAGACACCGAAGAACACTCTTGTTTGTCATCCACTGGGACAAACTCATACCCTATATCTTGTGTACTTGTAGTGTCCGGCATCATTCTATCCAGTGTCTTGGTGATAGTGCTTCCTTCAGATTCTTCATTCTGAAGGTCTGGTAAAGAAACATTATGTTTCTCTGAAACAGAAATTTCAATATGCCAATCATCATCTTTGCAATGTTGAGGGTCTTGGACATAATTCTGAGATGTCTTTCTAACAGACAGAGGTATCCTTCTTATAGCTGGGTTTGTAGTAACTTTCTTCCCTGAGACATCTTTCCAACAAGAGTCATTGTTACTTGTTATGTCACTGGAATCACCTCCACAGAAGTTTTCTGCAGAAAGTATAAACAAGCAAATAGGAGCATTAAGAAGAGGGAAGAGACTAGTAACATAAACAAAATATCACCATATCATATTTAGTCAAATTTAGACTTCTTCCTAATCCAGCTGCAGAAGCTACTTAATGAGACTAGTTTATCATAATCAAATGCCACCTAAACTATATATGATATGTGAAAAAAATTCAGAAGGTAAGATTCTGTACAAATAAAGAGTAAACGGCACCAGCTCCTAAACCTTTTACATAAGATCCAGCCTCAGAAGGTTCAGAAGTATCAGGTCCGGGAATGCTTCTCCAGTACTGAAGGGCATGCAGTACTGTGTCCCTAACTGGTTTGACCTATAAGAGACAAGAACCTAATAATATGGTACAATCAATGAGCAAATTCCCTAGAGTAAAAGTCCTTAACAAATTCTAACCTTGTCAAAACGACAAGACTCAAGGGAACGGATGCAAGAAGCCCTGAAAGATCCCAGAAAAGAAGCACCACTTGAAGCAATCTCCCCCAATGCTACAGAAGCAGCTTTGCGTGTTGTCCAGTCACTGTTTTTGAGGGCTTCTTGAATGCTAGCCATTGCTGCCGCGAGAAGACTTTGTGTTGTAGCACCACCTGCCTGGAATGAACATTAAAATGCAAGTTTTACCATAATTTAAGCAGGTATATTATAAACAATAGACAGAAAACAATGATAAAGAAGGAGCATCAGATAAAACCAACTCCATTATTGAAACAGTAACAACTTATATGTAACTTGCTGTGTCATTTCTTAGACATCCAAGCTAAAACTAACCTGAATAATGCTTCTGTTTAACTCAATTACTGATGATTTTGCCATTAAGTGTGGATTCTTGAGCAATTTTATGGTCCGACTCAACATCCGCTGCAAAATGGAAACTGGAGGATCATGGGTATTGTCAATGACCCTTGCCAAGCACAATGCTGCACCCGATTGCACATGCTTACTCTGTTCACCTAATGCTTCAAAAAGTGGCTTCACCAACGTAACAAAAACTCCATTATTATCATCTTCATGATTACTCAATTTTGAAGCCAAAACACCAATTGTTTCATGGCAAGCATCCCTCACAACTGAGTCTGGGTCCTTAAGCCTCTTAACAATGCTAGCAACCATCTTACTTAGGTATGGAAGAATGAGGCCCTGATGAAATCTAGCTAATGTAGCCATCAACCTGACAGATTCCTTTCTAACAGCACTCTTCTGCTCTGAATCAGTATCCAATATACACGACAAAAATGGGGAAATCTTATCTGGTGTTAAACATTCTGCTGTTTTCTCAAGCTCATCAACTCCTAGTTGATATGTATCCCTATCAGCTAACTTGTTCAGCGCAAGATTCACCTTATTCTTTAGCTCAAAAGCTACCTGTTGTGAGTTGATCTTAGAGGGTCCTTTGGCTTTCCTATGCATGTGTGCCTTCATCTTGTTACCGATTATCAAGCTATTTTCACAGGGTTAAAGAGTTTAAAGGATGCACCGCTGCTCGTAACATGAATTTGCAAAGAGAAAAGGCAAACAGGAAAACAATGTAAGAATTCTTCATAGCAATAAAAGTTTCAAGTATTTATATAGTAAGAAAGAGTAAAACAACATGGAAAACTAGAAACAGTAAACACCATTTTCCATTCCCATTACAATAAATGTTGGAAGAAAAAACAAAAGGAGAAAAGGAAACAATAACTGATCTTATAAAGAGAATTACAGTAGTTAAAACCATTCTGAAAGTGACAAAACACGAAACCCTTTTTTGAAAAATAAAATAAAATAGGAAAACTCTAAAGTCCAAACCCTAGAACAACACAAAACCCTGGCTTAAATTGAAACCAAGAAAGCACCGATTTCAAGATATCCATTTCCTTTCTCTTTTTCTTTCCTTAGATTTTCCTGTTAAACAAACAGAAACTTCATAAACTCTCAACCAAAAGAAACTCTAAACCCCAGCTTAAATTGAAACCAGCAGGACATCGATTTCAATCTTTCCATTTCCTTCCTCTCTTTCTTTAGCTTAGATTTTTTTTTGATAGAATAGATTTTCTTGTTAAACAAACAGAAACTTAATAAAATGTCAACCTAAAAAAAAAAAGCTCTAAGCCCCAGCAACTTAAGATCACCAATTTCAAAATTTCCACTTCCTTTTTCCATTTTTCCTTAGACTTTCTTGTTAAACAAACAAAAACTTCATAAAATGTCTACCATAAGCTCACTTAGTAACAAAGTATAGAATACTAAAACAAGGACGAGAAACAACATCATTTTACAGCAACGAAAACAAAAATTGAAGGTTTAGCAACTTACTCCCAAAACACCAGAAAAAAAAAATCTGTGAACGAAGCTCCAAAGCTGATTAACCTGAAAAAATAAAAATTAAAAAAAAAAGACAAATTTTAAATTTAAAAAATATATATTAATTTTTTTAAATTGAAAAAGGCACGAATCTCAGAGTGAGCTGAGAGAGAAAATAAAATTTGAAGAAAAGCTTACCCGTTGTCTGCTCTGCACAAATCACAAATGAATTTTTCCGTGCCTTGTGTTTTCCTTTTTTGCATTTGGCTTTGGCTTCAGTTTTCGCGCCTATACTGTGTGTTTCGAATTTTTGGGGAGCATTTTAACTGTGCGTGACCTTTGATTTCCTCCAAGTGTCCTTTTTGACGGCTTCGATCGTCTTTTCTCCTCTGCGTTCAAATTTTTTTATTGATAATGATATATTGCATGAATATGCGTATTTTGATTCTATTTAAATGGTTAAAATATGTAATAGGTCCATGTACTATTTACAATTTCAGAATTTAGTCTCTTTACTTTTTAAATTTTAGAATTTAGGTCCGATTATTAACACTATTAAATTTTTTATTAAATCTTTTGGTGTAATATTTTGAAATAAAAAAATATTCACTTGATAGTAATGTAATTAAAATAAATTTAGCCCTCTACTTTTCAAATTTTAACATTCAGGTCTAGTTTTTAACACCGATTTTTTATTAAATTTGTTGATGTGACTTTTAAAATAAAATAAAACTTATTTAGTGACCATATAACTAAAGCAATAACGTGTAATAAACTTTAATTTAATAAAATAATTTTAACAATATTATAAGTTGAAATTGAATTTTAAAATTTAAAAAGTAAAAATATTAAATTCCTAAAATAAAAATATAAAGACTAAATTCTAAATTTGTGAAGAGTACATAAATTTATGTCATATTTTAACCTTTTGATAATATTTTAAATATATAATTGAGTTAATATAACATTTGGTACTATAACTTGTCACCTTTTTCTAATTTAGTATCTAAGTTTTTTCAATGGAATACATCAATTTGACAAATGTGATACAAATTACCCCAATACACTAAAGGCGTATCGGTTACTTCTGTCACCATATTAAAAATAAACATCATTAATATATTGGAATAACATGTATCATATTTGTCAAATTAAGGCACCACATTAAGTACAAAAAAAAAATGTCAATTTCGGGAACCGAATATATATTTTTTTTTGGGTGAAAAGATAGTCTAAAGGAAAAACACGAGATTACAAAGAAGAACTAGGGAATAAGGAACCCCTAGCAATATCATCTTCTAAAGTTTCTTGAATCTCCAATGGTGAGTTTTCAAATAAGTATAGATCTTCCTCATTTGCAAAGGCCATTTTAGCTAGGATGTCCGTTGCTTGATTATCTTCTTTATGAATGTGTCGTATGAACCACCTTTCTTATTGAGATAAAATATGTTGAATTCTCTTAACAAAAGAGATACCAAATGTTATATTAAACCTATAAAATTATACTCAATATTTATAGTAAATTTAATGTTGATGTCAATTTTAACTTTCAAATAATTATCATTAAATTTTATAATTTAATTTGAAATCTGTAAAATAATTTTGTATTATTAAATTCCAACATTCAACAAATTTATTCAATTCATATGTGAATAATAATACTAGTAATTAATGATTGTTTTAATAACAGTAAATAACAAATTTGAATTTACAAAAATAATACATGTAAAAATATTTTAAAATTTTATATTTTTCCTTGTTATAATATTGAGGAGGAGGAAAAGAATGTTAAAATTTGAACTCAGTATTATATAAAAGTCAAATAAAAGCTTTAACCATTGCTTTAAACAAGTTTTGGTCCGTCAATTTCATATTGTAGCGACGTAAAATTTTAGTTTCGGTCGCTAATTGAGGCAATTTAGTGAAAACTTGAAAACTGAAGTTTGATTTTGAAATAAAGAGGGGAGTCGCCACCGATCTTTTTTTTTTAGGTGTGATCGGACACCTAATAAATTTATCTCTTTTAAACAAAAAGAAGGCCAAGTTTAGGTCTACTTCGAAAATCAGAGAAAAATTAGGGTTCGGGAGTCGGTTACGCGCAAGGAAGGTATTAGCACCCTCACGACGCCCAAAATTGGTATCTTGTAAAATACGTGTCGCCTTAATTTTTAAAAATACGAGTTCAATGTAACATTTAGCTGTGATCTGGTTGAAACATAAGAATTTTCAATTTTTTTGATTTTTGAGAAAGACATACCGTTTTAACACGAGTCGATTGATGTTCACCCAACATAGCGATGAAATCGGCGACTTAGTGTTAAACCGATACGTTGCCTTAAGTATTGAAATTAATTAGAAAACAAGAATAAGATTTTCGAACTAATGCAATGCAAATAAATAAATGACAAAGCTAGAAATATATTGAAGCAAATATAAGTGTGACAAATATATATAAAAAAAACAATGAAAATATATGCGATATTAAACATAATGTTAGAATTAAACATGCAATGGAAACGACGAATATATATACACAATAATGATATTAAGAGTATATACGTAAAAATATATATATATGAATAGTAATAATGTTAGAAATATACTATGCACAGTGTTTGAAACATATGCCTAAGATAGTAAAAATATAACTAGTAATGTTAAAATTTATATACAATATATACATATATATATAAAATAAATATTAAAAAATGTATGTACTTGACATATATGAAAAATGTATACATAATATTAAAATAAAACAATAAGTGATAATAATGAAAGTAATAGGTATAATAATAAATAATATGATATCTGAAAATAATACTATATATAAAATATGTATACAAGAATAATAAAATATATGTACTAATATTAATAATAAATATAGTAGGAATAAAATAAATGTAATAATAATATATACACAATATGGTATTAAAATATACATATACATATACATATAATAGTATTTAAGAATATATATACATAAGATGATATGGAAATATGTACATAGAATAGTATATAAAAATATAACTAATAATATTGAAAATATATATACATAATATATATATAAAACATATATGATATATACATATACATTAGCAATGATAACAATACAAAATGAATTTATTAACATGCTACATAGATACGTGCGTATATAGGTGTAAATAATAAGGATATTAGAAATACTTAATATATAATATTTGAAATATATGCATAATATAAATATATATATATATATATATATATAATTTAGTATTAAAATATATACACAATATATACATATTAAAATAATAATAATAAAAAACTATTGACAATGCTCCACAAATATATATATGCTAAAATATACATAATAGTATATAAGATATAATATTTAAAGTATACATAATGTATAAAATATATATATACATAATATAATACATAATATAGACACATTAGAAATACTAATAATTATTAATAATATTACCTAAATATATTCATATATGTATTAAAGATATATATATAACAACACACAATAATAATAATAATAAAATTAAAGTAGAATAACGAGAAAAAGGTAAAAAAAGGACTAAATTGAATTGGGAAACTAAATTTTGGGTCTAATTTGAAAGAAAATAAGGAGGAAAGGACTTATTAGAACGCGCATGAAACTGTGGGGGGCCAAAAGCGCAATATTCCCAACTATTAAAACGCTGCGCTTGGCTAAGGACTAAATTGAAAAGCACGACAAAAGTCTAGGGCCGAATTAAAAGCAAAGAGAACCTGATTGTAAAGGCATGAAAAAGCGGAGGGGCTAAAAGTACAATTAGCCCCTCAAATGAAAAACACGCGAATCCTTGGAGCGGGTCGGGTCAACAAACGGGTTAGGCCAAAACGACGCCGTTTTGGGGCTAAAGAGCAGCCCCCAAAACGACGTCGTTTTGGAGGGCTATATAGGGCCTAAAATTAACAAAAAAATCATTTGGTGAGGAGAGAAAGAAAAAAAAAGAAGAGAGAAGGAAAAGAGAAGGGAGGAGAAAGGGATTTCGTGGTATCTTGCGAAGTCAGTAAGACACCACCCACTAGTGCAGCCATGCTGAGGAGAAAGGTAAAAGCTCTCCTTTTTTTTATTTTTTTGTATTTTTTATTTATATTACATATTTATGTATATAAATATAAATAGAGTAGATTGAATGTATAAACAAAAACGAAAAAAAAAACAGAAAACAATAGTCACCTTAGGTTTTTTTTTAGCTTTCAATTTTAGTACCTTGGGTCTTCTGATTTGGTATGATAGTCGTGATTTCGTATAATTGGAATTGCTATTCTGTTTTTGCTATTTTAGAATCGAATGTTTTTTCTTTTTATCAAAAATTTACCGAAAAAAATCTCTTTTACATTGGTTTTCATGGCTTTTTATAGCCTTTTCAATGCTTAAATCTATTTGTTGCGTGTTTACTTGTCCTTGCAGGTGGGTTGATGGCCGGTGGAGCAGAGCTGGTGGCGCCAGGGGATGGTGCTGGTGGCTGGTGTCAAAGGGCAGGTGGGCAAATGGCTAAGTCGGCTAGGGTTTGTTAGGTTTAGTTTTGGGTTAGTTGTAGGTATTTGGGTTGTGCGTTAAAATTGTGGGTTAATTTAGATGTGTATTGGGTTTGATATTTGGGTCTTGGGGTTTAATGTAAATGGGCTTATTTGATGTAAACAGGCCCAAAATTGGCCTATAAAAGCTGCCCCTCTTTGTTCATTGTCGTGTAACGGGAATAGAGCAAAGACACAAAGAAAGGCCAATTTTGCCCAGTCTTGCTGAGTCTTGACTTTTTTGGTGCTCCTCTTATTCAGGTAGTCTCTTTCTAGTCCACCGTATCTTGTAGCTTTGGTTCAATCCACTGCATCTTCTGATATACGCCTTGTAGCTTCAATCTACTCCAATGAAACTTCAAGGATATGAAATTTGTGGCTTCGATCTGCTTTACTGTAACTTCAGAAAGATGAGATCTACAACTTCAATCTGCACTTCTATCGCTTCAGTGAGATAAGGTTCGTGGTTTTTTCTTCTGCGACCTCAGAAAGGCAAGATCTGATATCCTCGATCAGTTCCACTGGAACTTCAGGGAGACAAAATCTGGTCTCTTCAATCGGCTCCAATCTTTATTCTTTACTTGGCATGTGACCCTAAGCTCAACTCATTTCTCGCAATATGAATTGACTCTTTAAAACTAGACGTTAAAAACAAAAATTGAAAATAACTCAACACGTGAGCCAAGGCTCAACTCACTTCTCGCAATATGAGTTGATTTTTGAAAATAGAATTTGCAAAACAGATGTTGAAAATACCTTGGCATGTGACCCGAGGCTCAACTCACCTCTCGCAATATGAGTTGATTTTTGAAAAGCATAAATTGAAAAAAACATAAATTGAAAATACCTCAACATGCGAGCCGAGGCTCAACTCACCTCTCGCAATATGAGTTGATTTTTTTGGAAGAAATAGAAATTGAAAAATGAAATTTTGAAAATACCTCGGCATGTGGCCCGAGGCTCAACTCACCTCTCGTTATATGAGTTGATTTTTTTTTAAAAGCATAAATTGAAAAAACAGAAATTGAAAATACCTCAGCGTGTCCTGAGGCTTAACTCACCTCTTGCAATATGAGTTGATTTTTGGAAAGAAATAGAAATTGAAAAACAAAATTTTGAAAATACCTCGGCATGTGGCCCGAGGCTCAACTCACCTCTCGTAATATGAGTTGATTTTTTTGAAAAGCATAAATTGAAAAAACAGAAATTGAAAATACCTCAGCGTGTCCTGAGGCTCAACTCACCTCTCGCAATATGAGTTGATTTTTTTTTTGAAAAGCAGAAATTGAAAATACCTCAACATGTCTTGTGGCTCAACTCATTTCTTGCAATATGAGTTGAATCTTGAAAACAGAAATAAAAACATCAAAATACCAAAACCTGTCATCTGGTTGAACTCATGTGTCTTTTCCTTTGATTCAGTACAGCTATCATCATATCCTCTTGCTCTACTAGAGTACCTGGATATGTCATGCATGATATTATCATGATATGCACATGTTTGTCTTAACTGTCTTTATGCCTGCATATTATGCTATGTGTCTTAGGCATGTTTGTCGTATGTCCTTTTTCGTCACGATCTTTGATGATCTGCGTTCATTGCTTTGACTCTTAACTTTCTCTTCATGCTTTGTACCCGTTCACAAGTTTCACGAGTAATCTGTGTTTCTCAGATATCACTCTTTTGCCCCTGGTTGAACTTTGTCTTTGCTTTGAGGCTCTTGTACTTATCAAATTCTTATCCAGGTAATGCTTAACATTTCTTTTATTTAGAGTATGTCATTTTACTCTTTATTATGTAAATAAACCACATAATGATATGCATGAAAATGGTCAGGTAGGGACAAAAAGGGTACCTCACATTCATTTATTTCAAAGGCAAAAACAAAGAAAGTTAACCAAGGATAGTAAAAAGTATCATAAAGAGGGAGGGGATCACATTCAACTGATACAAATGCTCTAGATCTTCAACACATGAACTCTTCCACGTTTCTTAATCAAGAATCTTTTCGAGCATGGCTTCTTGCGTAGAAGATTTCGAGCTTTCAGGCTTCAAATATTGTAGTCTCGCTATTTGACTTACTGTTCGAAACGCCTTGTTCTTTAAGCCCGGGTTTGCTTCATTAGAACGCCCTTTTGGGTTTTCATCCTAATCTTTTGTGTTAATCAAGACGCCCTTTTCGGGTTTTCACCTTAATCATTTTTTTTAAGATACCCTTTTCAGGTTTTTATCTTGATTTTTTTTTAGACATAATATTTCTTTACAGCATCTGAATTCACTGGATTAAGTAAGTCATTCTCATCCATCTCAGTGAGAATCAAAGCTCCACCAGAGAAAGCCTTCTTTACGACGTATGGTCCTTCCCAATTTGATGCCCATTTTCCTCGGAAGTCTTTTTGTATTGGGAGAATCTTTCTCAGCACGAATTCTCCTTCGTGGAATTCTCTTGGCCGTACTTTCTTATCATGAGCTGCGATCATTCTCTTCTGGTACATCTGTCCGTGACAAATTGCCTTTAGACGTTTTTCCTCGATGAGGTTTAACTAGTCATATCGAGCTCGAACCCATTCTGCTTCCTCTAATTTCGACTCCATTAAGACTCATAGAGAAGGGATCTCAACTTCGATAGGTAGTACAGCTTCCATTCCACAGACCAGATAGAAAGGAGTTGCCCCCATAGATGTCCGTACAGATGTGCGATATGCGTACAAAGCAAATGGTAGCTTTTCGTGCCAGTCTTTTTATGTCACGGTCATTTTCCCAATAATCCTCTTAATATTCTTATTGGCCACTTCAACAGCTCCGTTCATTTTCAGGCGATAGGGTGATGAGTTATGATGCTTTATTTGAAATTGCTCACACATTTCCTTCATCATCTTGTTGTTCAGATTCAAGGCGTTATCCGAAATGATTCTTTCAAGCAAACCATATCGACAAATGATTTCCTTTTTTAGAAACCTGCAAACTGCAATCTTGGTCACATTGGTAAACGAAGCGGCTTCTATCCATTTTGTGAAGTAACCAATAACCACAAAAATGAATCGGTGTCCATTAGAAGCCTTTGGGGAAATTGGCCCAATAACATCCATGCCCCACATAGAAAAAGGCCACGGAGAAGTCATGACATGAAGGGGTGACGGGGCTACATGAATCTTATCGCCATAAATTTGACATTTGTGGCATTTTATTACAAAACTAATGCAGTCGCTTTCCATCGTCAACCAATAGTAACTGAGTCTCATAATTTTCCTGGCCATAGTAAAACCATTGACATGTGTTCCACAGACTCCCTCATGGACATTTTCGAGTATTTTTCTGGCTTCAATAGTATCTACGCATCTCAAGAGCACCTGATCTTTTCCTCTTTTATACAAGATGTCCCCATCGAGAACAAATCCCGCTGCCATTCTTCTGATTGTTCTTTTGTCGTTCTCATTTGCTTGTTCGGGATACTTTAGATTCTTGATATATTTTAAGACATCATGGAACCATGGCCGTCCATCTGGCTCTTTTTCAATGCTGAAACAATGTGCGAGGGCTTCATATATGCTCATTTGAAGAGGCATTATTTCTGTTTCTCTGTTTGCTTTGAACATTGAAGCCAAAGTGGCCAGGGCATCAGCCAATTGGTTTTCTTCTCGTAGGAAGTAATTAAAAGTTATTTCTTTAAATTCTTTAATCAGTCCCGCCACTAGATCGCTGTATTTGACTAATTTCGAATCTCTTACTTCTCAATCTCCACGGATTTGGTATATCACCAACGCTGAGTCTCCGTATACCTCTAAAGTTTCGATGTTTCGTTCAATTGCTGCACGAAGTCCCATGGTACAGGCTTCATATTCCGCTATATTATTGGTACAGAAGAAATTCAGCCTAGCAGTGAACGGGTAATGGTTCCCTTCTGGTGATACTAAGACTGCTCCAATCCCATGCTTAATGCATTCGATGCACCATCAAAGCTCATCTTCCATGACTTCTCTTTTGGTGTAACGCCCAATTTTCGCGAATTCTGTGAATGTTGGCATAGGTTTAATTATGTTAGTGGGCCTCTAGAAGGCCCAAGCTTAAGATAGAACCCGATAATTTTAGTTAATTTTTGTTCCATAAGAAAAATGGAGTGAAATTATGAAATAGGACCTATGTGAAAATGTTTGAAAATGCTATAGGCTAATTTGTAGTGGCCAAATAAATAGTAGTACAAAATAGGAGGATTTGCATGTCAAATTCCCCACTTTTAATGTAGTGGCCAGCCAAGGTGATGGATAGTTGATAATGTATGCATTTTAGCATTTTAATAGTTAATGGATGATGGGCATTAGCATTTTAATAGTTAATGGATGATGGGCATGGTAAGCATTATGGGCATATTTTTATTGGAATTATAGCATGAGTATGGCACAAATATTAGTATATCATTTATGTGTCATAAAATGTTGAGAGATAAGAATAAGAAAAGGAAGTAAATGAAGGTTTTTGTTCATTCTTTGTTCTTCATAGCCGAATTTGAGAGAGAGCAAATAGGGGAGGAAACCCTTGAATATTCGGTCATTAGGAGAGGGAAAAATTGAAGGTAAGTTCTTGGTACTTTGCTTCTATCTTGATGTTCATGAGTTCTTCTTGATTCTATCCTAACTCATGAAGCATATTTTGGTTTTTGGTTGTTGTTTCATGTTCTTTTGATGAAAAATGAAAGATAGGTGAAGTTGAGCCAAACAAATGAGCATGCATGTGCCTTAGATGCTAAGGGGAAAAATCGGCTAACATGTTGTGCTTTAAAATGATGAAATGGAGATTATACTTAAGTAAAATCATAGATATGTGATGATTGATTGGTGATATACATGTTTAAATAACAAGCATGCAAGTTAGGTGTGAAAGAGTGATTTGGTAATAAATATGCTTGGGAAATTTGGAAAATCACCATAAATTGTGGAAGACGAATTAGAAGCTGAATAAATTATGTAATTAAAGCTTAATGAGTCTAGTTTCAAATGAAATAAACGAGAAAATATTTTGAATTCTGTACAATGAGAAATTTGATTTGTAATGAAGAGTGGTCAGATTAGTCAAACAGTGAAACATGAGAAACTTTAAGAAAAATCTGGTATTGATTGGCCATACCAAAAATTCTGAAAATTTTATGGATAGAAGATATATGAGTATATTTTCAAGGAAAATTAACGGCACTTGATTTGGAGTTTCGTAGCTTCAGTTATAAATGATTTAGTGACTGTTGCTCAGGAAGACAGCTTGTAGTGAAATTATGATTATATGGTAAACATTGACAAAAATTTGTTAATGAGTTGCTTATTGATTTCTTATAAGCTTACTATGATTTGTAGGTGTGGTTGGCTGAATATTGTAAGGGGTTAATACGTAGTTTGTATTTGAATAGTTAGATTAACATGTTAGTAATCCAATTGTAGGCGGTTCGTATGCGGATCTCAAATCGATATCGTCATAAACAGTGTGTAACTAACACCCTCTTTCTTATTCTAGATCGGCAAAAGTCAAAAAGTCGAAATGTCAAAAACCGGTATTTTGTAGATTTACGAGTGTGCGAATGCTCGTGAGGTAAATCGATTAATTTGGTAAGCTGCAATGTTTGGATTTGTAAAGTGCATGATTTACGTGCCCTCGATATTTTTGGGCTTAATGGGCCAAAATTGGAATGATAGACCAGCAGCCCAATTCGGTAAGAACCCTCGGTAGTGATTCTATTAGTACGTGAAAGGTAGGAATATGCATGAAAAATCCTAAAATAGATAAATTACTAAAATACCTTTAAAAGTAGAAAATTTACAGTTTTACCCCTAGGAGATAATTACCGAAATACCCCTAGGGTTAAATTGACCTAAATGCATGTTTGACTGTTGTTATTTACTTCATGACATATTATTATTATCTGATGCATGGGACTGAGATATTGACGGAGGAAGTACTGAAAGTGGCTTGTCCACGTACTGGAGGCTTTGCCTTAATTCTTTGTTAATGGCTGAAAGCAAAGGTTTTAAGCTGTGGAGTGTTAAATTTGGGTGGGTTGAGCTATTCCCACATGGAGTGTATGGCTGGTGCGGGTGGAGTGTAGTGGTTGGTGGGTTGAGTAGTCTCCCAAATGGGCTTGCATATGTTTACTAATGTTGCATGTATTTTGAAATGGGCCTATGGGCCATCTTGTTATCTGAATAAGGGCTAAGGCCCGGTTTATTATGTCTGAAAAGGGCTCGGCCCAAGATACTCTGTTACTGAATGGGCTTAGGCCCAATGGGCTTGAGTGACTTGGGCTTTGAATGGGTTTTCCTTACACATTGAGTTTCCCCAAACTCACCCTTCTTTAACCTTGCGGTGAGCCTTGATGTGGGTCACTTGGAGCCGGAGGGATTCAGAGTGCCATGGTGAATACTTTTGGGTTTGAAAAAGAGACTGGTTTTCTTAAGTTATTTTTAATTACTATTTAATTTTTGGGTTGTAATAAGGCCATTTTAACTTTATTTTCTTCTTTGATTTTTACGGGATTATATTATTAAAACAACTTTAAATTGATGGATACTAATTCAAATGGGCTAGACTTAGGCGTGATTTCAAACGATACTTGTTTTTTTTTAAAATAACACGATGTCACGAATATTCGATTTACCAAAGATAATCACTCAAAGAAATTTCAACTTGTTATAACCAAGTGTGGCAATGGATATGGCCATGTCTAGGATTGGATCCAATCAGAGAGCTTGGTACTTAAGCAGCCTTCATGGCTCACCTCCTCTGTTATGGATACCTACCTGGTGCCCAGCTTCCATTCACTTTGTTAGTTTGACAAAAGTCGGCTTTTTAAAACACTAAAAATGGAACACGGGTTTTTGACTTCAAAGTGGCACGTCGGATTCGGCCTTAACGTTTGGGCCGGGTTTGGGGTGTTACATTTGGTGACTCGCATTCTTTTTCCGTGATGCACATCAAGTCTTCATCCGGGAAATCAAATCTCAATGGCTCGTATTCCTCTGTTATTCGAGTTGCTAAGAAATCAGCTATTGCGCTTCCTTTTATCGACTTTTGGCTCACTTAGACAATGTCGTATTCTGATAGTAAAATCTGTCATCGTGCCATTCTTCCTGAGAGTGCAGATGATTCCATCATGTACTTTATTGGATCCAGTTTTGAAATTAACCATGTCGTATGATACAACATATATTGCCTAAGTCTTCGAGCTACCCAAACCAGAGCGCAACAGTACTTTTCAATGGACGAATACCTTGCCTCATATTCAGTAAACTTTTTGCTGAGGTAGTAGATCGCATTTTCTTTCTTTCCTGGCTCGTCATGTTGCCCTAGTACGCAACCCATTGAATTTTCGAACACAGTCAAATACAATATCAATGGTCTTCCCGGAGTTGGCGGTACTAGCACTGGAGGATTAGACAAATATTGTTTTATCTTATCAAAGGCCACCTGACATTCCTCATTCCATTCTTCCGGGTTGTGTTTTCGAAGAAGCCGAAAGATTGGGTCGCATTGGTTGGTAAGTTGAGCGATAAATCGGGCGATGTAGTTTAACCTCCCTAAAAATCCTCTGACTTCCTTTTGCATGCGTGGAGGTGGTAACTCTTGAATGGCTTTTATTTTATCTGGATCAACTTCAATACCTCTTTTACTGACAATGAAGCCTAGCAACTTTCCCGAGGTAACCCTAAACGTACATTTGGCTGGATTAAGCTTTAGCTGAAACTTTCTCAGCCTTTCGAATAACTTCTTGAGGTTCACTACATGCTCTTCTTCCCCTCGGGATTAGCAATCATATTGTCGACGTAGACCTTTATTTCTTTATGTATCATGTCATGAAATAACGTCACCATAGCCCTTTGATATATTGCCCCAGCATTCTTTAGCCCAAATGGCATCACCTTGTAGCAGAAAGTTCCCCACATTATTACAAAGGTAGTTTTCTCCATATCCTCAGGGGCCATCTTGATCTGATTATACCCCAAGAATCCATCCATGAAGGAAAACAATGAATACTTTGCTGTGTTATCCACCAACGTATCAATGTGTGGCAAGGGAAAATTATCTTTAGGACTTACTCGATTCAGATCACGATAATCCACGCATATTCGTACTTTGCCATCTTTCTTTGGTACAGGGACTATGTTAGCCACCCATTCTAGATATTTGGAGGCTTGTAGAGCCAGCATCAAATTGCTTTTTGACTTTCTCTTTTATTTTCAACAACATCTCGGGTCTCATCCGTCTTAACTTTTGTTGAATGGTTTGCATTCTGGCTTTAATGGGAGTTTATGGACCACTACATCTTCATCCAATCCTGGCATATCCTATATGACCATGCGAATACATCTTTGTACTCGCGGAGCAAAACAATCAAATTGTGCCTGGTGCCCTCTGAAATAGAGGTCCCAATCTTCACTTCTTGCTTCCTTTCTTCAGTTCCCAAATTTATTATTTCAACAGATTCTTGATGAGGCAAAATCTATTTATCCTCTTGTTTCACCATTCTTAGCAAGTCAGGAGACGAGACATAGTCTTCAGCATTTTCTTCGGCTTCGAATTCTCCTAAACAAACAGCCTTCTCAAAATTGATTTCAAGACTCGTAATGGGTTTGTTCATATCGTTGATATCTGAGCACCTGAAAATTGAATGGAAAAGGAAACTATAGCATCAAAGTATTGGGACCAACAGGCATGATGTGAGATATATGCAATGACAGACTGTGAGAAAAAGGAAAAATTATGAAGTTAATGAGAATGTAGAGACTATGACAAAATGCATCTTCATTAATACTCATTTAAATGATAAAGAGCAAATCATAAGCTATTACAAAATAATCCCTCTATTACTTAGAGACACACAAAAAGAATAGTGTTAATATTGAGCATTACTATGGAGAAGATTTAGAAACTACAAGGAGTTCCACAGCAGTCCAATTGTTCAAAACAAATCCAGGAGGACAAGGGTGTATCGTTGAAACATCTTTAATTGCATCACTTCCTTTGTCAATAACATTTATACTGACATTCTGAAGACCCCTTTCAATTAATAACATCGTGCTTCATGGATTATCTTGCCCGGATTATATCATTCCTGCGGATGTAAATGTTTTTGACAAAGGAGGGTACGTTATAGGCTCCCATTCTAATTCTCGGCCTAAGGTTCTTGCGATCCTTCTTTCTTGATCTTTCTTCTATTGTTTTCTTCTTTAACACACATCTGGTTGGAACCCTAAACCATATCGAGCTTTGTGATGTACTGGCTTTAAAGCCCTAACTATTCATTGCAGATACCTTCCCAAACCTTTCCTTGCTCGGGCTCCTCTTCCCACAGTCAGCTCAACTCTCATCTTGGTTTTCCTTGACAGCTTAGGCATGAGAATTCTATTTCCTTCAGCAACAAAAGTGGCATTGACAAATTTCAAGGATCGGAAAGAACATTCTATTGCATCTTTACTCACTTCCAAGTACGGTGCATCGGAAGAGATAGATGCGACAATGTCTTCTTCTCCCTCGACAGTGACCAAATAGCCCTCCATGATAAACGTCACTTTTTGATGGAGAGAAGATGGAACTGCTCTAGCAGAATGGATCCAAGGTCTTCCCAAGAGGCAATTGTATGATAGTGTAATGTCCATGACTTGAAATTCAACATCGTATATATAAGGGCCCACTTCTAGAGGGATATCAATCTTTCCAATGACTTCACGCCTTGTCCCATCGAATGCCCTTACCGTGGAATGATAGGGCCTTAAATAGGACAGGTCCATCAGAATTCTGGAAAGCGTGGCCAAAGGCATGACGTTGAGCGCTGACCCATTATTGATGAGCACGTTCGGTATTATGTAGCCCTTGCAGCGAGTCGTAATATGCAGTGCTTTTACTGAGCCTCTACCGTTTGGCGGTATCTCATCATCACTAAAAGATATGAAATTGTCCGCGTTCAGATTATTCACCCACCTATCCAACTTCTCAACAGATATGTTGTTTGCTACGTAAGCTTGATTTAACACCTTTAACAAAGCGTTTCGGTGTAGCTCTGAATTTAATAGTAGAGATAAAACCGAGATTCGTGCTGGTTGCTTATTCAATTGTTCCACCACATTGTATTCACTGTGCTTGATAAAATTCAAGAACTGCTGCTTCATCCACAGGCTTTTTAGTTTCTTACACGGGTGGAATTTCCTGCTCGACTTCGGCCTCGTACATCACTGCCTTTCCTTTTTGCTTCCAGTCACTATTCTTCTTCGCTGGTTCGACCTATTTTGAATAACATCTTCCACTACGAGTGAAATGACTTACTTCCCCAACGCTTCCAGTCATGGCTTTGGGATTTTCATCTTCAGGTGTGACGATATTGACGTTGTATTTCCATGGTACTGCTTTATTGTCCTTGTAGGGGAAAGGAGGTGGTACCTCGATTATCACTTTTGGTTTCACCAGCTCATTCTTCGCATCGTAATAAATTATTAGTGGTCGGTCGGTACTATACAGGAAACTTGACGATTGATTGTCAGAGGCGCATATTTCTCATCTATTGGCCTCTTCGCCTCTATAAAAAATCCCAATCTCCTTATTGTCCATCATATTTTGTAGTAATCTCCTGAGCTCCTCGCAGGATTGAATGTCGTGCCCCTCAATTCCATGGAATTCGCAAAAACTTTAACCTTTTGCACTTCTTCCTTCGAATATTCTGTTAAAATGACAGAGCAACCCCTTTTCAACTAGTACCTCCCAAATTTTCTGCAGAGGTGTTCTTATTTCAGAAACCCATCTTTTACTTTGCCATTTGTCCTCCTCTCCCACTGCGCTCACATTCCCTTCGGTGTGGTTTAGGAATGGGTTCCCGGCTGTACTGCCAGTGCCATCAAATCGCAGAATGCCTGTATCAATGAGTTCTTGAACTCTCCTTTTGAAGGCAAGGCAGTTTTCCGTAAAGTGTCCCTGGTTCCCAGCATGGTATGCATAACTGGCATTTGGATCGTACCATTTCGGGTATGGAGGCTTAAGGGGTACCATGTAATGGGAAGATATTAATTGCTTCTCCAAGAGTTTTGGGTACAGTTCCCCATACGACATAGGAATATGAGTAAATTGCAGTTTCTCAGGATTGGGTCTTGCTGGCCTTTGTTCGTTTTTAGGCTGGCCCTAGAAGGGTATAGTATTTTGTGGGAGTGCAGTGACTGATCTTTGGTTATTCGTGGCATATACAGGGTAGGATGGGTAAGGAGGTGGTGTTTGATAGTAAGGGTTTTGAGGAGGATAATAGAAATTCGGAGGTGGATAATTTTGAGGTCGGGGTTGGTTTGGATATGGGTTTGGAGTGTAATGGCTTCCAGCTCCCACCATATGGGTTTCTGGCTCTCTTTTCTTTACGAGTGCTGCCCTTCTTGAACTGTTAGAACCTTCCATCCTTCCACTCTTTATGGAATTTTCAATAAGTTCCCCGGATATCACAATATCTGCAAAGTCCTTTGTGGCACTTCCTACCAACTTGTCATAGAATGGAGATTTCAACGTGTTCATGAAAAGGACCGTTATCTCAGTCTTAGTCAGCGGAGGCTCCACTTGGGCCGAGATGTCTCTCCACCTTTGCGCATACTGTCGAAAGGTTTCTGCTGGTTTCTTTTCCATCATTTGTAGAGTCATTCGATCAGCCACCATGTCTGATACATGCTTGTACTGCTCACAGGATGCTGATGCCAAGTCTTTCCAGGATCGGATCTTTTCTCTACTAAGCTGGTTGTATCACCGAAGAGCCGACCCTACTAGACTATCCTGAAAATAATGTATGAGTAGCTTATCTTCGTTCACATAACTGGTCATTTTCCTGCAAAACATGACAAGATGCACTTTTGGACATCTTGTCCCATCGTACTTCTCAAAATCAAGCACCTTGAACTTCGGAGGTAGAATTAGATCGGGTACCAAACTGAGTTCTTTAGCACCTAGTATGGAAAAGACTTCAGTGCCTTCTATCGCTTTGAATCTTTCCTCTAAGCTCCTATACTTCTCTTGAGTTTCGTGATCATCGGTTTTTAACTTGGCTATTTCTGCTGGATCGTCCAAATCTAGAACGAGTGGATTAGCAGGACTAGCCCCTGGGTTTGATACGAACATTCTTTGCCCCAGATTAGTAGGTGGCACCGGTTGTTGCTCCAGGCCTGTAGGTTATTGAGCGTACCCTCTTTGTGTTGCATGGGCGTACGGTGGAGTAAATCCTGAAGGATGGGGCGGATTCTGATCGAGGTTAACCCTTGACTGCTGTTCCATAACGTCAGGGTTCATAGGTCCCTTTCCTTTTACTAGAGCTGACATCATTTCCATCATCTTGGCCATTTGGTCCCTTTGTTCAAATGATTCCTCTCGAGATCTCACCATCAGATCCTTCGTTTCTTGCTGTGACTTAGCCAGTTGTTCTTATAATTCCCTTTAGACTCTTTCCATCCTTTCGATTCTTTCATTGAACTCAGCCTCCATTGTTCTAGCTTGTCTACGCGTTCTATACGAATGGCGTGGTTCCAGATTTGAAGTGTTATGACTGCGAATTATATGATTCTAACCTTAACGAGTGATTATGGGATAGGTACATGTAATGAATGAATAAATGTATAAATGTCAAATGAATGTTAGTTATGCATGAATATGCAAGAATTTAGTGTTGATTTCAAGACGGCCCCTATTTAGGCATTTTATTTATCAAAAGAGTCCATTACAAAATATTTTTCCATTTTCGATTCGGCCATTCCACAAACTTCCTAGCTATATCGCCATATTTCTTTACTCGTGCTAAGAATTCTGATATGTTTGATCTTCGACTTGGTGGAAATTGGCAAATGAGAATTTTAACTTCTTCCGATAATTATACCACGTGCATGGCTACCCCACGAACTTCATTGATCAAATAGCTAAGTTGCATTTCTTTTTCTTGGAGGCCCTATTCGTAGGCACGAATGTCTCTATCATACTGATTATTCTTTTCTTCCAAAGCCTTCAATAGAGTATCTAGCTGTTGTTGACGATCTTGCAGCATGTTTTCTAACTCTCGTATCCTCTCTTTTAGTTCTTGACGTTTAGATCGACTAGTCATTACCTCGGCAGACACAGGTTTATATTCGGCGTTCTTCTTCCTTAGTTCCATCATAGCTCGCGCAGCCTTTTCTTTTTCTTTCTTCGCTTTCCCTTTTCAGAATTCCATCCCTCCTTTGATGTTGCTAATTTCCTCCTTCCATTTTGCTGACGATTTGCCCAACCCACTATTTTTTATTGTGCCTCTTAACTTTTTATTTTCCAGATAGAGGTTCCTTAAGTTATTTCTTACGACTTCAACTTCTTTTTGCACTTTCTCGATTTTGGACCTTTCAATCTGAACGTCAATCTTCAACTGGTAATTTTTTTCTTGAAGAGCACTGAGGTCCCTTGACATCTTGGTCTTTTCGCGTTCAAACTCTTGTCTTGCCACTTCTAACTCGGACGACATTTCTTTCAAGAAGGGATTCTAAAGGCGTAACTCATTGACGAAACTCGCTGGCTATTCACCCGTTGTATTCTCTATACGTCGTAATCTTGAGTGAGAGTATCAGCATACAGGGCCAACTTCATCAGATGAACTTCCTTCCAAGATTTTGCAGCACCTCGGACCCTCTTCATATAGCCTTCACCCGCAAAAGCAAACTCGGACTGCGCTAATCCTCCAGTGGCGGGTATGAATTGTCGTGAAGAAAATTGCCTCTGGACCATTAACGGAGCGTATCCAATTTCTTCCCATAGCCCGAGTAGTGGTACCCAATCTTGATTTTCAACCTTGTATAACAGAACCGAAGGACGGATCCACGGTGCTCTCCAGGTTACATCTTTAGCTCGAATGTTCTAAAAAACTGAAACCCAATGTTCTTCGGTGACATCCTTTGGCCATTCTCTCTTAATATAGGCTTCTAACGGGGTGAAGGTTTTTGAAAACATGTGGTACTGTGTGCGCTCTACTTTCCAGAAATGGCTCAAAATCCAGACACTGAGTAACTGCGCGCATCCAATAAAACGTCCCTTCCCCACTTTTTTACAATTGTTTAAGGATCTGAAGGTCTCAGCCAAGATAGTCAGGACAGGGTTGATTCCTTGCTTTAGTCTTTTGAAGAAATTCACCACTGAAACTTCTATCTGTCCAAGGACTTTTAGAAAGATGATCAAACCGTAAATGGCCAAAGCAAATAGATTTATCCTTTTCAACATGTCGGGATGGTTCAGAAGCAAATCTCGTAGGGAAGACCATGGAATGCAAATGGTTTTATTCTTCTTCTTTATCTGTTTTTCGATCCACGCGTTAGTCATGTCTGTCAATCTCACTAACTTTTTCTTGAAGGTAATCGGCTTAGGCTCCTTCACATATACTTTATAGAATTGCGCACTTTCAACACGAAACAAAGCAACGTACTCCTCTATAGTCGGAGTCATATCTTCTCGATTGAAGGTAAAACATTGGTAAGCCGGACCCAAAATCTTACCATGGCTTGGATTAATCGTTCGTCTACGTTAACAGCAATCAAATTGGCTATGTCTCCATATCTTTCGGTGAAGATACCCCTAGTGTCCGAGTCCCACTGATTCTAAACCCAAACCAAATCTTCAAGGTTATTCTGGCGAACATTCACAGTTACGTGCTCGGGCAGATTGGCAATACATCCCTCCACTAGACTATCCCCCTTTTTTTTTCTAAGTTTTTAGAGACCAGTCCCGAACCACGGGATTCTTCTCGATTGTTTGTATAATTGACTCTTCCATTAGAAACCCATTTTTTGGCAATCGATCTCTAGTCAACACCTTCCTAATATGATGCCTATAATGCATGATGAAAAATAAAAATAAAGACAAACAACCTCAGTTAGTAATCACAACAAATATAAATTACGGCAAATCCAAATAAAAAGTATAAATGTCAAAAAAAATAAAAGGTAAGAGGCGTTTCTCCCATGTATTTTATTTTGGTGACTATTAACAAACAGAGGTTCGGCATGGCTCTAATTAGGTGGCTCATATGGTTTACTATATGCGGTTTAGGTTCTATACAGGTACTCGAATTGTTCATACTATCATCTACTAAGACTAGTATGAAACCTCGATCGAAGCCTATCACAAGCTCACGAGTTCAATTCGAGGGATTACATTTACTTATGCCTATACGGAGGGACAAGTTAACTCACGAAAGCATAAGTCATATGTAACCCGAAGTATTCACTAGCTTTGTCTTGGAGGACAAGTTAACTCACGAAGGCGTAGCGTTTACTTTCACTTAAACGGACGGAGCCCAGGTAGAGAGCTCATGTTATGCAAAATGCAAGTGCACGGTGTGTGGGGAGAAACTCACAAACCTTTATGTTTTATTTAAAAACTAAACTACAAAAACTAAAAAGAAACTGAGAGCTGAAAATCAACAAGATAAAACAAGTTAGAAGAATATTTACAGCATGATGCAAATGCATGAATTTTTTGAAAACAAAATTTAAGGATCACGACTAAATATTAACGTGAACAAAGAAATTTGAAAATTTTAACAACACGTGTTTAATTCGGCTCGACTCTCAAGAATGGCTCCCCAGTGGAGTCACCAGCTGTAGGGACGTAAAATTTTTGGTTTCGGTCGCTAATTGAGGCGATTTAGTGAAAACTTGAAAACTGAAGTTTGATTTTGAAATAAAGAGGGGAGTCGCCACTGATCTTTTTTTTTAGGTGTGATCGGACACCTAATAATTTTATCTCTTTTAAACAAAAAGAAGGCTAAGTTTAGGTCTACGTCGAAAACCAGATAAAAATTAGGGTTTGAGAGTCGATTACGCGCGAGGAAGGTATTAGCACCCTCGCGACGCCCAAAATTGGTATATTGTAAAATACATGTCGCCTTAATTTTTAAAAATACGAGTTCAATGTAACATTTAGCCGTGATCTGGTTGAAACATAAGAATTTTCAATTTTTTTGATTTTTGAGAAGGACATACCGTTTTAACACGAGTCGGTTGATGTTCACCCAACATAGCGATGAAATCGACGACTTGGTGTTAAACCGATACGTTGCCTTAAGTATTGAAATTAATTAGAAAACAAGAATAAGATTTTTGAACTAATGCAAAGCAAATAAATAAATGACAGAGCTAGAAATATATTGAAGCAAATATAAGTGTGACAAATATATATAAAAAAAAACAATAAAAATATATGCGATATTAAACGTAATGTTAGAATTAAACACGCAATGGAAGCAGCGAATATATATACACAATAATGATATTAAGAGTATGTACATATATATATATATATATATATATATATATATATATATATATATGAATAGTAATAATGTTAATAATGTTAGAAATACACGATGCACAGTGTTTGAAATATATGCTTAAGATAGTAAAAATATAACTAGTAATGTTAAAATTTATATACAATATATACATATATATAAAATAAATATTAAAAATGTATGTACGTGACATATATGAAAAATGTATACATAATATTAAAATAAAACAATAAGTGATAATAATGAAAGTAATAGGTATAATAATAAATAATATGATATCTGAAAATAATACTATATATAAAATATGTATACAAGAATAATAAAATATATGTACTAATATTAATAATAAATATGGTAGGAATAAAATAAATGTAATAATAATATATACACAATATGGTATTAAAATATACATATACATATACATATAATAGTATTTAAGAATATATATACATAAGATGATATGGAAATATGTACATAGAATAGTATATAAAATATAACTAATAATATTGAAAATATATATACATAATATATATATAAAATATATATGATATATACATATACATTAGCAATGATAACAATACAAAATGAATTTATTAACATGCTACATAGATACGTGCATTATATGGGTGTGAATAATAAGGATATTAGAAATACTTAATATATAATATTTGAAATATATGCATAATATAAAAAAAAATATAATGTAGTATTAAAATATATACACAATATATACATATTAAAATAATAATAATAATAAAACTATTGACAATGCTCCACAAATATATATATACTAAAATATACATAATAGTATATAAGATATAATATTTAAAGTATATATAATATATAAAAATATATATATACATAATATAATACATAACATAGACACATTAGAAATACTAATAATTATTAATAGTATTACCTAAATATATTCATATATGTATTAAAGATATATATATAACAACACACAATAATAATAATAATAATAATAATAATAATAATAATAATAATAATAATAATAATAATAATAAAGTAGAATAACGAGAAAAAGGTAAAAAATGGACTAAATTGAATTGGGAAACTACATTTTGGGTCTAACTTGAAAGAAAATAAGGAGGAAAGGACTTATTAGAACGCGTATGAAACTGTGGGGGGCCAAAAGCGCAATATTCCCAACTAATTAAAACGCTGCGCTTGGCTAAGGACTAAATTGAAAAGCACGACAAAAGTCCAGGGCCGAATTAAAAGCAAAGAGAATCTGATTGTAAAGGCATGAAAAAGCGGAGGGGTTAAAAGTGCAATTAGCCCCTCAAATGAAAAACACGCGGATCCTTGGAGCGGTCGGGTCAACAAGCGGGTTAGGCCAAAACGCAGCTTTGGGGTTAAGAGCGACCCCAAAACGCGTCGTTTTGGAGGGCTATATAAGGCCTAAAATTAACAAAAAATCATTTGGTGAGGAGAGAAAGAAAAAAAAAAGAAGAGAAGGAAGAGAGAAGGGAGGAAAGGGAATTCGGCGGTAGGCGATCACCGTCCGATCACAGATCACCGTCATGCCAAATGCCACCACCGTAAAAAGCTCTCCTTTTTTTTTTATTTTTTTTGTATTTTTTATTTATATTATATATTTATGTATATAAATATAAATAGAGTAGATTGAATGTATAAACAAAAACGAAAAAAAAAACAGAAAACAATTGTCACCTTAGGTTTTTTTTTAGCTTTCGATTTTAGTACCTTGGGTCTTCTGATTTGGTATGATAGTTGTGATTTTGTATAACTGGAATTGCTATTCTGTTTTTGCTGTTTTAGAATCGAATGTTTTTTCTTTTTATCAAAAATTTGCCGAAAAAAATCCCTTTTACATTGGTTTTCATGGCTTTTTATAGCCTTTACAATGCCTAAATCTATTTGTTGCGTGTTTACTTGTCCTTGCAGGTGGGTTGATGGCCGGTGGAGCAGAGCTAGTGGCGCCAGGGGATGGTGCTGGTAGCTGGTGTCAGAGGGCAGGTGGGCAAGTGGCTGAGTCGGCTAGGGTTTGTTAGGTTTAGTTTTGGGTTAGTTGTAGGTATTTGGGTTGTGCGTTAAAATTGTGGGTTAATTTAGATGTGTATTGGGTTTGATATTTGGGTCTTGGGGTTTAATGTAAATGGGCTTATGTGATGTAAACAGGCCCAAAATTGGCCTATAACACATGTGTTTGATTAACATTCAAAATAGTAAATAAATATTTTTGGGTTCTTATCATTGGTATTTAATTTGCCATACAATTGTCAATATGTTGAAAATTTTCAGTTAAAAGCATTTAATCTCGATTAAATTTAGAATCAAATTGAACCGAATTTTTCGACAATTTCTCAATGCTATTTTTTATCATTTATTAGATTCAAACCTAAAAAAAAAATGGAGCATCAATTGGATGAGTTAATTCTTATTGTGAAAACAATAAAATTTTTTAACTCCAATTAAAAGTGATAATGGATCGGGTTCAGGCCGGGCGGCCTTAACAAAATTTCATACTCATTTTATAGGTTTGGGGTATGCCCAACCCAAAAAATAATCTTAAAGTTTTGTCCGAGCTCAACTTGGATGAAAAAGTTAAAATCCGAGCCTGATCCGGCCCATCCGTATTAAATTTTTTTAAATAAATATATATTTAAAAATATAATACATCAAATACACTAAAAACATTAAAATAAATATTTTCCAATAAATTGAGAATAAATTAAAAAAAGTCTTCAAAATTAACAATAAAATAAGAGTTATACAATGTTCAAGCAATAACAACAAAACAGTAACAATAAAATAGTGAAATGACAGCAAAATAATGAAAAAACAGCAATATTTTTTTTTTTGCAAATTCAGCCAAGGCCTGAACAAAAAAAAAAAAAAGCTTATTCGAGACCCAATCTAATTTTTAAATGAACTTTTTTTTTTGTCTAAACCTATTTTTTGAATTTATATTTTTATTCAAATCCTCCCACTTTTCAAATAATACTTCAAGTTTGGCTCATGAATCTAAGTCCAGCCAGGAGAGTAATAATCCTCATCTTCATTGCCATTTTTTATCTTCGCCTATTGTTTTAACGTAAATGCAGAATCAAATATAGGTATGTGTCTAACACGAGTTTATTCAATTTTTTAAAAATTTTCCAATGTATTTAGAAAATATTTGAGCGTGAAAAACAAGAGTGGGGGCAACATAAATAGCTATCAGGGTAGCTAGAGGCAATGAATTGCTCGTGAAGTTGATGGATTTAAATTTGATGTAGATAGTACATTCGTGGAGAATTTTTTTGTTTAGGTCAAGAAATGTTATAAATTGGTAAAATGGATTGTCAAAAAGATATAACAAAGAGGAAGATCAAAGTAAATATTAAAAAAAAAAACAACTGTGATTATAGCTTGTTGTGATGGGAGCGATGAATGATCAATGATTATGAAAGTTATTGTGATTGTTGTGATTATAAAAAAAGTTGCAAAATTTTTTTTAAATTTTTAAATTTACCGATAAATCTAAAAGGTCTTAAAACAAAACATGCAAAATCTTATTTATAACTCTTCAAAGAAGATTACGAAAGAACGGTTATAAAAGATATGATAATGAATTTGTGGATAGTGGGAGGGAGAAAAATTAGTGAACATGTTATGAAAGACTCATGCACGGTTTTGAATGAGAGAAAGAAGTGAGGAATCTTCTTTTTGACTCTGACTCTCTCACTCCCGTCGTTGCTTTTCTTTCTGTTACTTCGAAAGTAGATGCTTTGGCTTCAGCCACTCGAATTTTCGATATTCTTTTTTATTTTTCATCAAACGAATGGCATATTCTTCTGGAAATCATACATAAAAATTAACTAGAAAGATAAAAGTTACAAAACATTACACAAAAGTTACACTCATGTAATATTCTTCGTTGAACAAAGCATTACTTGTAAGCTCAAATGCAAATGCACTTTTTGTTCAACTAGAAGGATGAAGCACTTGCATTTCAAAAAAAAGTTAAGAAGTGAACTCCTCAATAATGTTCATATATTGAGCCTCCAAGACATCCCAATCGTAGAGCAACTCAAGAAATATTCTACCAACATTTCTAAGCTTTAGAATTTTTAATTAATTGTATGTTTCTCTAGCTTCATTTTTAAGTAATTTGAAGAATCACATATCACGTTAAGGAGTGTTTCATGTTATGGAATGGTTTGTTAAAGAATATCGTTAAGAGTTATCTTATAGGAAATAATATTTCTTGAAACTACAATTGATTGAAGTGTCATGGACGAAGGGAGGAGGCACGACCCTCCTAAAAAATAAAAATTGTGCTTTTTAGCTTTTGAAAATTATAAAATTTTAAGTAAATAAATGATAAAAATTATAGTTTGACTCTCAAAAATGATAAAATTTTGATTTAATCATTTTAAAACTGTAAAGATATATGTCAATATAATTGATAAAATTACATTTTAACTCTAATAAAATTATTTAACTCAATCTCGAACCCCATAAATTTTTTTGAATTGATTCTAGAGAAGTGTTAGTAACTAAATACAATTGTTGATTTTTTAAAAGAAAAACCTTTAAATTAAATTTAAGAGAAGTACAATGGAGGTTTCAATCTTAAATTTTAAATTATATATTTTTTGAGTTATTTTGAAATTCAACAAGAAATTAAATAATATGTGCAAAATTATATTTGAATATAACTATTAAGAAAATGTCAAGTTTGTTAGGCTTGACTAAAATTTAACTTTTAAAAATATTTGAAATGGTTTTTGTTGGTATCTTTCTTTCTTTTTTTCTTTTTGGTACCATTTGAAATTAATTGTTTATACTCGATTGTTGGTTTGATAGTCAGCGTGTTTATTATTTTAGGTATAGTTTGGATTCAAGCAGTACTAATTGTTTTATTGTTAGGGTTAAAATTTTAAAGTGTCTTGATTTGAATGGAGCAATGACTAAAATTCTTATCAAATACCCGTTTGGCACAACTAGAAATTTGTGTTTTAGTGTCTTTAAAATTTTGAAAATATATAAATTAATACATGATAGAATTACGTTTTGATCCCTTATAAAAGGTTAAAATTATAATTTAATTTTAAAAATTTGTAAAGTTACAAGCTTTGAAAGGAAAATTTGCATTCCAACTCTTATAAACAACTATAATTCAATTTAAATCCTCTAATTTTTTTAATTTCACTACTTGTAGCTATCGTTTCTAACAATATTATCCCAATATTCTATTACGTTTTTACCCAAGTTATTAGTGAAAAATAAATAAATTATATGATGTACTTCAAATCAATAAATGTGACTACATTACATGATCTGAATGAAAGTCACATTGATATAAATAGTAGACTTTTAATTAAAATACACAGTCTTATAATAAGATTAATTTTTTATAAATCAGATTAATGGATAACATAAATTAAATGAAGTGATATTATTGCAAACCCGTAGGTAATATCCAAGGACCTTTATTTATATCATAAATATATATAGAAGCGTATAAGCTTCATTTACAAACAACAAACCCTAAGCTAATATCTAAGGGCCTTTATTTATATCGTGTATATATATATATATTAAAAACAAAGTAGCCTTCATGTTTGTCACCAAAACTCAAACAACCCTCCATCGCCCATTATCCATTTGTTCCATTTTCTTCCGATTCTCACCAACCCACCATTCCGTTGGAATTTTGTAGTCTTTCTTCACACGATTTAAATGTTTATTCACAAGTGGTAAATCATAATCCAATTCATCCGCCGGTGTATCTTCTGCGATATTTTCGATCGCAACACCATGCATATACACATCCATATTGTGACAACTAACAATATCGGTTATCCATCCGCCGATAATTACCATTTGTTGAGCTTCATGATCACCTTGATTTACCAAGCTTATAACGATACCTACTTCATCTTCATTTCCTTCAGGGAAAGCATCACCAGTGCTGCCAAAAACCACCTTCTTCTCTAAGTACTTCGACACTGAGGTGTTAACGTTCAACACGTTTCCGACATCGGAGTACAGTAGTGTGATTAAAAGTGTTGGAACGGGGTCGGTTTTGTTTTTCATACGAAGAAGACGAAGGTTTTTGTCCCTGAGCGAATCAAATAATTGTTTGAAACCGTCGTTTCCGACACGGGGACAACCGAACACGAAGGCGGTCACCATGAACGTCGCGTTGCTTGTGGTGGGCTTGTTGTATTCATTGGCAACTATGTCCATTGCGGTCAATGTTGCTAGTGCTCCGCCTAGGCTAAAGCCTGTTACGGTTATGCTTAGTTCTTCATGTTTGTACTTGTTCACTAGTTTCTTTACAGCAGCTAGGACCTGCAGAAGGGCAAGAAATGGATCAAGAATTTTATATTAGTCGAGTTAGTAATTGATTTGAAACTTTAAAAAATTAAATTAAAATCTTATTTATAATAAGATTGAATTCCAAATAATGCTTTTAAAAATTGGAGTAGAGATCAAATCGATTAAATTATTGATTTTGTATTTTAATTTAACTATCGATTCAATAATAATTAAATAAATAATTATAAAAATAATAAAAATAAAATATTTATAAATTTATAAATTGGTTTAACTTGTTTAACTATTAAATTTTTGTCTCAAGTTTTCAATTTTTTATCTTCATAAGCGGCTTGATTTATATTTGAATTTATGCCACTGATTGAACCGTTCAACCGGCCAGTTTGCATTAGTAAAATTGAAAATGGGAAAATTTTCATTTAGCCTCCTTTATAATTTATAAAATTTTAAATTAATAATAAAATTACAATTTAGTATCCAAAATGATAAAAATTAATTTAATTTTTAAAAATGATAAAGAAACAAACAATTAAAATGATGAAATTATATTTTACTATCGTAAAAATATCTAATTTAATCGACCTCTCAAAAAATTTTTGACTTCGCCTCTACTAATCTAGTTAGATTTTTAACATCACTAATTTGAACACATTAACTTAAAAAATCAAAATAATAAAATAAACATTTTAGAATAATAAATTTATTTGATAATTTACTGTTAAAATAATTAAATAGTTTCTATAAAATTGGGAAGTTTTTTAAAATTTTAATTTGAGTTGTAAAATTTGACTTTGAAAAGAATTAAATAACTAAATATTAAAAAAAAATCGATATTTTCGACAATTACCTGCTCTCTAGCACTAGTTTTGCTATGAATAGAATCCGGTACCGTCCCAATATAAAGCGAGTGGAAACCACTGTGCACTAAAGCATTGTATTCAGCGGCAGTCGAGAACAAGTCGGAAGGTGATACTCGCCGAACCAATAAATCACCGACCCATTCCGATAGCGTTCCGGTCCCTCTCCAAGCAACCAAAACATCCCTCCGGCCCAGTACTTGCTTTTCTTCATCGGTGCTCACCGCCACATATCCGATCCATGCCGACTTAACAATGTCCGAGCCAGCATAAATGAAGTCAGTGACCTCGTACTTGTAGGGGTTTCCTTTTATGAGACGAGCTTCGGTGAAAAACTTTTCTTTCGAGGTTTTAGGACCGTAAGTGTTAGGGTCGAAGAGGTCTCCGGCAGCTGAAGTCCTTTGACCATAGTGAATTATATACTGACGGAGATCAGTGTCTACTAGATGTAGTAGACCTTCCCATTCGTTCTCCCCACTGAGTTCTCTCCAACGAGTTGCTATGGAGTTGGCCATCACTCTTTTCTTCTCTGTGTTTTACTTGTATGCTACTGATCAGTTGTCTCCAACGAGTTGCAATGGAGTTGGCCATGGTCGGGTGCTTTATATAGAGCAAATCTCTCGGATAAAGCCTAAAACGCTCATACCAACTTTGCAATTGAGTTCACATCATGTAAAACAAAATATTAATTATAATTATTAAACATAAACAAATATAAAAATATTAAATTTGAAATCTAAAACTCTGAAAGATTAATAAAAAGAAATTATAATTAATAGTTAATTTTAAGAATGTTCAATCAGTAAACTGACTTGAACTAGTATTAACCAAATTAATTGATCTTTTTAAACTCTTAACGTTTAATCGAATCGAAATTTTTTCAAAAAAATTTAATCGAACTGAACTTTTTCAGTTAATTCAGTCAATTAACCGATTTCAAACCAAATTAACTGTTAACTGAATTTTCAAAAAATTATTAACCGACTCCCGACCGAATTAATTCGGTTAACCGACCAATTAACCTAATTAATTTGATTCGATTAAATAAAATTAATTTTACCCGAAATTTACACACCCCTATTTAACCCAGTTTAAATAAAGTTAATATTATCATCTTTTAATATTTTTTTATTTTACACCATGATTATATGTTATTTTATTATTAATTAATAATGTATTGTATATTAATTTTTTTATATGATGCTCAATTTTTTTATATTGTTACTGTGTTAAATTTATGACCAATGCAAACAACAATATTATTATTTTAAAATTAAAATTAGAAATATATATTGAACAATTTTATTATAGGTTCGGATTATATTTGCTTTTTTTAACACAATGACTAGAATTACGCGTAGTCTCTCCTAAATTCACAAATAGAAAGATAACACGCTTCAACGCATTTAAACTCACGTCCTCATATCTATCGAATTAAAACTTAATCGGCTAAAAAATACATTTAAAAGTTTATAAAAGATTTATAAATAAAAACAATCAAATATATATTAACAATTCAAAAATTCTAAACAAAATCCAAAAGTGAATTTGAATAAATCTAAAACAATGTTTATAGAAAGTAAGATTGAAACCCAAATTTTCAAAGTTGGGAAACTTAATTTTTACCATAAGATGACATTTAAATTTGTTTTGAATAAAATAACTTGACCCAATAAAAATACATTATTTAAACCAAGGTTACATTTAAGTCTTAATCAAATTAACGTTTTGTTTTCAGCCTCTAATTTGTATATTGAGATTGGATTTTCACAAATACAATTTGACCATTATAAGTCTTTTTTTATACAAATTAAATTAAAAATATATTAATTTTATTTATTGACTAGCAAATTTATGGAAGGTGCTGTAGAAATTTCTCATGAAACCCCTCGCCTATAAATTAATGAAACCATCTATCGCCTTGCTATTGTTTTTTTTAAGAAAATAAAATTATCAGCATTAAAAATAATATATTATGAATCTCAACAATTGTAAATATAATATTGCAAAGACTATACTACAACAATCGTAATAAACAAAATTTATTAGTTCTCACCAGAAGATTGAGAGGTTAGCAAGCGGACTCGCTGATTCAACTCTCAAGGAGAGCTTGCACAAATTAAGGGAAGACCGCGGTCTCAGTTCGCATATATACTCAAGGAGCTCGCAGAAGGGAGACCTAGTGGTTTGGCAAGCAACCCAGAGTAAAATACGTGCCCAACATGCCTGAAGTCCGCTCAGAACGTCAATCCTAAGAATAGTAGGGTCGAGTCATGAATGGAGTCATGTCGTGAATAGTAATAATATATATAAATACCTAAATATTCTCATTAATAAGATACAAGACAAAATTACTTAACAAGATTAATATGATATATATTGAATTGGTTCAAAAATTAATATATATGGCAAATACAATTATATCGATAAATTTAACACGATGAATTATTAAAATATTATTAATAGTAGAAATGACCCCAAAAAATCAATTCATATATTTAGAGTCGATAGAATCATATATATACCTTTATAAGTGTTACAAATATATGAATTTTAAAGTGTTGACAACAACCTACAATTAAATGAATTAATAAAATTTAAGTCTAAATAAATCTTAAAAGTCAATGCAAAATAAAGAGGATTTAGCAACTTCCTTTGCAAAATAAAGAGGATTTAGCAACTTCCTTTTGTCATTATGCATATAATAGCGATTCACAACTATAATAATAATAATAATAATAATAATAATAATAATAATAATAATAATAATAATAATAATAATAATAACCTCTTCAATTTCTATCAATTTCGATATTAGTAAATTAATTGCTCTAAAAAATTTGAAGCAATTGAATCACTCTTCAATTTGTGAGAAGGATTTATTTTTCAATTTTGAAATTGAGACTCAAATATCTTTTTCACAGAAAAAAATTAAATTTGTAAAATTCACAAACAACAAACTCATGGCTAATCTCTAGGAGCTCTTATTTAAATCATAAAACAATTATACGTTACTAAATGCACTTAAACCAAATCAAGCAGAAGCAACGGGCATGCAACGTAGTTCAAACAACCTTCCATTCTCACCAACCCACCAATCCGGTGAAAACCTGTACTCTTCCTTCACACGGTCTAAATATTTCTTCACAAGTTGTAGGTCATAATCCAGTTCACTGACCAGCGTAGTATCCTCTATGTTTTCGATAGCAACACCATGCATATATACGTCCATATTGTGAGAGCTATCAACTTTATTCAATCATATCCGTCGATAATTATTAGTTGTTCAGTTTCATGTTCATCTTCATTTACAGCATTAGATTGCCAAAAGGCCACTTTTCCTGTAAGTATTCCGACACTGAAGTGTTAACAATCAACAGGTTCCCCACATCGGTGTATAGTAATTTGGTTAAAAGTGTAGGAATTGGATCTGTTTCGTTTTTTATACGAAAGGGATAAAGGTGGTCGGCACCAAGCGAGTTGAATAATTGTGCGAAACCGGTGTTTCCGACACGAGGACACCACCAAGGCTGTCACCATGAACGGCACCTTGCTTGTGGTGGGCTTGTTGTATCCATTCGCAACTATGTCCATTGCAGTCAATGTTGCTAGTGCTCCGCCTAAACGCTGTTAGGTTATGCTTATTTCTTCATGTTTGTCCTTGTTTACAAGTTCCTTTACAGCATCTAAGACCTGGGGAAAGGCAACAAGAAATTAATTGAGAGGTGAGAAACTTTTCAATCCTCTAAAAAAAAATTAAAATAATTTAATCCCTATCAATTTTAAAAGTGAGTAACTAACGATAATTAATCACAATATTTTCCATCACTTGTATATAATTTTAATTGGTATAATAACAAATTTAGCCTTTAAAATTTACACATCCTATTAATTTAGTTTTGATTTAAGAAATTTAGCCCATAACATTTGTGTAAATGTGTAAATGATGAGGCTAAATTTATTGAATTTTAGAATCAAAACCAAATTGACAATATTTATAAATATCCATAGCTAAATTTATTATTATACTAATCAAAATTATATACAACTGGTAAAAACATTAATATCGTGATTAATTATTTTTAGCTGCTCACTTTTAAAATTGACCAGGATTAAATTGCTTGAATTTTTTTTAGATCAATTTACTTAATATCGATATTTAGAAGGACTGCAAAGATACTTCTACCAAAAAGAGACCGAACTTCAAACTTTGGACATATATTGTTGCGAGAAACAACCACAAACTTGAACAAGGTAAAAGTACCATAGAGGCCCTTGTAGTAGAAATAAGATTACATTTTGCCCCTTCTACTCAGAAAATGAATAAATTAATCTCTATATTTTAGATTAGAGAGGAAACCAATCCTTCTATAAAAATTTCAATTAATTTTTATTGTTGAAAACTAATCCAACTTAATATTTATGATTATTTCGTCAAGCATAATCAATACACATAGATGAAATTTTTAATAAAAAATGAATAAATGCTTTTTGATATAATTTACATCACATAATTTTTCTATTTTTTAGTGATAGGTTAGATGCACCACTGAACAGTGGTAAATACAGTGTCACAGGCAAAACTTACCTGCTCTCTGGCACTAGTTTTGGTATAAGTAGAATCCGGTTTAGTCCCGGTATAAAGCGAGAGGAAGCCACCGTGAAATTTAACATTATCGGCGCCGGCAATCGGGAAGAGGTCCGAAGGTGTTTGTTGCAGAAACTTCATATCATTGAACCATTCTGTGCCTGTTTTGGCCCCTCTCCAAGCAACCAAAACATCCCTCCGGCCAAGTACACGCTTCCCTTCATCGGTGCTCATCGCCACATATCCGATCCATGCCGACGAAACATAAATGAAGGGAGTCCCCTCGTAGTTGTACGGGTTTCCTTTTACGAGACAAGCCTTGGAGGAAAACTCTTGTTTCGAGGTGCTCGGTTCGTGGGTGTTAGGGTCAAGCAGGTCTCTGGCAGCTGCAGTCCTTTGACCGTAGTGAATTATATAGCGGCGGAGTTCAGTGTCTAGTGGGTGTAGTAGACCCCCCCCCAAGTTGTTGTACCCACTGAGTTCTCTCCAACGAGTTGCTATGGAGCTGGCCATGGTTGGGTTTAGATAATCTCTCATTTTTTATAAGCCCCAAATATTCTTACCAACTTCCTATTTATATTTTTGGCTCTGTGAGAAATTTCACCATTTGAATGTTTTGTCAAAATAGTTTTAATTGTATTTTTTTTAATTTTTTTTGCCATCAACTTTTGTTTTTTAATCATCTTTTTAACAAATTTAATAAAAGTATAGTTAAAAATTTAATGGGAGTATATTTTAATGAGATGTAATTTATTACTTAGATAAATCCACTAAAATAATTACATGTGAAAAATAAATAAATAATACATTAAATTTAAAAACTCTTAATTTAAAGAAAGTAAATGTAATTAAACAAGCGTATGAAAGATTGAAACTTTTTGAATGAAAAGAAAAATTGAAACCTTGAATTCATTCATTACATTTATTAGAAAAAGCGGATTGACTCATTAAATTAGTTGGAAAAAGTAAATTGGAAAAAAAAAACCAAAGGTTGGTGGCCAAAAATAGTTTAAAAATACAATTAGGGTCATTTTGATAAAACATGCAAAACATTAATAGCCAAATTTATCATTAAGCCTTTTTTTTTTTAATAGTAAACCATATTTAATTTCAAAAAAGTTACAAAATGATCATCGTATTATTCATTTAAGTCATTGAACGATTCAAAAGTTTTTATTTAAGTGATAATTAGAGTATCTTGACAAGATGAATTGAGTGATAGTTAAAATTCTTGTCAGATACTCGTTTGACATAAATTTAAACTGTGTTACCTCTTCCTCTCGTTTGTGGTCTAGGACAAGGTTAGAGATAGGGTCAAGATGCTTTAATCTCTTTAAAATTTTAAATATATATATAAATTAATGCGTGACAAAATTACATTTTAATCCCTAATAAAATATTAAAATTACAAGCTCTCAAAGGAAAATTTACATTCCAACTTTAATAAACAATTATAATTCAATTTAATCCTCAATTTATTGACTTCCCTAGTTGTAGCAATCGCTCCTAAGAATATAGTATATGATATACATCAGGTCAACAAGTAGGAGTTGATCATTAGATAACATAATTTAAATGAAAAGGGATAGCGTATAAGCTTCGTTTACAAACGACAAACCCTTAGCTAATATCTAAGGGCCTTTATTTATATCACAAATATATATAGAAGCGTATAAGCTTCATTTACAAACAACAAACCCTTAGCTAATCTCTAAGGGCCTTTATTTATATCTTATATATTTATTATTTAAAACCCTTAGCTAATATCTAAGGGACTTTATTTATATCATAAATACCCTTCATGTTTTTCATCAAAACTCAACCTTAACCCTCCATCGTCCATTATCCATTTGTTCCATTTTCTTCCGATTCTCACCAACCCACCATTCCGGTGGAATTTTGTAGTCTTCCTTCACACGATCTAAATATTTATTCACGAGTGGTAAATCATAATCCAATTCATCCGCCGGTAAATCTTCTGCGATGCTTTCGATCGCAACACCATGCATATACACATCCATATTGTGACAACTAAATAAATTGCTTATCAATCTGCCGATAGGTATCATTTGTGGAGCTTCATGGTCATCTTCATTTACCAAGCTTAGATCGATACCTACTTCATCTCCATTTCCATCAGGTAAAGCATCACCAGTGTAGCCAAAATGCCTACTCTTTAAGTACTTTGACACATAGGTGTTAACTTTCAACACGTGTCCGACATCGGAGAACAGTGATTTGGTTAAAAGTTTTGGAACGGGGTCTTTTTTGTTTTTCATACGAAGGAGACGAAGGTTCTTGTCCCTAAGCGAATCAAATAATTGTTTGAAACCATTGTTTCCAACACGAGGACAACCAAACACGAAGGCGGTCACCATGAACGGCGCCTTGCTTGCGGTGGGCTTGTTGTATTCATTGGCAACTATGTCCATTGCGGTCAATGTTGCTAGTGCTCCGCCTAAGCTAAACCCTGTTACGGTTATGCTTAATTCTTCATGTTTGTACTTGTTCACTAGTTTCTTTACGGCAGCTACGACCTGCCGAAGGACAAGAAATGTATCAAGACTTTTGAATTAATTGAGTTAGTCAGTCTTTATATTATTGTAACTCAAATTTAAAATTTTTTTCAAATCAAATAAAGTTAAAGCTCCGTTTGTTTCACTAAAATGATTTTTGGAAAATAATTTATTTTTTAAAAATTTAATATTTTTAGTGATTGGATGAATCTGTGTAAAATATTTATGTTGTTTGGTAAATTTCTTAAAAATATTTCATAAAAGTTGTTTTCAATGAAACAAACATACATTTGAGGTTTTATTTTATTTTTCATTGTTTAATTGAATTTATTTTTATTTATAATTTTATATATTACATTGTTTTTGCGTATATTAAAAATATTATGTTAAATTCAGGTTTATTATAACGTCATTTTTAAATTACATAACTAACAAGTGAGTATTTTTTATTTAATAATGTGACATCAACAAAATTGACAATAAAAGTAACGATGTTAACAATTAGACTTGATTTTTAAATTTAAAAGTAAAGAGACTAAATTCTTGAAAATAAAAGTACAAAGACTAAATCACAAATCTATGAAGTGTACATAGGCTTATGACATATTTTAACATTTATACTACAAAAATTTATTATTAATGTATTTTTAATTTTAATAAATATTTATTATTAAAATATTAATATTGAATGTTTTCAATAATATATGAATAATATTATTTAAAACTATTATTTTTAAAATAAAATTGAAATATTAAATAATTTATTAAAATAGTAATTTATATTTATTATATTAGTAATTTATTATATGACTAAATATAAATAATTAATTTTGTATGTTTAATAATATTGAAAAAGTATAATATTTTAAATAATTTAAAAATAAAAATAAAATTGATTATCAATATAATAATATTAAGCTTGATTTAAGTTAATTTTTTATAAAATAAAATTATTTATAGAGGAGCTCTTTCCAAAAAATGACTTACGCTTTTCAAAAGGTAAATCATTTTATAGAAAAAATGGCTTATTTTACATTGACTTGTAAGTCATTTTCCGTTGATCAAGCTCTTTTCTGTGAAACAAACACAAGAAAATGCAGAAAATATTTTCAATAAAACTTTTTATATGTAAATAAACGGACCCTAATTTAAATAAATTTATTGAATTATAAATTTAAAAGTCAAACTAAAACTTCATTTATAATATGATTGAATTCCATGACAATCAAATCGGTTAGATCACCGGTTCCCTATTTAATTGGTTCGACTATTTATTCAACAACAATTAAATAAAAAATTTTAAAAATATAAAGAATAATAAAAAATTATAAATTTATAAATCGGTTTAACTTGTTTAACCACTAAATTTTTTGTCTCAGATTTCAATTTTTTTTATCAATTCACAAGCGACTTGATCTATATTTGATTTTATGTCACTGATTGAACCGTTCAATTGGCCAATTTGTAGTGGCGAAGTCGAGAGATTATAAATATATAAATTATTAAAATAATAAAATTATATTTTTATTAGTTTAAAATATACAATTTAAATCTAACCCTAAAAAAATTTCTAACTTCACTCTAATCAATTTGTCCGGTTGTTAACATCACTAATTCTAAGGTAGGGCACATTAATTTGAAAATATATGTATTTGAAAAGTTTTTGAAAGTAAAATGAAAAAATAAATAGTTTAGTATAATAATTCGATTTGACAATTTCTTGTTAAAATAAATAAAATTGAGAAGTTTTTAAAATTTTAAATTTTTTATTGTAGTTGTAAAAATTAGAATTTGAAAAAGAACATCGATATTTTGGACAATTACCTGCTCTCTAGCACTAGTCTTGCTATGTGTAGAATCCGGTACCGTCCCAATATAAAGCGAGTGGAAACCACCATGCACTAAAGCATTGTATTCAGCGGCAGTCGGAAACAAGTCAGAAGGTGATACTCGGCAAAACAATACATCACTGACCCATTCTGATAGCGTTCTGCTCCCTCTCCAAGCAACCAAAACATCCCTCCGGCCCAGTTCTTCCTTCGCTTCATCGGTGCTCACCGCCACATATCCGATCCATGCCGACGCAACATCATCCGAGCCAGCATAAATGAAGTTAGTGACCTCGTAGTTGTAGGGGTTTCCATTTATGAGACAAGCTTCGGTGAAAAACCTTTCTTTCGAGGTTTTAGGACCGCAAGTGTTAGGGTCGAAGAGGTCTCCGGCAGCTGAAGTCATTTGACCGTAGTGAATTATATACTGACGGAGATCAGTGTTTAATGGCCGTAGTAGACGCGCCCATTCGTTCTCCCTACTGAGTTCTCTCCAATGAGTTGCTATGGATCTGGTCATCACTCTTTTCTTCTCTGTTTTTTTACTTATTTTCTATATGCTACTGAGTACTCTCCAACGAGTTGCAATGGAGTTGGACATGGTTGGGTGCTTTATATAGAGCACATCCCTCGGATCTCATACCAACCGTGCAATTGAGTTCACATCATGTAAAACCAATATATATATATATATATATTAATTATAACTATTAAACATAAAAAATATTTAATTTTAAATCTAAAACTCCAAATATTAACAAAAAGAAATTATAATTAATAGTTAATCATGTTTAAAAAAATTAATAGTAGCATTTTTAATTTTTATTTTATATGTCATTTATTATTAATTAATTATGCATTATATATTAATTTTTAATTTAATACTCCAACTTTTTATTTTTTATTTTGTAGCTATGTTAAATTTATGATACATTGTTGTTAAAATTAATGTCGACAATGGTTGTAGAACGATTGCAAAATAATAAGAAAAAAATAAGAACACACAAATTTATGTGGAAAACTCTTTTGGAAAAAAACCACGGATAGAGGATGAGAAATTCACTAATGTTGAAAATAAATAATATAATAGGAGTTTTAATTGCATCTATTTAAAGGTTAAAAAACTCTATTCAAATTAATGTCAAATAGAAGTGTAGTTCAATACAGATTAAACTCGTTTTGCCTCTGTATTTTTTCTTTACCAAGTCACTGGATTCGGGTCACACAACTCTAATAATCTCCACTTTGACTCGAATTCTCAACAAATAAGTTCTCCTCTTTCACGAAACCCCTTAAAGAGTATTCTTCTACAGTGAACATGAACCAAGTCTAAGCAATGCTCAAACTTGGTTATAGGAAGTGACTTAGTCATCATATTCGCAGGATTATCATGAGTACTAACTTTGTTCACAATGATATCACCACGAGTAATAATATCACACACAAAATGATACTGAACACCGATGTGTTTCATCCTCTCAAGAAACATTTGATCTTTAGTAAGGAAGATGGTACTCTGACTATCACAAAACACTGTATTGATTTGAAGGTCTTTACTGAGTTCACCAAAGAGTCCCTTTAACCAAATAAATTTTTTACAAGCCTCAGTAATCACTATGTACTTAACTTCAGTACTTGAAAAAGCAACTGTAGTCTGCAAAGTGACTTTCCAACTTATGGTGCAACCCCCAATAGTAAAGACATACTCTGTGTGAGACCTTCATTTATCAAGGTCTTTAGCAAAATCATAATCAAAATACCCAATGACTCCATTTCTAATTCATCAATAGTACCTCGTAAGTATTTGAAAATCCACTAAACTACTTTTCAATGTTATTTACTAGGATTCGCCACGTATCTACTAACTACATTAACTATATATGATAAATCTGGTTATGAGCAAACCATAGCATACATGAGACATCCTATTACACTAGAATATAGAACACATGACATGTAGTCAATCTCATCATCTAATTGCGGAGACAAAGCAGGTGAAAGTCTAAAGTGAGTGCTAATGGAGTACTAACAGGCTTGGCACTCTGTATGCTAAACCTGCAAAAACTTTCTCAATGTACCTTTTCTGACTAAGCTGGGTTTTGACATTTCTTATCTCTCATTTACCTTTGGCTGCTATCAATATGTCACAACATAAAATAGTAGATATACAGATGAATCATCACTATTTTTATTAAAATAAACACAACTGTCAAAACTGTTTCTTTTGAAATCATGAGTAGTCATAAATGAATCAAACCTCTTGTGTTACTGCCTAGGTGACTGTTTTAGGCTATAAAGAGACTTCTTCAGTCAGCAAACATAGTCCTCCTTTTCTGAGGCTATCAAACCCTCTAGTTGTTGCATGTAAATATCTTCTCTATGCAAGAATGTTGTCTTCACATCTGATTACTCAAGCCCCACATCATACACGGCCACAATACCAAGTAAGGCTCGAATCGAACCATGCTTAACAATTGGAGGAAACACATCTGTGAAGTCTACACCTGGAATCTGACTGTAACCTTTTGCAACCAGCCTTGCTTTATACATGGGTTTTTCAACTCTTGGAGTCCCTTCTTTCTTCTTGAACACCCATTTATAACGAATAGCCTTTTTACCCTTAGGAAGCTTCACTAGGTCTCATGTTCTATTCTTACGGAGTGATTTCATCTCTTTTTGCACGGCAATCATCCATTTTTATGAATCTTCATAGCTAATTGCATCGGAATAAGTAGATGACTCTTAATTTGCATTATATATCTTCAACTACATTTAAAGCATAAGTAACTAGATCAGCCTCGGCGAACCTCTTTGGAGGTTTAATTTCTCTTCTAAGTCTATTCTTGGTAATATAATATTGTGGTGTTGACTGTGGTGAAGAAGCAACTCTACTATGAGTTTCTGTACTAACCTGAGGTGTAGATTCTGTTATAGATCCTAGATCAATTTGAAGCTCCATCTGCTTCACATGTTTGTTTGATCTCTATAGATATTTATCAGAAGAGTCTTTAATAGGTAAGTGAGCCAGCATACCAGTTTCATCAAAATTAACATATCTGCTAATCACAACTTTCCTAATTTCAAGACATCATAACTTATACCCTTTAACACCAACCTTATATCCAAGAAAAACACACTTAATAGATCTAGGTTTCAATTTACCATTATCAACATGAGCATACGTAGGACATCTAAAAATCTTCAAATCAAAATTAAGAGTGGGAGTACCAAACCATACCTTTTGTGGAGTCTTTTTCTCAATGGTAATGGACAGAGACCAGTTAATCAGAAAACATGCAATAGAGGTCATTTCAACCAGTTTTGGTAAACAAGCATTTGACAATATATATCGAACCTTTTCCATTATTTTTCTATTCATTCATTCTGAAACGGCGTTTTGTTATGAAGTATGGAGAACTATCAAGTATCTCACGATCCCTTTTGATTTGCACAATTCACTAAACTCATCAGAGCATAATTCCAAGTCATTATTTGTGTGGAAGTGTTTTATCTGTTTTCCCGTCTATTTCTCGATCATAGTCTTCCAATCATTAAACATGGGTAACATATCACTTTTCTGCTTCAAGAAGAATGCCCAAACTTTTCTGGAAAAATTGTCAATGATTGTCAGCATATAATTAGTGTCACCCCTTGAAGGCACTCTGGAAAAATTCTCTGTTTTTTACTTGTTTTCTATATGCTACTGAGTTCTCTTGAACAAGTTGCAATGGAGTCGGACATGGTTGCGTGCTTTATATAGAGTAAATCTCTCAGATAAGCCGAAAGTGCTCATACCAACTTTACAATTGAGTTCACATCATGTAAAACAAAAAATAAAATTAATTATAATTATTAAACCTCAACAAATATAAATTATTAAATTTAAAATCTAAAGGTAGGTTTGGATGAGGGGTTTAGTTGTGGTTAATGTAAAAACATCGGTAGTAATGATATTAGATATCTTTATGTGAGTATTGTTACGTGAGACAAAAAGTAAACTAAACACACCACACCGCACCCAATCGCCCATTCAAACTCAAAATAAAACTTGATTGACTAAAAAATTATAATTAATAATTAACTTCAATATTTTTATTTTATACCAATAATGATATATCATTTTATTATTAATTAATAATATATTTTATATTAATTTTTGAATTTAATATTCAAATTTTATTTTTATTTTGTAACTATGTTAAATTTATGATAGGTTGTATTACGAGATTATGCCAAATGAAAACAATTATATTATTATTTGAAAATTAAAAATTAGAAAAAATATTTAAAAGTTTATAAAAATTATAAGGAAAAAAGTAAATATATATTAAAAAATAAAAAATTCTAAATAGAATCCAAACATAGTAAGATCTAAGCCGGATAAATCTAAAATAATGTCTACACGTTAATTGTGTAAGGTAAAATTGAAACTCAGATTTTCAAAGTTCGAACCTTAACTTTTACCAATTGTGTAAAAACTTTATCGATAGTCACTTAAAATTTTCTTGGATAAAATAATTTAACCTAATAAAAATACATTATTTAAATCAATGTTACATTTAAGTTAAATTATAATTTTACCGTTATAAGTTTTTTATACAAATTAAATTAAAAATATATTGACTAGCAAATTTACGGAAGGTGCTGTAGAAATTTCTTATGAAGCCCCCACATGAAACCATTTATTTCCTTGCTACCATTTATTTTATGAAAATAAAATTATCAACATTAGATATACCTTATGAATCTAAACAAGTGCAAAGAATATACAAATATAATGATAATTACAAGTGTTCATAGGTCAAGTCGAGTCAAGCCTAATCATAATATTAATATACTTTATACTTGTCTAAACTTAGCCCAACCCAAAATATGGGTCTAAAATTTTACACAAACACATCGATATTTGCAAAAGACTTAACTCCAGCCCATTTTAGGCTCTCCCATATTATTTTTGAATTTTTTAAAAATATTTATATTTTATTTTAAAATTTAATAATTTTATATTTTTTATTTATTGAAATTTTTATATAGTCATATTAATATTATTTTAATATTTATATTAGAGTGGTATTATATATATACAATAGGTTTATTTTTTTAATGTGTTCTAAATTACATAATATATAAAAATAACATAATATAAAGTATTATAAACTTAAAATTGGGTTAGGCCAAGCTCGGGGCTTGAACGTTCAAGCCCGAGCCCGGCCCAACCCATATTTTAAATGGGCCTTTTTTTTGCCTAAGTCCATCTTTTGAGCCTAATATTTTTGCCCAAACCCTCCCAAATTTCGGGCGGGCCTTCGAGTCTGGACAGGTACCCCAATCCATGAACAAGTCTAATGATAACAAACAAAATTTATTTTATATAAATGCAACTCTAACTCCAAACAATTTTATTCTTCACCAAATATTGAATTAACCGAACAAGTACTTGATGTTAGGCATATTTAAAGGCGAACCCCAATGATAACAAAATTCAACAGGTATTTTAATATATATTTTAAGACATATTTTGTTATATCTGTAAAATTAGAGTAGTTTTACATTTTTTTTTGTATTTTATGCATTTAATCATCATATTTCACATTCCATTTATATAGATTATGTATGTCAAAAGTGACGTAAATTTAAAACTTCAAACCTTTTATTTTATATAAAAAAACTTTCAACCATTCAATAAGCATTAATGGATAGAATGTTTTAGATCGATATGATACATATATATATTGAATTAGTTCGAAAATTTATATGCATGACAAGTACAATTATATCGATAAATTCAATAGAGATGCATCGTTTAAATATTATTAAAGTTGGTAGACTTATATATATATATATATATGATATACCTTTTATATCTTTTAAAAACATATATTAATTTTGTCCAAATCCATTTTTGAATTTATATTTTTATCCAAATACTCACACTTTTTAAGTGGGTCTTTAAACCTAAACAGACGATTAAACTCATGATCAGGTATAAGCTAACCCCAATGATAATAAAGCTCAAAAAGTATTTTAATATAGATTTTTAAGATATGTTCCAACTTTGTTGTTATATAAACATGAATTTTGAAACTCAATGCACTATTAAAAGAATTAAAAAATTTTAAATTCAAGTTAAAGTAAATTTTAAAAGTCAAAGTAAATCTTATGGAGTGATTTCATCTCTTATTGTATTGCAATTATCTACTTTCATGAATCTTCACAGTTAATTGCCTCGGAATAAATAAATGGCTCTTGATTTGCATATATATCTTCAACCACATTTAAAGTATAAGCAACTAGACCAGACTTGGCGAACCTCTTTTGAGGTTTAAATCAAGAAATTGAAGTGAATCTTGGAAAGAAGAAATTATAAGAATAGTCCCAAAAAATTCTACAACTTTTGCAAATCAGCCCAAGTAAGTTCATGTAGCTAAATTTTAGTAATCATTGTTATTTTTATGAATTTTATAATGAGTTATACTATATGATTATGATAAAACCATGAATGATGTAAAAATATGAAATTGAAGAAATGATCAAATTGAATGAAACATCGGATTGAGTACTTCTGTCCAGTAACAAACGATGAATTGACGGAAAAAGACCATGGTTGGACCATGGCAACAAGTGATAAGTGATATCTGTATAAGACCATAGATAGGCTATGGCATTGGAAAACAAGTGATAAATGATTTCTGTATAAGACCATAGCTGGACTATGGCTTCGGATTAAAGTGATACAAGTGATCTGTATAAGACCATAGCTGGGCTATGGTATGGAGAAAAGTGATAAGTGCTTCCGTGTAAGACCATATCTGGGATATGGCATCGGTATAATATATGACTCGTGTAAGACCATGGCTGAGTCATGGCTTCGAGAAGTGAAACGTGATCATGTGAAAGTCCATAGTTTTACTATGGCAAAGTGAAGATGAAGTACTCAATTCCGTATAATTTCTTAGTTTGAAAAGAGATGGTAAGTGATAAATGGGCCCAAAAGAAAGAAGTTTAAGTGTGAGTAATATTGAATAATACTAAGTGTATTTGATTTGGTTTGTGAATGTCAGGAGAAATTAGTGAATTGTATATGATATAAATGTTTTACCATACTTGGTAAGTTTACTTTTCAAGCCTATGAACTTACTAAGTTTTCACAAGCTTACTTGTATGTGCTTGATATGCCATATAGATTAACGTGGACACGGAGGATCGGATCATCACCGAAAATCACACTATCCAGACGTTTTTTGGTAGTTTTTGGGTTATTATCTTTTGATTTATATGGCATGTATAAGTATTTGGTTGGATAAAGTTATAGATGGTTATAGTATATAAAATGGATGGCATATATGTATGAAACTTAGTTTAATGGTTAAGTAGTAGTGTGTTAATATAAAGTGTATATTATGGGCATAAATTGGTTGATTGGTTGGTTGTAATTTGTATATAATGGTGTTTAAGTACAGGTAATGGATGGAATGGTGAGAAAAGTGGCCTAAAACTGTCTATTTTCATCCACATGGTTAGACACACGGACATGTGTCTAGGCCGTGTGTGACACACGGTAAGGCACGGGCGTGTGATATGACCGTGTGTCCCCTGCATCCTTAAATATAAAGTCATGATAGTACACGGGTAAAAGACACAGCCGTGTGTTTGGTCGTGTGAAGAACACGGGTTTTAAGCAGGGTCGTGTGTCAAAACCGTGTGAAAATGGCTTAAAAATGGTTAAAAACCAGTTTACTACACGGTCTAGCCACATGGGCGTGTGCCCAAGCCGTGCGCCCCTCTGATACTTAAGAAATTACAAGTTAGAATTCCACATGGGCTGGCCACACGGCCATGGGAGCCCCACGGGCTGGCCACATGGCCATGTCCCAGGCATGGGCGTGTGCCCCTATCTTTAAGGTAAAATTTCCAAAGTTGTCAATTTAGTCCTGAACCACTTCCAAAGCATGTATTGGACCCCGTAGGCCCATATTAGGGACTTTATGGCGAAATTTGAAAAGTTTTAATTTAGAATGAAAATTTATGACTCGGTTTTGTATAAATGTTAGTGTATAAGTCCGTTAATGCTTTGTACCTTATTCCGGTGACGAATACGGGTTAGGGGTGTTACATGTGGTGCTAACTGTTGTGAAGAAGCAACTCTACTATGAGTTTTTGTACTAACCTGAGGTGTAGATTTTGTTATAGATCCTAGATCAATCTAAAGTTTCATCTGCTTCACATGTGTGTTTGATCTCTACCGGTCTTTATTAGAAGAGTCTTTAATAGATAAGTGAGGAAACATAGCATTTTCATAAAAAATAACATCTCTACTAATAACAACTTTCCTAATTTCAAGACATCATAACTCATGTCATTTAACACTAGCCTTATATCCAATAAAAACACATTTAATATATCTAGGTTCCAATTTACCATTATCAACATGAGCATACGTAGGACACACAAAAATCTTCAAATCAGAAAATTTAGTAGGAGTACCAATTCATACCTCTTGTGGAGTCTTTTTCTCAATATCAATGGACAGAGACTAGTTAATCAGAAAATATGCAGTACAAGCCACTTTAGCCTAAAACGACTTCGGTAAACAAGCATTTGACAATATACATCAAACATTTTCTATTAATTTTCTATTCATTCATTCTGAAATGTCGTTTTATTGTGAAGTTTGGAGAACTATCAAGTGTTTCACGATTTCTTTTTATTTGCACAATTCATTAAACTCATCATAACAGAATTCTAAGTCATTATATATACAGAGGTGATTTATTTATTTCCCGTATACTCTCGATCATAGTCTTCCAATAATTAAACGTGGGCAACACATCACTTTTCTGCTTGTAAGAATAATTAAACTTTTTTTGGAAAAATTGTAAATGAATGTCAGCATATAACTAGTGCCACCTCTCGAAAGCACTTTAGATGGTCTCTAGAGATTAGAATGAATATAATCTAGCATTCCCTTCATGTTATGGATTCCTCCGGTGAATCGAATTCTCTTTTGCTTTTCAAAAATATAGTACTCATAAAACTTCAATTTGCTAATTTCTTTTCCATCAAGAAGTCCTCTTGCCTAATTCATCCATGTCATTCTCACTTATATGCCATAGACGCAAATTCCAAAGTCTAGTAACATCATCATTTAACAAGGAAGAGGAAGCGACGATTGTATCACCAGTAATAGTTGAACCCTGCAAAACATATAACTTGGCAGTCTCTCTTTACCCTTTTATCACAACGAGGGAACCCTTGCTAATCTTTAGAACCTCACTTTCAGCTATGAACTTGATCTTTTTGAATCAAGAGTACTCAACGAAATCAAATTTCTTTTTAATTCTAGTACATGTCGTACGTCACTAACTATTTTGACGACTCCATCGAACATATTAATTTTTATCGTGCCAATACATAAAACTCTACATGAAGCATTATTTCCCATCAAAACAACACTTTCAAACATTGTTTCATATGTTGGAAAACAATCCGATTAAGACTCATATGGAAAGTGCAGCCAAAATCGAGAATCCACTCACCACTTACTTTAGAGTTGTCAACAGAAGAAACTAGGAGTTCACAATCCTGTAGTCTTCTACTACATCAACTTCACCTAATTGTTCTAACTGTTTTCCCTTTTAATTTGCAGCCTCCCTTTTGATCTTATTTAGCAACTTGTAGCACTCAGACTTAAAATTTCCTTTTTTTTTGTAGAAATTACAAGTTTTACCTCTATTTGAAGATCTCAATCTACCCTTAGATTTATCGTCAGGATTTCATTCTTGTGTCCTCCCATGATTACCACCAGTATTTCGTTTTTGTCTCTCACGAACAATGAGACCCTTTCCTTGAGAGACAGATCCAACCACAAGATGTTTCATCTTGACATACGAGGCTAAGGAATCATATACTTCATCAATTGTGAAAGATTCGCGACTATAAAAAATCGTATCTCTAAAGGTTGAATAAGACAAGGGCAATGAACAAAGCATAATTAACCCTAAATCTTCTTTATCATACTGAACCTTCATGGTCTTTAAGTCCGAGATAATTTCTTTAAACACAGTTAAGTGTTAGACTAAAGACATACCTTCTTTCAAATGATGAGAATAAAGACGCAGCTTCAAATGCAACTTGCTAGTTAGAGTTTTCGATATCCATAGTTGCTCTAGCTTCGTCCATAATGCAACGGCGATCTTCTCTTTCAACATGTCTTAAGAATTTCATTCGATAGATGTAGATGTAATTGTGTTAGAGCCTTTTAATCCTTACGCTACTTCTCTTCAAGCATCAATGTCGAAGGCATCTTATCTAACCCTAGCAGGGCATATTCCAAATCCATCTGCACAAGAATTGTCTGCATCTTTATCTGCCATAATGAGAATTTGGTATTGCGATCCAACAACAAAATATTATACTTCAGTGTTGTAATTACTGTGATCAAGACAAGCAACCCGAAAAGCTTTGATACCAGTTTGTTAAAATTAATGTCGATAATGGCAGTAGAATGATTACAAAGCAATAAGAAAAGAAAAATAAGAACACATAGATTTACATGGAAAATCTTTTCGAGAAAAATCACGGGCAGAGAAGGAGAAATTCACTAATGTTGAAAAAGAATAATACAAGAGGATTTTCAACTATATCTATTTAAAGGTTGAAAAATCCTATTCTAATGAATTAATAGTATAGCTATGGTGAGCAAAGATATCATTCCCACGAGGACTAAAAGTACTAGTAATTGCTGCATTTCTATTATTTAACTGATAAATATGAATGATTGATTAAACTAAAATTAACTAAATTGATTAACTACGAATGCGACAGAATAAGTCAAGAAAATAATCGAATAAACAACCAAGAAGCGAATCAATACCCAGAAAAGAATTCACCTAGATTTCATCTGTCATTATCAATCTAAATTACGCAATTTCTTCACGTAGTATCTTAATCCGTAGAAATTCCTTAATTATGCTAATATCTCTCTTTAAGAATAAGAGAAACTACCTCAGATTGACTAATTGAAATTTCTTTCTAATTAAAACCCCAAGAAACGAAACAATACCGGAAAGAATTCACCTAGATTTCATCTGTCATTATCAATCTAAATTACGCAATTTCTTCACGTAGTATCTTAATCCGTAGAAATTCCTTAATTATGCTAATATCTCTCTTTAAGAATAAGAGAAACTAACTCTAGATTGACTAATTGAAATTTCCTTCCAATTAAAACCCTATTATCGCATTAACTTGATATATGGATTCTCTTATTAGATTTAACTCTAATCCAGTAGATTTATGTCATCCTATTTTTAGGATTGCATGCAACTCCACTCATCTACTTTTAAATAGGGTCTATTTCTTCTCTGATTTAAGCACAACAAATATGGATCAATAGTTTACAAATATTAAACCAAGAATTAAGCACACATAATTGTGAACAAGATCTAAGTATTTATTGCGTAAAATAAAAATAAAAATATGAAATTCATCACAGGGTTCATCTCCCCTATGTATTTAGAAAATTGGTTCATTCTAGCAAATAAAAACATCCAAAATACAGTATAACAACAAGAGACAAAACAACTCATAATAATATTCAAAGAAATCAAAATGGAATCTTCATTCTTGACGGAAATCTGTTTCAAAATTGGCTTTGATGGTGTTTTTTGAGGTGTTTTCTTGAATATTCTCTAACAGCTCACTCTTATCTTCTTATTTTTGTCATATATACATCTTAACATGCTCAAAAAACCTAAAAATCACGTTTTTCCACATGTTTAAAGTGCAAATCACGAAATCGACGGAATGGTCCAACCCATGTGGCTCCTGCAGCTTGATCTAATTTTTCGATTTTCGCTCATTTTGCTCCCAAATGCTCTCTTGAGTATAAAAACATGAATTTAAAAGATTAGGAGAATAAAATTCACGATTTTAATAAAATAATAATCCAAAAACGAATTAAGAATAAGGCTAAAACATGTTACTTTTAACACTTATCAATGTCACATAACTCTAACAATTGTGTTACAAGATTACGACAAATGAAAACAATAATATTATTATTTGAAAACTAAAAATTAGGAAAAATATATATATTTAAAAGTTCATAAAAAAAAATATAAGTAAAAAAATAAAAAAAAATTCTAAACAAAATCCAAACGTAGTAAGATATAAGTCCGAATACATCTAAAACAATGTCTACACGTGATTTATGTAAGGTAAAATTGAAATCCAAATTCTCAAAGTTCGAAACTTTAACTTTTACCAATTGTATAAAAAACTTATCGGTAATCACTTAAATTTTCTCGAATAAAATAACTTGACAAAAAAAAAAAAAACATATTATTCAAACCAATGTTACATTTTTAAGTGTTAATCAAATTAACATTTTGTTTTCAGCATGGATTTTAAGAAATAAAATTGACCATTATAAGTCTTTTTTATACAAATTAAATTAAAAATATATTGACTAGCAAATTCATTAAAGGTGCTGTAGAAATTTCACATGAAACCATCTATTTCCTTGCTACCTTTTATTTTAAGAAAACAAAATTATCAGCATGGATCTCAATAATTGCAAATAATGATAATTGCAAAGAATGATAATAAACAAATATATATGTACTGGCATTCATCCAAACCATTTTATTTATTTCTTTTTTCAGGAAAATATTGAATTAACTGGATTAATTCAATCGTTATATTTTATATTCCATTCATATAGATAATTTATGTCAAAATTATTGTAAATTTAAAATTTTAAATATTTATTTACATAAAAATTTTAATTATAAGTATTAATAAATAAAGTGTTTTAAATCGATACCATACATATATGTATTGGATTGATTCGAAAATTTATATACATGATAAATATAATTATATCGACAAATTCAACACGTTAGATAATTAAAATAAATTATTATTAGTTGTAGAAAGGACCAAAAAGGTTGTTAGAATTATATATATATATATATATATATGAATTTAAAGTGTTGACAACAACGCAAAATTAAAAGAATGAATAAAATTTAAGATCAAAATTAATTTTAAAAGTCAATGCAAAATAAAGAGGTTTTAGTAACAACATTTTTTTGTCGTTATGCATATAATAGCAAATCACAACTACAAAACATTTATTTAATATATATTTTTGTCATTATGGATGCTTCTATTTTCATACTAAAAAATTGAAATAATTTATTCTCTTTTCAATTTTAATATGTAAGAAAGATTAATTTTGAGCATCAATTTCTTATTATTACTTAATTATTTTGAGCATATGATATATCGTTGTAAAGATGTCATAGGGTAAAATATAAAATCATAATTTTTTTATTTAGATCTCCACTTTTACTAATCGAGAATATGCCTCAAAGCTTCCAAAAATCAATATTTTCCAACAATGAGCATAATTTATTTAGATCAAATTAAGTTATGATTTATGCTATTTGAACCCGAATTTTTAAAGTTGATGCCCTTTAACTTTTGTCAACTGACAGGTGTATAAAGTTTACTTGAATAAAATAAAACAAAATTAATAATTTAATTAAATTAATTTTACATTTAATCCTCAATCAAATTTAAAAGTCTTTTCTTTAATGTACAAATTAAAATAAATTGATGAGCAAATCCATGAAAAGTGGTGCAGAAATTTCTTATGAAGCCCCTCTCCCATAAATTGATGACATCATCTATTTTATCTAAGAAAAATAAAAATTAGCAGCATTAAATATACATTATCATATCAGAATCTCAACAATTGCAAATATAATACTATGCAATAAGAATGATGAGCCCAATCGGGTTGTTGTAAAATTTTAGGTTCGTTTTTTAGGTTTTGTTTAAAAAATAGGTCTAAAATTTTATTCAAATTCGGTCCAAATAAAAAATACTAAACTCGAGCTTGATCCAGCTCGCCTGTATTAAAATTTTTTTATATTAATTTAAAAAAATAATACATCAAATACACTAAAAAAATTAAAATAAATATTTCTCAATAAATTAAAAATACATTAAAAATAAGTCTTTATACTTAAATAACACTAAAATAGTTGCAACTTACAATCAAATGCCTCTAAAATAATAACAAAAATAATAATAAGACAAGAGTTGTACAATATTCAAATAATAATAACAAAATAGTAATAATATATTACCAAAATGTTGGCAAAAAAAAATTGACAGATTCAAGCCGGGCCAAGCCCGATTCGTTTAAAAAACATATATTAATTTTTGTCCAAACCTATTTTTTAAACTTATATTTTTACCTAAACCCTTACGCTTTTTAATTGGGTCTTTAAACCTAAACAGATAATCAAACTCATGATCGCTAATCTCAGTGATAATAAAACTCAAAAAGTATTTTAATATAAATTTTTAAGATATGTTCCAACTTTATTTTTATATAAATATGAATTTTGAAACTCTAACCCATTATTAAAAGAATTAAAAAATTTTAAATTCAAGTCAAAGTAAATTTTAAAAGTCAATGCAAAACAAAGAGAATTTACCAATATATATATATATATATATATATATATATATATATATATATTGGTCATTATGTATATAAAAGTGGTTGGACTCTATAAAAAAAAATTAGTTGTATATGCCACTGAGTTCTCTCCAACGAGTTGCCATGGAGCTGGCCATGGTTGGGTTCTTTAGATAGAGTTAATCTCTCATTTTTTATAAGCCTCAAATATTCTTATCAACTTTGTAATTATATTTTTGGCTTAACCATAAATTTGGCCACTAACGTTTGTATATTTTATCAAAATGACCTTAATTGTATTTTTAAATCTTTTTTGATAATCAACTTTTATTTTTTTTCAGTATGTTTTTCTAACAAATTTAATGAAAGTACCGTTAAAAATAATTAACGGGGATAATGTGAAATTGCATATGTGGAATGTTTTTAATGAGATGTAATTTACTACTTAAATAACCCAATAAGATAATTATATGTGGAAAATAATAAAATAAATAAATAATATATTAAATAAAAAAACTCTTAATTCAAAGAAAATAAACGTAATTATCTAAAAAAAATTAACTTAGTAGAAAAATTTCTCAGTAAAGAAACGTATGAAAGATTGAAACCTAAAAATTAAAACCTTAAATTTATTCATTGCATCTGTTAGAAAAATCAGATTGATTCATTACATCAGTTGGAAAAAGCAGATTGAAAAAAAAAAGAGAAGGATGATGGCAAAAAAGGCTCAAAAATACAATTAGGGCCATTTTGACAAAACATGCAAATGTTAGTGGCCAAATTTATCATTAAGCTTATATTTATTTAAGAGTAAACTATACTTAATTTCAAAAAGTTTCAAAATGACTACCGAATTATTCATTTAAGTCATTGAACGATTCAAAAATTTTTATTTAAGTGATAATTAAAGTGTCCTGACAACATGAATTAAGCGTTGGTTAATATTGTTGTTAGATACCCGTTTAACACAGATTCAAACTGTGTTACTTTTTACTCTCGTTTGTGGTCTAAGGCAAGGTTAAATATAGGGTCAAAAGCCTTGCCCCGTTAAAATAGAAAAGTGTGCTTTAATCATTTTAAATTTTTTAACATACATATAAATTAATGCGTGATAAAATTACATTTTAATCCCAAATAAAATGTTAAAATTATAATTTAAATGAAGTGATATTATTGCAAACCCGTAGGTAATATCCAAGGACCTTTATTTATATCAAAAAATATATATATAGAAGCGTATAAGCTTCATTTACAAACAACAAACCCTTAGCTAATATCTAAGGGCCTTTATTTATATCATATATATATATATATATATATATATTAAAACTAAAGTAGCCTTCATGTTTGTCATCAAAACTCAAACAACCCTCCATCGTCCATTATCCATTTGTTCCATTTTCTTCCGATTCTCACCAACCCACCATTCCGTTGGAAATCCGTAGTCATCCTTCACACGATCTAAATGTTTATTCACGAGTGGTAAATCATAATCCAATTCACCCGCCGGTGTATCTTCTGCGATGTTTTCGATCGCAACACCATGCATATACACATCCATGTTGTGACAACTATACAGATTCTCTATCCATCCGCTGATAATTATTTCTTGAGCTTCATGATCATCTTCATTTACCAAGCTTATATCGATACCTACTTCATCTCCATTTCCATCAGGGAAAGCATCATCAGTGAAACCAAAAATCTTCTCCTTTAAGTACTTTGACACTGAGGTGTTAACGTTCAACACGTTTCCGACATCGGTGTATCCTGATACTAAAAGTACTGGAACGAAGTCCATTTTGTTTTTCATACGGAGGAGACGAAGGTTGTCGTCCCTGAGCGAATCAAATAGTTGTTTGAAACCATCGTTTCCGACACGGGGACAACCGAACACAAAGGCGGTCACCATGAACGGCGCCTTGCTTATGGTGGGCTTGTTGCATCTATTGGCAACTATGTCCATTGCGGTCAATGTTGCTAATGCTCCACCTAAGCTAAACCCTGTGACGGTTATGCTTAGTTCTTCATCTCTGTACTTGTCCACTAGTTTGTTTACAGCAATTAGGACCTGCAGAAGGGCAAGAAATGGATTAGAATTTTGAATTACTCGAGTTAGTCTGCTGAATTTGAAACTTTTTCAAATCAAACTTAAGTTAATTTAAAAAAGTCAAATTAAAACATTGTTTATAATATAAATGAATTTTAAGTATTGACATGATGATTAGAGTATTTATCGTTCTAGATGTGATCTAGATTTGACTTAATTGAAGCACCCAAATATTTATAAATTTATAAATCAATTTAACTTGTTTAGCCACTAAATTTTTTCTTATTTCAGCTTAAAAAAGAAAGTTTTGGCTTCTCCCTATATGTCTGGTCCGGTTTTTAACATGACTAATTCTAAGATAGAGCACATTAATTTGAAACAATATGTATTTGAAAATTTTCTGAATTATAATAAATTTAATTTGATAAATTAATGTTAAAATAAATGAAAATGTGAAGTTTTTAAAAAATTTTAATTTTTTATTTTTGTTGCAAAAATTCGACTTTGAAAAAGAACTGAATATTAAAAAAGAGCATCGATTTTTTGGACTATTACCTGCTCTCTAGCACTAGTCTTGCTATGTGTAGAAGCCGGTACCGTCCCAATATAAAGAGAGTGGAAACCACCGTGCACTAAAGCGTTGTATTTAGCGGCCTTCGGGAACAAATCGGCAGGTGATACTCGCGGAATCCGTAAATCATTGATCCATTCCGATAGCGTTCCGGTCCCTCTCCAAGCAACCAAAACATCCCTCCGGCCCAGTACTTTCTTCCCTTCATCGGTGCTCACCGCCACATATCCGATCCATGCCGACGTAACTTTTTTCGAGCCAGCATAAATGAAGTCAGTCACCTCGTACTTGTAGGGGTTTCCTTTTATGAGACAAGCCTTGGTGAAAAACTGTTCTTTCGAGGTTTTCGGATCGTAAGTGGTAGGGTCGAAGAGGTCTCCGACAGCTGAAGTCCTTTGACCGTAGTGAATTATATACTGACGGAGATCAGTGTCTAGTGGCTGTAGTAGACCCTCCCATTCGTTCTCCCCACTGAGTTCTCTCCAACGAGTTGCTATGGAGCTGGCCATCACTCTTTTTTTCTCTGTTTTTTACTTGTTTTCTATATGCTTCTGAGTTCTCTCGAACGAGTTGCAATGGAGTCGGACATGGTTGGGTGCTTTATATAGGGCAAATCTCTCATATAAGCCGAAAGCGCTCATACCAACTTTGCGATTGAGTTCACATCATGTAGAACAATATATATATATATATATATATATTATAATTATTAAACATCAACTAATATAAACTATTAAATTTAAAATTTAAGGGTGGGTTAAACAGAAGTTAGTGTAAAAACAATGATAACGGTGATATTAAATACTATAGCGTGAGACAAGAAGTAACTTAAATACATCTCACCGCACCCAATCGCCTATCCAAACTCACCATAAAACTTGATTGATTAAAAAAATTATAATTAATAATTAACTTTATAATAGTATTTTTAAATTTTTCAATATTTTTTATTTTATACCAATAATAATATATCATTTTATTATTAATTAATAATACATTTTATATTAAATTTTTAAATTTAATATTCGAATTTTATTCTTATTTTGTAACTATGTTAAATTTATGATAGGTTGTATTACAAATATTATGCCAAATGAAAACAATTATATTATTATTTGAAAATTAAAATTAGAAAAATATATATTTAAAAGTTTATACAAAATTATAAATAAAAAAATTAAATATATATTAAAAAATAAAAATTTCTAAATAGAATTCAAACATGGTAAGATCTAAGCCGGGATAAATCTAAAACAATGCCTACACGTTATTTATGTAAGGTGAAACCCAAATTCTCAAAGTTTGGAACCTTAACTTTTATCAACTGTGTAAAAACCTTATCGATAATCACTTAAAATTTTCTTGAATAAAATAATTTAACCAAATAAAAATATATTATTTAAATCAATGTTGCATTTATGTATTAATCAAATTACAATTTTACCCTTATAAGTTTTTTTTATACAAATTAATTTAAAAATATATTGACTAGCAAATTTATGCAAGGTGCTGTAGAAATTTCTTATGAAGCCCCCACATGAAACCATCTATTTCCTTGCTACCATTTATTTTAAGAAAATAAAATTATCAGCATGCATTAAATATACCTTATGAATCTTAACAATTAGCAAACAATATACAACAACAATGATAATTAGAGTTGTTCATGGGTTGGGTCGGGTCAAACTTAAGCATGATATTAATATACTTTATGCTGCTCAAACTTAGCTTGGCCCAAAACATAGGTCTAAAATTTTACACAAACCTGCCCATATTATTTTTAATTTTTTTTAAAATATTTGTTATATTTTATTTTAAATTTTAATAATTTTATACATTTTTTTATTGAAATTTTTTATATAATCATCTTAATATTATTTTAATGTTTATATTAAAGTAGTATTATATATACACTATTTATTTTTATAATGTATTCTAAATTACATAATATATAAAAATAACATAATATAAAGTATTATAAACTTAAAATTAGGTTAGACCGGACTCAGGGCTTGAAGGTTCAAGCTCGAGCCCAGCCCAATCCATATTTTAAACGGACCTTTTTTTTTGCCCAAGTCCATCTTTTGAGCCTAATATTTTTGCCCAAACCCTCCCAAATTTCGGGCGGACCTTCGAGCCTGGACGAGTACTCCAATCCATGAACAAGTCTAATGATAACAAACAAAATTTATTTTATATATATGCAACTCTAAATCCAGATAATTTTATTCTTCACCAAATATTGAATTAACCAAACAAGTATTTGATGTTAAGTATATTTAAAGGCAAACCCCAATGATAACAAAATTCAATAGGTATTTTAATATATATTTTAAGACATATTTTGTTATATCTGTAAAATTAGAGTAGTTTTACTTCTCTCTTTTCTTTTTTTCTCTTTTGTATTTTATGCATTCAACCGTCATATTTTACATTCCATTCATATAGATTGTGTATGTTAAAAGTGACGTAAATTTAAAATTTCAAACTTTTATTTTAAATAAAAAATTTTCAACAATTCAATAAGCATTAATGGATAGAGTATTTTAGATCAATATGATACATATATATATTGAGTTAGTTCGAAAATTTATATGCATGATAAGTATAATTATATTGATAAATTCAATACGGATGTATCGTTTAAATATTATTAAAGTTGGTAGACTTATATATATATGATATACCTTTTATATCGTTTAAAAAACATATATTAATTTTTGTCCAAACCCATTTTTTGAATTTATATTTTTATCCAAATACTCACACTTTTTAAGTGGGTCTTTAAACCTAAACAAATGATCAAACTCATGATCAGGTATAGGCTAGCCCTAATAATAATAAAGCTCAAAAAGTATTTTAATATAGATTTTTAAGATATGTTCCGACTTTGTTGTTGTATAAACATGAATTTTGAAGCTCAACGCATTATTAAAAGAATTAAAAATTTTTAAATTCAAATCAAAGTAAATTTTTAAAGTCAAAGTAAATCTTATGGAGTGATTTCATCTCTTCTTGTATTGCATTCATCCACTTTCATAAATCTTCACAGTTATTTGCCTCATAAAAAGTAGATGGCTCTTGATTTGCATATATATCTTCGACCACATTTAAAGCATAAGCAACTAGATCAGACTCGGTGAGCCTCTTTTGAGGTTTAATTTCTCTTCTAAGTCTATTCTTGGCAATAGAATATTGTGGTGCTAACTGTGGTGAAGAAGCAACTCTACTATGAGTTTTTGTACTAACCTGAGGTGTAGATTTTGTTATAAATCCTGGATCAATCTGAAGTTCCATCTACTTCACATGTATGTTTGATCTCTACCGATCTTTATCAGAACAGTCTTTAATAGATAAGTGAGGCAGCATAGCATTTTCCTCAAAAATAACATTTTTGCTAATTACAACTTTCCTAATTTCAAGACGTCATAACTTATTCCATTTAACACCAGCCTTATATCCAAGAAAAACACACTTAACATATCTAGGTTCCAATTTACCATTATCAACATGAGTATACGTAGGACACCCAAAAATCTTCAAATCTTTAAATAGATAGAGTTGTCAACAGAAGAAACTAGGAGTTCACCATCGCTGTAGTCTTCTACTACATCAACTTCATCAAATTGTTCTAGTTATTTTCCCTTTTGATTTGCAGCCTCCCTTTTGATCTTATTCTGCAACTTATAGCACTCAGACTTAAAGTGTCATTTCTTTTTGCAGAAATTACAAGTTTTACCTCTATTTGAATATCTCAATCTACCCTTAGATTTATCTTCAGGATTTCATTCTTGTGTCCTCCCATGATTACCACCAGTATTTCGTTTTTGTCTCTCACGAACAATGAGACCCTCTCATTGAGAGACTGATCCAACCACAAGATGTTTTATCTTGACATACGAGGCTAAGGAATTATATACTTCATCAACTTTGAAAGATTCGCGACTATAAAAATTGTATCTTTAAAGTTTGAATAAGACAGGGCAATGAACAAAGCAGAATTAACCCTAAATCTTCTTTATCATACTGAACCTTCATGGTCTCTAAGTCCGAGAGGATTTCTTTAAACACAGTTAAGTGTTCAACCAAAGACACACATTCTTCCAAATGATGAAATAAAGACGTTGCTTCAGATGCAACTTGTTAGTTAGAGTTTTCGACATCCATAGCTGCTCTAGCATCGTTCATAATGCAACGACGATATTCTCTTTCAAAACGTCCTAAGAATTTCATTCGGCAGATGCAGATGTAATTATGTTAGAACCTTTCAATCCTTACACTACTTCTCTTCAAGCGTCAATGTCAAAGGCATCTTATCTAACCCTAGCAAGGCATCCTCCAAATCCATCTGCATAAGAACTGTCTGCATCTTTATCAGCCATAATGAGAATCTAGTATTGCGATCCTACAGCGAAATATTATACTTCAATGTCGCAATTACTGTGATCAAGACAAGCAACCCAAATAGCTTTGATACCAGTTTGTTAAAATTAATGTCGATAATGCTGGTAGAATAATTACAAAGCAATAGGAAAAGAAAAAAAAGGACACATAGATTTACATGGAAAACCCTTTCAGGAAAAATCACGAGTAGAGGAGGAGAAATTCACTAATTTTAAAAACGAATAATACAAGAGAATTTTCAACTATATCTATTTAAAGGTTGAAAAATCCTATTCTAACCAATTAATAGTATAGCTACGATGAGCAAAGATATCGTTTCCACGAGGACTAAAAGTACTAGTAATTATTGTCTTTCTATTATTTAACCGATAAATACGAGTGATTGATTAAACTAAAACTAACTGAATTAATTAACTACAAACGTGACCGAAAAAATCAAGAAAATAATCGAGTAAACAACCAAGAAGCAAAACAATACCCAAGAAAGAATTCACTAGATTTCATCTGTCATTATCAATCTAAATTACGCAATTTCTTCACTTAGTATCTTGATCCGTAGAAATTCCTTAATTATGCTAATATCTCTCTTTAAGAATAAGAGAAACTACCTCTAGATTGACTAATTGAAATTTCTTTCTAATTAAAACCCCAAGAAACGAAACAATACCCAGGAAAGAATTCACCTAGATTTCATCTGTCATTATCAATCTAAATTACGCAATTTCTTCACTTAGTATCTTGATCCGTAGAAATTCCTTAATTATGCTAATATCTCTCTTTAAGAATAAGAGAAATTAACTCTAGATTGACTAATTGAAATTTCTTTCTAATTAAAACCCTATTATCGCATTAACTTGATCTATGAATTCTCTTATTAGATTTGACTCTAATCCAGTAGATTTATATCGTCCTATTTCTAGGATTGTATGCAACTCCACTCAATTACGCTAGATCTACTTTTAAACAGGGTCTATTTCTTCTCTGATTTAAGCAGATCAAACATGGATCAATAGTCTAGAAATATTAAACCAAGAATTAAGCACACATAATTGAAAACAATATCTAAGTATTTATTGTGCAAAATAAAAATAAAAATATAAAATTCATTACAGGGTTCATCTCCCCTATGTATTTAGAAAATTAGTTCATTCTAGCAAATAAAAACATCCAAAATACAGTATAACAACAAGAAACAAAAAACTCATAATAATATTCAAAGAAATTAAAAGGGAATCTTCATTCTTGATGGAAATCTGCTTTAGAATCGGCTTCAATGGTGTTTTTCGAGTTGTTTTCTTGAATATTCTCTTATGGCTAACTTCTATCTTCTTATTTTTGTCATATATACGTTTTAGCATGCTCAAAAAAAACCTAAAAATCACGTTTTTCCACAGGTTTAGAGTGTAAATCGCGAAATCGATGAAATGGTCCAGCCTGTGTGGCTCCTGCAGCTTGCTCCAATTTTTTGATTTCCACTCATTTTGCTCCCAAATACTCTCTTGGGTATAAAAACATGAATTTAAAAGATTAGGAGCATAAAATTCATTATTTTAATCGAATAATCGTCCAAAAACGCATTAAAAATGAGGCTAAAATATGTTATTTTTAACACTTATTAAGGTCACACAACTCTAACAATTGTATTACAAGATTATGACAAATGAAAACAATAATATTATTATTTGAAAATAAAAAATTAGAATATATATATATATATATATTTAAAAGTTCATAAAAAAAAATATAAGTAAAAAAATAAAAAAAAATTCTAAACAAAATCCAAACGTAGTAAGATATAAGTCCGAATACATCTAAAACAATGTCTACACGTGATTTATGTAAGGTAAAATTGAAATCCAAATTCTCAAAGTTCGAAACTTTAACTTTTACCAATTGTATAAAAAACTTATCGGTAATCACTTAAATTTTCTCGAATAAAATAACTTGACAAAAAAAAAAAAAACATATTATTCAAACCAATGTTACATTTTTAAGTGTTAATCAAATTAACATTTTGTTTTCAGCATGGATTTTAAGAAATAAAAATTGACCATTATAAGTCTTTTTTTTATACAAATTAAATTAAAAATATATTGACTAGCAAATTCATTAAAGGTGCTGTAGAAATTTCACATGAAACCATCTATTTCCTTGCTACCTTTTATTTTAAGAAAACAAAATTATCAGCATGGATCTCAATAATTGCAAATAATGATAATTGCAAACCATTTTATTTATTTATTTGTTCAGTAAAATATTAAATCAATTGGAGAAGTGATTCAATCGTCATATTTTACATTCCATTCATATAGATAATTCATATCAAAATTATTGTAAATTTGAATTTTCAAATTATTTATTTATATAAAAATTTCAATTATAAGTGTTAATAAATAAAATGTTTTAAATCGATATGATACATATATATTAAATTAGTTCAAAATTTTTATAAATGACAAGTTTAATTATATTAATAAATTCAACATGTTAGATAATTAAAATAAAATATTATTAGTTGTAGAAAGGACCAAAAAGGTCGTTAGACTTATATATATATAATTTAAAGTGTTGACAACAACCAATAAAATTTAAGTCAAAATTAATTTTAAAAGTCAATGACAATTTTTTTTGTCTTTATTCATATAATAGCAATTGACAACTATAAAACATTTATTTAATAATTTTTATTTGTCCTTGTATTTTATAGTGAAAAATCGGAATAATTTAATCATTTGGATTTTATTTTGTGAAAAAGATTAATTTTAAACAATAATTTGTTATTTCTTATTTAACTATTTTGAGCATATGATATCTTGTTGTAAATATCTCATGTGGTATAATATAAAACTATAATTTTATAATTTATATCTCCACTTTTACTAATTGAGAATATGCCTCAAAATTTCCAAAATCAATATTTTCCAACAATAAGCATAATTTATTTAGATCAAATTAACTCATGATTTATGTGATTTGAACCAAAATTTTTAAAGTTCATGCCCTTAACTTTTGTCAACTGTATCAAAATTTCATTCGCAGGAAAAAATAAAACAAAATTAATGATTTAAATATCAAAGAAAATGGTATAGTTTGAATCAAATTTACAACATCTTATTTTCAATTGACAATTACAAGTCTTTTCTTTAATATACAAATCAAAATATATTGATGAGCAAATCCATGGAAAGTGGTGCAGAAATTTCTTAGGAAGCCCCTCTCCTATAAATTAATGACACCATCTATTTTATCTAAGAAAAATAAAATTAGCAGCATTAAATATACATTATCATATCAGAATCTCAACAACTGCGAATGACAATAAACCAAATTTATTTATTGCCATTCATCATATATATGCAACTTGGAATCCAAACAAAATTATTTGGTGTTTAGTATTTAAAAGTTAATTTAGACCTAATAATGAGCCGAATTGGGTTGATGTAAAGTTTTATAGATTCATTTTTTAGATTTTATCTAAAAAATAGGTCTAAAATTTTGTTCAAACTCGGTCTAAATAAAAAAATGCTAAACTCAAGCTTGATCTAGCCTGTATGTATTAAATTTTTTCTATATTAATTTAAAAACATAATACATTAAATACACTAAAAACATTAAAATAAATGTTTCCTAACAAATTAAAAATACATTAAAAACATGTCTTCATACTTAAATAACACTAAAATAGTTGCAACTTGCAAACAAGTGCCTCTAAAATAATAGCAAAATTAACAATAAAATAAGAGTTATACAATATTCAAATAATAAAAACAAAATAGTAGCAATATATTACTAAAATGGCGGCAAATAAAAAACTTCGACAGATTCAAGTCAGGCCAGACCCAATTCGTTTGAAAAACATATATTAATTTGTGTCCAAAACAGTTTTTCGAGCTTATATTTTTATCCAAATACTTACACTTTTTAAGTGGGTCTTTAAACCTAAACAGATGATCAAACTTATGATAAGTATAGACTAACCCAATTATAAATAAAGCTCAAAAAAGTATTTTAATATAGATTTTTAAGATATGTTCCAACTTTGTTGTTATATAAACATGAATTTTATTATTAAAAAATTTAAAAATTTTAAATTCAAGTTAAAGTAAATTTTAAAAGTCAATGCAAAACAAAGAGGATTTACCAATATATATATATATATATATATATATATTGGTCATTATGTTTATAATAGTGGTTGGACTCTATAAACAAAAAATTAGTTGTATATAATATTACAATAATTTTGAGATAATTTTTTCATTATGTATATAATAGTAATTCGCCACTACTATGATATATATTGGACCCGATTATTGATCGAATTAATTGTCTAGACTTGAAGGCCTGTTTGAAAAGTAGAAGAGTTTTGACAAAAATATATGTTCGAAAAATAGAGTTAAACAAAAAATAAGATTTATTTTTTAAATGAACCAAGTTTTGAGTAAGACTTTTTTTACCTGACTCGACTCATGATCAAATTTATTTTAGACACAATAAAATGATAAAGTTGTAATAATTTTGTTGTCATTTTAAAACTATATAAAATGTAATTTCAACAACAGCATATGGGACATTTTCAAACGTGCATTTTCAACAACAGCAAATGTAATTAATTATTTTGTCATTATATATATAATGAGCATTTGGGAAAACAATTCGTTGTAAATATAATATTAGAAAAATACGTGGCACAACGATTAGAATAAGTAGGTGAAAATTCAAGAATATTATTTCATAGGGACATTTTCAGACATTTCATCTTAATATTCTCCTAGTGCTTGTAACTTTTTTTATTTATACTTTAGTTTTTTTATTTTTATTTTTAAGAATTTAGTCCCTCTTCTTTTAGAAATTCAAAAATTCAGGTCAAATTGTTAACTTTGTTAAAATTCTTTTATTATAAATTCATTGGTGTGACATTTTGGAATAACAAAAAATATTTCACTTATTAGCCATGTGACAAAAAAATGATATTGTGATTTACATAAATCTGAAAAAGTTGAAGGATTAAATTATTAGAAATAAAAGTAGGGGGACTAAATTCCAAATGTAGGAATAATATATGAGGTTAGGGCATATTTTAACTAAAAATAAACATGTATAACTAAGTGAGATGGTGTTTACAATATTTGACCGCTAAACCCCAAAGATAGTAAAATCTAGAGATATTTTAGTGCAACTTTTTTTTGAACAATCTAATTAAAGATTCTGATCATATCTGCTCTTTTTGACACAATATCTAGAACAACCTATAACCCCTCTCAACCCATAAATAAGAGAACAATATGCTTCAGCATACTCGAATTCATGTCCTCCTGTATTAACAATAATACTCGTACCAGTCAAATTAAAACTTAATCGATTTTAACGTAACTTTTTAAGATATGTAAATAAAACCAAAGATAGTTGTAAATTTATGTTAGGTAAACTCATATAGTATACACATACATGTGAAACGACTTTTATAAAACATTAAATAATATATTTCGTAGGTTGATAAACACATGAATTTAATTTATTGTTTTTATTTATTTTGCACATAAATGGTTGGACTGTTGATTTTGCTATTCTATTTCATATTAATTGTGGAGTTATTAATTTTAATTTAATGACAACATTTAATAGTATGTTCCAATAAAATTAACTTAAAAGAGGTATTAATTTTTCAATTTTTATAAAATAAAATAATCACTTTCAAATATGAATTAAAGTATTGGCAACATAGCATTGTAAAATAATTAACAATATATACTTTGTAAATAGAGAATTTAACAACCTTTTTTATTTAGTCACTTTAGAATTCACATACAATAAATCATTATCCTACACACTGTTAGCAAACAATTCTTGCTATTTGATTTCATCTAGATTTGTCCATAGATCGGGTTGGGCATAACCCAATTTTAAAAATAAATTCAAGCTTGGTTGGTATCAACATTAACGTCAATATAGGAGGACTTAGGTTCGAGCACATTGAAGTGCATTTATCCTTCTATATAAGGACTGAAAATGGATTATAGATAGTTTTAAGCATTGTATAAAAAATCTAAAAAAACTCCAATCATTACTTAACTACAAAGTTATCTGCAAAGTTTTCATTAATGTCTTTTCTGTTTTACCTGAATTGTGAACTATTGATTGAATATTCATCTATTCTAAAAAAACCTAAATTTAAATATTTTTACTCAAAAGAGATTAACATATACTAATGATAACAACAACTATAGTTATTACCATTGCTCCCCCCCACAAAAAAATAAAAATAAAAATCATTCTTATCATTTTAAAATGTTGTCATTTGCTAGGAAGGGGCATAATTAAGGAGTTGGCAGAGTCTCCGGTTCCCCTCAAAATAGAAAAATATTGTCCTCGTATCAATATTTTGAATCTAACATCTGTAGAGAACTGTATACGATTCACAAAGGGGCACCTCAATGGGTGATACTTGCAAGTAAGGGTCCTACAAGCCTCGTGTTAGTGGTTTGAGTCGCCCCACACTCAATCGACTTCATTATTAATTCACAAGCTCCATATCAACACTTTTTTCAAGTTTTGTAGGCAACACCAATTGAGGTACCAATCCGCAAACTGTACACGATTCTTTATGAAGAGTTAGGAACAAAACCCGAACACGAAGAAAATACCTTCAATTATGGACAGTTTAAGAACTTTTCCCAAAAATTCCGACCACCCGTACTCCCTTACAAATAGTAATTACAACTTAAATAGCACTCAGTAATTAAATAATTACAAACCAATTAATCCTCTCCCTTGTCTGGATCGTATGATCATTTGTTGGGTTATATGATTTTGGTATTTAAATTTGCAACACATTGTTAATGAACTTGATTTATATTCAATTTGAGTTTTTTTTTTTTTCTCTATCTCTACTGTCACAAAATCCTATGGTAAGTAGGCCAAGTAAGAAAAAAAACTGAAAACTAATTTTAACCGAGATTAACAAATTGTAATTATTCAAATCGAATGCTATTTTTATTTAATTTATAATTAATTTTAATTTTTATGATGTAAAAATAAGTATTTTATATTTAATATAGTAAGAATAATTTAAAATTTCTATATAAGAATGTATATTTTAAAAATCATATAAAAATTATTTATTATTCTTTATTTACTTTAAAATTTATTTCTTATAGAAATCTAAAATTAATATGAAAAGACTAAGAGCCGAATCGAATCGAATTATAATGGATTGTTCACAACATCTAAAAAGCCGGACCAAACCGATCTCACCTCTTAATGTAAGTTATTTCTATTTAAAATCTATTATTTAGCTACAGAAAACACTGCAATGTCTTTAATATGAACTCCCAAACTAGCTAACCCCATTGGTATCCTTTGTGTTTCCACAAAAGGGATTGTTGCTAAAGCAACTTTTACCATAAACTAAATAGCACCAGCATCGATTAACAATGGTGAACATATAATAGCAGTAGCAACAACTATAGTTATTACCATGGTTCTACGACGTTGTCCACTGCTGCAACACTCGAGTCCGATATTCGCCTAATGCCCAAATAGGGAAAATGTTGCGATACGCAGAGTAACTGATCATACAATTCCTGTTGAACACTCCCATAATTTCCTGCACGTAAAGAGTTATAGGAATTCAATCAAAGCGTATTTATCGGTACTGGTGCTGTCGTGAAACTGTTTACCTGTTGCGGGAAATCACCGTTCTCCATTTGGGAATTTATCAAATATTTAGCTCCTTTGTGAAGTGGTGTTGGATCTCTCTCAGCCTGTTCAAGTAAGTTTTTAATGGAAATAATGAAAAGTTGAAACTTCGGAATCGATAAACAGATGCGTGCATTTCTGGACTAATACATGCAGGCTCATAAGTTACTGAGTTAAAATGATTCAAAATTTTCATGACTTGCTGTTACGAATACGTAGGAAAGGTTCCAAGGTACCACATTAAGTGCCACTCAAGAAGATGGCACCATAGTGGCATAGTCCTGTCCCGAAATTTAAAAGATTTTGCACTCGAAAATGACTGTTTTACCTGCCCAGCATCAATTAGAGCCAACATAGCCCAGCCAGTGTTTACCATATGTGGTTTGTTGCCCTCAACATTTGAGTAAACCTGTACAGGGGAGCATTTAATATGTTGTAAACAATATACTGAAACATAATTGAGTTCAGGATGTGTGAATATATTTTAGAAGGAAATGATGACAATAGTGTTTAGCTACTATATTAATAGGACTAGGATGCAAGTTTTGGATATTCCAAGTATTTAGAGGGTCCTTGAAGGTTGTATCCCCATGGTTGTGTCCGAAAATATGTCAAACAAGGGTACTTCAAGAAAAACGAGTTGGAGAAACATAAGTTAGCTATTAAGCTAGTTAAGAGGATGAGAAATGGCTTATACACAGCAAAAGACATCTGATGTTAGATCCGACCCATGTATTTAAAGGAAGTTCCTAGTTAGGAGCATAAGGGCCCAACCTAGACATAAAAAAATAAAATATTATACAAAGTTTACTCTAAATGAGAACCGAGATTATAAAATGCAGAGGTTTCGTATATGTTTGAGTAGAAATTAAGGACTATCACATGGTAAGTTAATAAACCTAACCTTGTTTTGACATGAAAGATAACTTTCTCCCCAGCCACCTGAGGGGAGCTGTTTGGACAGCAGAAAATTGCAGGCCTTCTGGATACTAGACGAGTTATTGAAGTTCTTTCCGGCAGCCACCAATCCTTTCACTCCAAACCATGTACCATAGGTGAAGCAAACACCCCACGAGCCATACCTAATTGGATAGCATAAATAACTTGAATTGAGCTCGAAGCTAGGGATAAAGATGGAGTTGAAACACTGTAAAGCTTCTTATAAACATTTATTTCAGAGAAAGTTAGGGCCAAACCATGAACCATCTGGGGCTTGTATATTTTCAATGAATTTAGTAGCCTTTTTGATACATTGGTCTATTTCCTCTTGACGATGCCCAGGGTGTGACTTTCTAAAAGATACCAAAGCTTGAATTGCAGCTGAGGTACATTCCACATAACTGAACAGCCATCATAATCGATATTAAACAACATACTTCAAGCCCAAAAAAATAAAGGAAAAGAAAAATATTAACAATATTAAACTTGAGTACTGGAATCTTACCTATAGTCAATAACAATATCACCAAATGTTTCTGCGGGGTTGATCAGCTGTAAACAAAACATCATACAGTGAGCTAAAAAGAAATATTGCACTATGTATTCTACAGCTTACCATTAAAGCAGGTATTACAATTAATAATACAACATTCAAAGTATACGTATTTGATTCGTGCTTACAATATCCTGATAATATGGAAAATATAAAATGAAGTAAAAATATAGTTAAAAAATAGTGGCATAAATAGTGCCAAGGGATACCTCCAACCAAGGGTATGATCTTGTGAGCTCATATGTTGCAAAACCACCGTCTCCATTCTGCAAAGATACAAAAACTAGATTATGAATAATCAATGGTGATCTCATATAAAATGAAGTAAAAACATAGTTAAAACATTTAATGGTTTATTAAACACCACCTTAGTGACCGTGGTGCATATGTATTCGTCTACAAATAGATTGTAACCAGAAAATGAATTACCTGAAGTGAAAGAATAACATTTACAGCATCATATAATTGTTTTGCTTCCAACGGTTCTCCAACGATTTCTGGGGGTATTTTTGATAATAAAAGAACAGCCTGGAGGAGGATAAAATGTTAATAAAACATAAGAAGGAAAAGTCTCTGAATCAGAAACACTTACTTTTAATCCCTCAGCTGTGCAATCTGAAATGGGCCATCCATGATCTGCAGTTGAAAAAGGCCAAGCACCTTTGGAAATGTGACGGTACCAAAAGTTAAGATCCCCAGGGCAATCTGCTAGAACCTGCAAAACAATGAAAAGAAGAGATAAAATGCACAATAGCAAGCAGTCTCCCAAATGAATAAACTCCAATATATTTCCAAAGCATAAACACCTGTGTGTTCCGTAAGTACATGTTTGCTTTCCTCAAAGTTGAACTGTACTCTTCAGTAAGGTTGGTTGAAAGAATTGCTTGAACTGCAAAGGCAGTGTCCCATAGTTGACTTCCATTGTAACCCTGCAACAAGTTCATTATGCCCACAGTAAATGGTCATTAAGATCTTGCACAAAGGCAGTACAAAAGTAAAACCCAAAACATAGACAATTACAGTGCATAGATTCGCAAAACATTATTTATAAAGCAGAAATTATATTTTCCCAATGAAACGGAAGCAGCAGCTATGCATTAATGTTGTTTCATCTGCTAAAAATACCTTAATACCACTAATCTTGTAAGTAAATTTTCATTGCCGACTGATGGCCAAGGCTATTATCAACTAAATAAAGGAAAAGGTGTATACTCACCTGCATTTTCATGCCATCTTCAGCAACCCATAGATAATCATAAAGTCTTGGAAGATGCAACTTGAACGCCTCTGAATTTGGGTCTTCCACCCAACAGCAAAGCATGTTTAACACCTATTATCAGCAAAATTCATATCCCAAAGGCAAAAATATATAATTAGATAAGCAAATAAAAATTACAGAATGATTGCATGGGCTGCATTTTGCAGAGTAACCACATCACAAGCATTATTACAAATATAAGAGTTAGCTAAAAAATGAATAGAAACTGCATGGTAATCTGAATTCTGAAAGACTCAGACACACTGGAGAACCAAATGGACGTGCATAGCTCTTTTAATACTTTTTTTTTTTTTCAGATTTATGAATTTGTTTTACTTCGCATACCTTGTTTACAGGCCCAATGCAGATATAACGAGTATTTTCGTCTTCATAGTGTATGTGCTCTATTGCAGTTTGGAGAGCCTTTTCTCTCAACTTCTTTCCGGGCCAACACATCAGAATAGGTTCAACTATCTTGTGAAGGGATGCCCAAAGAATATCCTGCACCAATGGGTGAGGGTAGTACAAATCTTCCTGCAAAAGAAAGCAATAGGTTCGTGATATTAAATCAAAATCAACAAGAACATCAAGGGTGAACTGTTCAACACTCTACTGAGAGTACTAATGAGAAAAACCTATGGTCCCTATGATTCTTGTTAACTGATGTCATCAGCAATGGCTAGCTAAGTTCAAAATTAGTTATGTAGGTAATGGACATCTAGTTATGCCAATTAGTTCCAGATTGAAAGCTTAACATAGAAAAAGAGCTCAAGTTGTCACTCCAATTACTGCATGGTTATCTAAGATCATTTCTAGAAGTGTCTACATGTTAGAGGCAGAGCATTTATATAAGTATTAATTTCACTAACCTTTGCACATGCATTCCGTGCTCGATTCCAGTCTATCTCATGGTATGGAATAGTATAAAGCTCCTTCCTCAAAGCCAAAACTGTTGGTGTGATAGGGCCAACAAACCTCTTTCCATATAAATAAGACATAGGCAAATAGACCATCCGGCAGTGACACCACATCCTTCCTGTCATCAAGGTAAAAGAACACTTATTTATTCTCTTTGAGAGAGGTATGGTAAGAATACAAATTCAAAAAAACTTCGAGATGGAAATGAAGGGACAAGAACCTGGATGAACTGGAAGCATATAAGGAAGAAGCCATATCTCAGGGGGCAAAGGATTATTTCCAGACCATTCAAAGGCTCCAAGCACCTGTTGTCACCAAGCAATGCATGCAATTAGTATCAAACTGATGCCCATGTCAATAGAAAAAACACTGAATTAAATACTGAAACCAGCATAGAAAGGGCTAGGTTCTGAACTGAAAGCCACATTTTCCCCCATGATGTTATTTCAGTAGCACCACCATGATTCAAAATCCAATCTCTTCCTCTCTCCATTGCCCCCTTCCCATCATTAGGTCCTTCACCAAGCAATCTTAAAGTCACATAACTCAATGCAGTACCAAACATCGTACTTGGGCCCTCAATGTGTAAGCCCCACCCGCCGTCTTCATTCTGTAAATGCATGTGCATAACCATAGTTCAAAAATTTACAACCTAAGCGCAAGAACGAAATAGAAGCAAAACGCTCACCAAAAACTTAAGGAGCTATTAAACATGCCAAAAGAGCAACATAAAAAATAATTTAATTGCCTGATGATTATAGAGATAGCGTGACATCTCCTTTTTATGCTCTTCTGATAAGACCGCATTCAGTGCCCCAGTAATAGACAGAGTAATAACCTGATGCATCACAAGAACAAAACAAAAATATACATGAAGACTACATAATTGTTTCTTTTAAAATCATAATAGCTATTTTAATAACAAGATTTTGGTAAAGTAAGCCAAAAATTTTTGACAACCATGTAAGACAATGTAAGTCAAACTGATATTATCAGGAATATCTTCCATTGAAATATCAGCACTTACCAAGCCAGGCATAAGAAACATTGGACCTCCATAATCACCTGGCCAATGCCCATCATGGGCCTGGACAGATGAATGAAAACTTATAGCTCTCCGTAATGTATTGGTGACCATCTCTTCTGTAACATTTTCTGACTCCTTAACTTTGACCGGAGGTAAAACCACTGGTAGTGGATTCTCCTTGGAAAACTGTATTATGGGGGGAAAAGAGATCAAATAATGAAATGAATAACTAAAGAACATTATGCATAATTTGTAAATACAAGCAGAAATATTAACAGTCCAAATAACAGTACAGAATCAGGAGAGCTAGGAAAAGGTTCTACCATAAAACTGAAAGCAAAAGACAGAGGTTATATTTAAGGATTAAAATTGTATTAACTGCACCATTAATAAAAGAGAACTGCTACAAAAAGCTTCCATTATATAATATCAACAGAGGGAATGACTGTAAAAATGATTAATAAAATTTATCTTCTCAGGAAATTAAAAAAATTTACTAAACATCCATTCCTAACAAAAATTTCACATGGTGACAATAATCTTACAACAAATTCATCAACAATTGGAGAAGTAGACTCCATGTAATTATGCATTTCCTATAAATTCTGTCCAGCCCGAGAGGCGTGAAATACTCAACGCTAATAGCAGCAAATCTTAAACTCAAAGTTCAGACCTATCTGATAAACAATTGAGGATACATGAACCTGGCACTACAAAGAACACTGGTTCGGAAAGTAATAGTTTTTCAAGATTAAGCCAATGAACCAAGTTATTACCAACAAGTTTGAGGAAAAAGGAGACACAATTAATCAAAATATCAGCTATTACCCAAATATAGCAAAAAGTAAGATGAGCAATGAATGAGAAACAGTGGAAGTTTTCAATAATGCAAACAAACACATTGCTATTGTTGTTTTATTGTAATTAACAACGATGGAAATCATGGAAAGCAACAGAACATGCATAAGAGAGAAAAAACAGAGAATGAAGAATGTATATCGATATACCTGAAAGCGCATAAGTAGATCTGAGCTATGCTTCTTTCGAAACCTGTTCTCGGTGAAGTTGAGACGAGCTTTCTCGATCTCCATTAATTCCTCAGGAGATCCAAGGTTGGGATCGAACTCCCAAATCTGTCTCCCGACGTGATTGTTCACTGTTCTCAGCCATGGATTCCCTCCTTCCGCGATTTTCAGCTTCCACATTTTTAACTTTTTTTTTTCTCTATAAATTCAAAATCCAAAGGTTGAGCAGATTCACAGAGAAAGCCAAATGGAAAATGAGTACTGCGCGGCGAACTAGAACTGAAAGTGGCGATGCGAACAGTGACAGTCTTATATATAAATAATATTCAAAATTCAAAATATTGAAAGAAAGAGAGAGAAACAGAGAGACGTGTCGTCGTGTTCCGCAGCTCTTGCACTGTCATCTGATACCAGAAGCGACAAGCACTAACACCATTGGCCTTCAAATACCTCTCTCTCTCTCACACACATTTATATATATATTATTTAAGGTACAGACATATTTGTAGCATATTGAATAAAATTAAAAAAAAAAAAAAGAAGAAGCTAGCATGACTATTTTTTTGTGGCAACTGGCAAGTAGATAGTCAGCATTTGTACAGAAATGTAGGTACCATGACTCTTTTAATAATGGAATAATATAATTTTTGGTCCTTAGGAATTATGTCTATTTTAATATTTGTACTTTTCTTTTGTCTATTCTTTTATTTGAATTTAGATTCTATCAAGATTTAATTCTGTAATTAAATAGGTTCGGATCGGATCGTATAGACAAAAAATTAACTGATATAATAATTTGAATAAAGGGTTAAATTGATTAACTCAAAATTACTTAAAATTAATTAAAAATTTGTATATATCAATATTAAGCAATTTCCTTTTCATATTAAATATCATAAATAAATAAAAATATCATAATTACCTAAAGAGTAAAGTTTTAAGAAATAGTCAATATTTTTAGCTTGCAAATCAATTAAATTGGGTGGTCGGATAGAATTTTTTTAATAATTTATTCAATTAAATTGATTACATTAGTTGAACTAATCGAACCAAAAAGTATTTTTTCAATGATTATTATGAAAATGCATAAAATCATGGATTAAGTTAATGTTACAATACAAGAGATTGAGTTAGTATCAAAAGTTGATCAAATATCAACTCAATTAAAAAAAATTAAATTATACTTGAAGCCACTAAACTATTAGTAAATTTATGTTTTGGTCACTTAATCTCAAAAAGTTACAAAATTTCTATGAACTATTTGAAAGTTTTTATTTAAGTCTTTAGGCTGTCAAAATCGTTATTGTATATCCTTTTCTATTTGCACTACATGCATCAACTGAAAACTCTCTTTCCCCTTCTCTTCTACAATTCAGTTATTTTTTTATAAAACAGCTTTAAATGTCAAGAATTTGCGACCCAAAACCCAAACTTTTTTCTCAGATCTCCAACACCAAATCGCCTTGGATTTAAAGTATGTTCTTCTACTCATCGATAAATACTAGTCCACCGTACTGATTATTGAATTGTAACTTGGAGAATTGCTAATTGGAATTTTTAAAAATAAAACTTAATAGCCTAATGACTTAAATAAAAAAATTTTAAATAGTTCAGTGACTTAAATGAAAACTTTCAAATAGTTCAATAATCATTTTGTAACTTTTTTGAAGTTTAGTGACCAAAACGTAAACTTACTAATAGTTTAGTGACATTAAGTGTAGTTTACCCATTAAAAACACTAAAAATATTTTTATAAAATAAAAACATTTAAATTATTTTTAAATATAAAATTGATATGCATGTATGTATGTATATATGTGCGTATGTATATGAGTGTATGTATGTATAATATTTATTGTTTTCTAGTATGGATAAAAAAAGAAGTAAAAGATGTGCAAGGCAGTTTGCAAAATAGGTAATGATTTCAGGGAAGGCAAAACTCGTGACTCCTGACAGTTCTTAATTTTCTTTTAATTTAATTTCATTTTGGGATAACAACAAAAGTAACATATATACCTTTATATTAAAACTCAGATTATATTTTTTATTGAAAAATAAAATATTATTTTTATATATTAAATTAAATAATAAATTGATCATTCTATTAAAAATTTTGTCTATTTTTATTATTAAAAGTTAATTTTTATATGCTAGTATAATAAAAATAACAAATTTACTATTTAATATAACGAACTAGAATTAATTTACCTATTTTTAAGGATAGGAGACAAAATGTAACCTAATTTTTACGGGATTTTTGAGCGGTCCATATTTTTTGGTCTTATTCCTTAAAACAAAATATGAGCTTAAAATTTTAACAACCAAAATTAAATAAAAACAAACAAAAAAAGTTGTGCAATTTTTTTTTTTGGTAAAAAGACTTTTTTTGTTTTTCTCGGTTTTAATATTGAACAAATTGATCATTGTCAAAAAATTCAGAGCAAACTAATCTTCATCAATTTTAAAACTGAACAATTAAAGGCAAATTAATCACAACGTTAATGTTTTTCGTCAATTGTACATATTTTTTATCTGTATAATAACAAATCTAGCATTCAAAGTTTACGCATCTTGTCAAATTGATCATGATTTAACAAATTTAATGTACAACATTTAAACAAAATATATAAGCATTGAGGACTAAATTTATTATTATACCGATCAAAACAAATGGCTGTAATTGAGAGAAACTATAGTCGTGCTTTTATTACGGTTTTTTAGTTGATTTTTTTTCTTTATATATTGGTGTATTATATTGTATTTTAATAATACAATTATTTTGTACGTGTAATGCATAACTTTCTCTATATTTACCAAACCTATGCTACAACATCCATTTAGTGCAATTGTAGGGATAAATTTATTTATTGTTTGAGTCTACCTAATGTTCTGAATTTGTCAAATTAAGTTTAATTTCATTTTGAAAAAAAGTTTAATTTCATTTATTTTTAATACGTTAAATCATTATGTAAGACCTGAATTTAGTAACTATTTGCACATCGAGATTTAAACTTGACAATTATTTTAATATTGAAGCCTGAACTAGACAACTATTCCCACATTGAGGCTCCAATCTTTTTTTTGTTCAAATTAATCCCTAAATATGTCAATTATTCTTACATTGAAAATTAAACTTTAGAGTTTTTAAAGATATAACAGGGACTAACTTGGACAAAAAAAAAAGATTTAGACCTCATATGGATACAATTGCAAAGTTCAATGTCTAATTTGAATAAAAAAATTTAAACCCCCAATATAAAAATAATTGTTTAGTTCAGAGCGTAATTTGACCCAGAAAAATTCAGATCGAATAAGTAATTTAACCATTTCCAATAGAAAAAAAAGGGTTCTAATTGTGTTTATTAAAGCTAAATTATTAAGAATTTAATTAGATATAAATAAAGGCAATAGGGAAGTACAAATGGGAGTTAGGTAATTATTAGATTTTGCAGACCTACGTTCATGTAATATTGGTAGGATAAATAAGTTTTAGTGATTACTTTGTAATTTTTATAATTGAAAGATTATTAATGTAATTTATTTTTAAAATAATATTTTATTCTTGAAGTAGTGGTCAAGACTTTTCTACTTCAAGGTCTACATTTCAAATCTTAGTATTTTTTATTTTTAAGTTAATTATTTTAAAGATTTTATATAAACTATTAAAAGAGGTAAATACTTTTGTAATAATATTTGTTGTTTGTTAAAGAAAATGATATTTTAAAACTTTCTCCAAGTGAGTTGGTGAGACTGCGACTCCAACTCAATCAATAACTTTATATATAATTAGAAATCCTGTCACACAAGCATGTGTGTGGAAATAACGGGTTTAGAACATAGATGTGTGTTTAAAAATAATACTCAATAAATAATGAAATGTATTATTTGAAACTATTAATCATAATAACATATGAAATATGTATGATATTAAAAGAAAAAATAGATTAAATTGTGAGTAAAACAAAATTTAAATACATAAATACATCAGATTAACAATACTAAATATATTTGTATATCCCAACACCGCCTCTGATTTTAGGCAATAATTAGGTTCGCTTAAGATCCGATGGTGTTGTTAATGAGGGAACCGGTTTTGCTGTTGCTGGGGGTGTTTTGCGAGACTAGAATGGAGGATAGGTTCTAGGCTACAACAGGTATTTGGGCTTTTGCTCTGTTATGGAAGCTGAGATTACTTTGTTTGGTTCATTTGACCAGAATGTAATATTTAGATATTTGGTTGACAGAATCTAAGATTATTTAGAAATACATTTTACTCAATTGTCTTTGTTATAGATTTAGGTTTTTTTAACAAGTTTAGTTTCTTTAATATTTTCTAATCTCGGTTTCCATAGAATTATGATAAATTATTACAATTTTTATTTTGTTATTATAATATATATATTAATAAGTAAATATATCGTGTTGAAATATTTATAAATCATAATTACAATAATTCATGAAAAGTGATGGCAACACCAACCATAATTAATATATTACTAAATTATTAAATAAAATATAATGATTGTAACATCCTGAATTTACCCGAGTAAGGTCAAGCAACGAGTGTTACGTTTTAAAACTAAACATTTATTTACGAATTCAAATACTGTTAAATTGGACTTCTATGAATGATTTTAAATCCTTATTATGCTTTTAGGAACATAATTTGATCGATAATAAAGGTTACTGACATGTAAAATTTGTTTTAAGTCTCATATCACCTAATTAAAAATATTGTATTGTAGGTTTGTATGTCTCGAGACCATGACCTTCATGTCTCGAGACATTGCCATGACATTATAGAAATTTTACTTCAAAGTTGCCTGTCTTGAGACAATGAGGATTTTGTCTCGAGACAAAGTTCAATATGTTTCGAGACATGACATTATTACTATAGATTTTTAAGTTATGCCAATTCGATGTAATATTCTAAAGTTCATACAAGTTAGTCCGATTTGTATAAAGTTGTCATCCATAATCATGCTAAAAGAAGCATACCATTTGATACATAAACAAAGATATCGGTGTAAACAAGAACTTTGATCAATGCATTATTCTAAAATTGAATGCAAAGAATGATCCAAAACAATCATATGCAATTTCTATTTCGAGTACTCCCCTTTGCTAGATGCATATTCTAATCACCTTTTTTCTAGGTACCTATTGTTATTAAAAAAAACAACAACAACAAGGCATCGAAACCACAAATGTACCTAATTTGGATATCAAAAGCTATCAAAACTACAATGATACCTAACATGAGCATAAAAAGAAGAAAAATCATGCAAGCATACTCTATAAACAAAGACTATGAGCAGATCAACCATCACGAGTTATCACTATGCTTAATCAAATAAAAGTTTTAAAAAGTATCCACAACCATGACAAGGTGAAGCATTGTAATCATACGATGGGTATCAATGTGAATGTGATGTGAGGGGGTGACTACGACATTCATACAAATTAGTAACAAATGCAAGCTTAACTAAACATGCCACGACAAAATGGGATATGAAGATATATCAAATTAATGGAAGATACCAATGATGATTTATCCCAAATAGGATCTACAAAGGTAAAGGTAAGAAGCAAAAGAATAATATATATAGAGAGAGACTCAAACGTACCATGTTTGGTTAGGAATTAACTAGAGAGTTCCAAGCGGTGAAAGCTCTATACAAAAGATAAAAAAAGCCTCGTTGAAAAAAGGAACATATCAAAGTCGGTTAATCATTTGATAATGATGGATGGAGATCCGATAGTTTCTTGGCTAGAACTTCGGGTTTAAATCACTTGAATTTTAGGCCATTTCAAAGAAAAATAAATCATAAAGTTGAAAGAAGAGGAAAAAAAAAGTTGGTTCGATGTGTTTCTTTGCCAGAGGAGGAGGAGGTTGGATGGTGGCGAGTTCATTGAGATACAACTCTGATGAAGATCCTTGAAATCCTAAAATTTTCAAATTGTTCAGTGACCAACTTATAATTTCTTTTAAATTGAGTGACAAAAGTACAAACTTACTAATAATTAATTGAATTTAGGTATGGTTTACTCTATGATGCATAGTGAGTTAATGTCACATCTAACATCTTTTACCAAGTTAATGACCTACTAATCAACTTGTAACTTTTAAATAATTCAATGATCAATTTGTAACTTTTGAAAATTGAATGACAAAAATGTAAATTTATTAATACTTGAGTAACCTTGGGTGCAATTTACCCTTGTTATTATTGAGCGTAAAGAGAGAAAATCTTTGATTCTAGTCGAAGAAGCATAAATTCTGTCAAAAGAATAAGCAAAAGGTGCTACTCTGTAAGCATTGAAACTTCAAATAAGAAGCCGGCATTTACACTGTTTGATTAATTCCTAGGTGTGTGTACGTATATATACTATTATATATAACACCAAATAAAAGATACAAATTTGCAAATCACAGAATATTCGTAAAATTCCAAAGAAATCGTTTAAATCAATGGCAGCATTGCTTACTGTTAGCTGTCACCTTATTTTTTTCAAGTTTTTATCCAATAAATTAACGAAAAATTTTAAAAATCGATAATAAAGATGGCAAACTCGAGGCAAAAATCCAACTCCATTTGCTACTCTCTTATCACTAATCCACGTCGAAACCAATGGAAAGACAGTCTTAACAATGGTGTCTTCTCAAGTTCAATGATTTGCAACGCAGGTAAAGATCATATGTACTGTGAACTTCATAGGGAAATTCAACATCGAAAAAGAAACTGACCCATTGTTTGGTTTTGAATTTTGATTCGTAAATGACAGGTTTTAGCAGAAGTTAAATTGTTCTTTGTTTCCGGCATGGTCAGTGCTTGAAAAGTGTTTGGTTCTACGATGAAGACGTCTTCCTTGTTTTTTTTCCTTGGAGGGGTTGTTGTGTTAATAATATTATTGATTATAGTGTTAATCTATTGGAAAATTTGGAAACCAGCAGGGATTAAGAGTTTTATATCAGAGAGTAAAAGGCATGCAGGTAACGTATTTGATGAATTTACTGATAAAAGAGTGAGGTATGATTTGGTTGGGAATTATTGGCTTGTGAAGTTTAATTTTATGCGTCTCTGCAGCATCGACGGATTTCTTTAGTGGGGACCTTCGAACTATTTTCTATTTTGACTTCAAGACATTAAAGAGAGCAACCAAGAATTTTCACCCTGATAATCTCCTTGGAAAAGGTGGATTTGGGCCTGTCTACAAGGTAAGCAAGCTCAAAATATTCGGACTTTTCATTTTCTTTTCAAAATTATTCATGTTTGATATCCGTGTTTGTCACATAGTTCAGATATGATCCTCTAAACATATGTCATTACTTTTAACAAAATTGAGCGTACTTGTGTGGGATATATAACCGTATCCGGCACACATCCTTGAATTTAGATAACATAGATGCATTAGAAATAATTGAGCATTAACTATATAATAGTTGTATTCAAAACTCGTCATCAAATCAAGAAAATATAGATATAGTGCAGTGTACATGTGTATATATATTATTTCCATGTATATATAAAGTGAGAGATATGGTATGAGCCCTTTTTGTAGTAATGTCTTATTTTGAAGTTTCGGAGTCTTGAGAAACATGGTTTGTTGTAGGAGCTACCTTTGTACCTTTTGAAATCATATATTATATTGCTTTTGGGATGCATTGGGCATTTGAAACTGACCAAAAAAAAAAAAATGAGGATTTTTTTGCCATTTTTCTTTGAATATTTGATAGGGGAAGCTTAAAGATGGTAGAATGGTTGCTGTGAAAAGGCTGTCCCATGATAAATCCCAACAAGGAGAGTCAGAGTTTCTGGCAGAAGTGAGGTTGATCACAAGCATCCAACACAAGAATCTGGTTCGACTTCTAGGATGTTGCTCAGATGGGTCTCAACGTTTACTTGTATATGAATTTATGAAGAATGGTAGCTTGGACCACATAATCTATGGTATATATAACTCACCAACCCCAATTTCTTCTTCTAAAAATCATACATACTATCATATATATATATATATATGTGCTGAGACTTGTTTGGAACAGTCGTCAAAGTTTTTGTCTAGCTCCTAAGTGACAAGAGTTTAAACTTTGTCATCTCCCTTCTTTCTTTCCCGATATTTTAATGATAAAAAAGCAGTAAACTTATAGTAAATGTCAACCAACTATGAAAAGTCACAAAGTGGTCACCCAACAATTCAATTTTATCTTTTTTGATCTCCAGATGGCTAATGTAAAAATAGAAACATAAAAAAATCCAAGATAGCTAGGTGACAAAAAAAAAGATATAAAATTGAATAGTTGAGTGACCATTTTGTAACTTTTCATAGTTGGGTGACCAAAAAAGAAAAAAAAACATAATTGGGTGACTACTAATATAGTTTACACTAAAAAATCTTAGGTCAATGATGCATTTTACTCGTACTATAATTTTTATATGTACTCTTGCTAGCTACATGAAGGAATAATCTGTCCTTTTTTGGTACAAAAAATGCTATATTCTAGTCATAAAGAGAAAGGGGTTGCACATATTCAGGCTCAAATTTCGTCTTATTACAATGCCACCTCTTAAAGATGATTGCATGAACATATTTGGATTCAAACTTGTGCATGAACTTGGTTTATATAATGTGTTTTTCTTTTCTTTGTGCAAGAAGGTTTTTGACGATTTGCTAAACAAAAAATCACCATGATTTTGTTGAACTAGAACTATACATACATATATGTAACCCAAACCTTGGAATTAACTTGTGTATATATATATATATATATATATATGCAGGTAAGAAAGTGTGCTTGAACTGGGAGACTCGGTTTCAAATAATATTGGGTGTAGCACGAGGACTTCAGTATCTACACGAGGATTCTCATCTAAGGATTGTTCATAGAGATATCAAAGCAAGCAACATTCTTCTTGATGATAAGTTTCATCCTAGAATTGGTGATTTTGGACTGGCTAGGTTCTTTCCTGAAGATGAAGCTTATCTTAGCACCACATTTGCTGGCACTTTGTAAGCCCTCTCTTCCCCTAGAATGATAAGTAGTATTGGAATTAATGTATGATGATGATGATGATGATGAAATGATTGGTTTTGATATTGTTAAAAGAGGCTATACAGCGCCAGAATATGCGATTAGAGGAGAATTGTCTGAAAAAGCAGATATTTATAGCTTTGGAGTTCTTGTGCTTGAAATTGTTAGCCGCAGGAAGAATACTGATCTTACTCTGCCTTCAGAAATGCAGTATCTACCTGAATATGTAAGCAATTTTTAAGTCAATTTTTTTATTTTTAATTTTAATTTTAATTCATAGTTAGACAAATCGAGATACATGGTAAAACTCGAGCACTTTTATAGATTTTATATCAATCCACTCCGAATAAGAATTGTTTTTTTTTTATTTTTTTATTTTATTTATTAAAACAATGGGAGTTGTGGTCAATAGAGCAAGGCGGTTTTAGTAAATGCCTACTCCGTTCCACCCGATCCTATATATAAATCATAATACATATTTTATAATAATAAATTAAAAAATCATTAGTAAAAAGTATAGTAGAAGTGCTAGTTTATCATTGAGGTTGAAAAGTGTTTTCTAAAAGTGTCGTGAAATTGTTTTTAAAAAAGTGCTTTTGAAAAATTTGATAGTGTTTACTATTGTTGTCAAAGAATGCTTATAATAAATAAAATAACAATTTTAGACATGATATTATGAACTAGAGTCTAAAAGATTTAAAAGTGGATAAAAAGGTAACTTAATTAAAAAACACTTTTCTTAAAGCCAAAAGCTAAAATTTTTTACTTTTTAGTTTAGGTTAAAATCCTATTTAAAATCAAGGTTTGGTTTGAAAAGCTGTGTGTTTACTTTTTTTTTTTTTTTGAAATCAAAGTTTAGGTTGAAAAATACTTTTCAAACTCAATGGTAAACAAAACTCGAAGAAGATTGAGTTGAGTGAAATAATTATGATGTAATTCATAATAATTCATGAAAACGGAACCTCAACATAAAAATGAGATGAAGGTGATGTATACAATCCCTAGTCTAGGCATAGCAAAGGAGGCTAGGTTGGGGATTGACACCTCTCTCTTGTAGTGTTAATAGAACTAGACCGAACTGATTGGATTTAAAATTGACTAATATGTTGGTCAAAATATAAGGACTGAATTCATCTTTGAACGAATTACTCAAAAGTCCGAACTAATAAAAATTCGAAAATTAAGACCAAAGGCCAATGATTGAACCAATTTATAAATTTTTCAATATTTTAAATATTTATAAAATTTTAATTGTTTATGTAATTATTATTAAATCAAAGATTAAATCAATTAAATCAATAATCAAATCGGTTTGACCACCAATTCGGTTTTTAAGACATTTTCCCCTTGGATTGTTCAAAAAATTAGTAGAGAAAATCATTTTGATCCTAAATTTGTATACAATATGTATATCATTGACAAAATATTAATGATTATTACTGCATGTATTTTTTAAAATTAGCTAGGCATGGAAGTTATATGAGCGATCTCGTGTGCTTGATCTAGTAGATCCAAGATTGAAACAACTAGGATCATTGGTGGAGAAAGATGTGGTTCGTGTTGTAAACGTAGCCTTCTTCTGCCTTCAGCTTCACCCGAACCTAAGACCACCCATGTCCGAGATCGTAACCATGTTAACTTGCACCCCCGAAATGGTCGGAACACCCTCCAGACCGGCCTTTTTTGATCGGAGTCGGCATAAGAAGAACAGTGAAAAGCTGTCATCTGTGTCTTGGGATACTATGCCTGATCCTTTCCCTTCTCCACTTGAATCTGAATCCACTTCATCAACTCAGGCTCACACTCAGTTGCCTTGTTGAATATCACTTTTGCTTGTAGCTTTAAAGCACCATTGTTTAATTTCTAATTGCTTGAAATTTTTTTAGGATATAAGTAGAGGTGTAAATGAGTGCTTGTGAACCACTCGAGTTTGAATCGAAACAAGTTTAAATACTTTTATAGTATTTATCATGCCGAACGAGCTGATTTTAAATATCTTAATGCTCAATTCGAGTAGTTCATAGCTTTAAATATACATTTTTAAGTTATACAACTAAATTGTTTTTCTACCCTTAATACCTTGACATACATAATTATACACTCAAAATTCCATTTTAGCGATATTTTTCTGATTATAGCTAGGAAGAAAAAAAAAATGGTACTTTTTGATATTTGCCTATGGAAATGGAACGCTTGTAATTTGGATATTCCGAAAATGTACACTTGTATATATTTCATTTTTGTTATTGGTATTTTATTCCCCATAAATATAAATTGTTGAAATTGAACAATTTGATTTTATTTCAAACTAAACTTGAATTTAGAAAATGAAACTCAATACAACTTGAATCCAATGCTTTAAAACCGAATTGATAGTTAAACAGGTCAAACCATTAGTTCATCGATTAAGCCAGTTGAACCAACCCCCACAAGTTCAATTAAAAAAATTAAAATTCAAAATAATATATTAAAAGAATAACCAAATTTAACCCGGTCTGTACTAAATCTCGATCCAACTAATTCAGTTACATTTCTTTAAACCAATAATCGATCAATTCCCGATCCAACTAGGCCGATTCGGTCTAGCATCATTGTTTGAATCACAAATAATGAGCCAGAAGTTTTTAATCAAGCTTGAGTTTGAGCTTGTTATTATTCGAGATCAACTCAGCTTGATTATAGCCCTAGATAAGAGATAATTTATAGGTTGCTTGAACCACACGTAGCATTTTTTTTCAGAAATTTTGTTATAAATAGAAAATCGTTTATAAAAAAACCAAAATTACATAAATCCTCTTCTTATCTACAATTCCAGCCAAGAATAGAGAGTTGAAATTCATACCTGTTTTGCAGGGAACTCTGGATTTGATTCAACTTACAAAACTGTTGCCCATTGAGCACTTCAAAATTGTGAATTACCGAGGAAAGTCACCATGCATCTTGTTCGTTGAAACATTGTATCGATTTTCTGCCATACGTCAGATTGGATTTCAAGGAGCTTCTTTGCCTTGCCTTGTAACTTCGGATGGCGTCGTATTGTTTCACCGTGGATCTGAAAGAATATGATATGACATCAAAGAAAAACCAAGACAAGCCACATTAGAAAACAGGGCAGAAGATTAATGAAGATGCATAACCAATTGTGACCCAAAATACCATTAAATATATTAATCAAGGAAAACTAGGTCAAACACTTGAGATTATGATGCTGGCTCTCTCAGTTTATGGATTGCTTTGGGCTTGGTTCATTTCAGGTTTGGAGGTTTTGGATTACTATATATAATGAAACTGGGTTCGGTCAGGTTCCAGTTTTAGGTAATTGGTTGGTTTTTCACGTTTGGGTCATGACCGGGCACGTATACATACTCAAAGTGTCTATTGGCCAAAAAATTCCTAACCATATAAAATAGAATTCCTTCAAATAAGGTAAGAAACAATACCTTCAGGAATAACCTGATAACAGCTTGTATGAACTCAAAATTGTTCTTGTACGAGATCTCACAAACAAAATAATCCAATAACAGTTCAATTGAAATCATCTCAGGTTTCCCATCAAGATCTTCCAAATTCTCGTCGTCTATGATCTGAAGCATCCGAAGCTCCATGTCCAAAGCCGAAGCAGATAAACCTTTAATATAATCAGTAAACGCTGAAACTGCAACATGTTAAAAGCACACAAATATTAGCTGCAAAGACCTTTTTGACGAATATTTGATAAAATCTCAAGATGGAACTTACAGTTTTTTATCTCCGCGGAGGACTGAAGAAGCTGCAAAAAAGGAGACGGTGCCAAGTCAAGTTTCCTATCATTCATTACCAAGTCATTGCCTTTTACATCACCATTAGCTTCACTAGGTGTAAATAATATTTCTCCAGAAAGAGATGGAACTGAAGGCAAGAAGAAAGGAGCCTTCTCGGGTTTCTTCGGAGGCTCAATTGGTTTGTTGCGAACCTGCAATTATAAATAATACAATACCAGAGTCAATCCTCACAGAAACCCTCTACCTAAATGGAGTGCGAAAAAGAAAAAGAATTAACATATTTACTTCCAATACTTAACTCTCAAAAAAAAAAAAAAAGCAAGAAGATAAAGAGAGACCTTTATAATGTCTAAATTGATCAAGCTTTGCCATTGGCTTTTTGGCAATAGTGAGAGAGTAACTAGTTCCGGTATTTGCTTAATGAAGGTTGGAGAAACAGAAGCATCTTTTGAAACTGAGTTGTCCGTAACAGGTTCATCAGAATCCTCAGTTTGGGATCCATTCATAGATGAGATGGATGGCAACCTGACATTTACAACTTCCTTTCCGCTTGCAAAAGAATCCACATTTGAAGCTCCAGAGAAGATCGACCGGTTAACCCTGATTTAACAATTCCAGCCGCTTATTTTTATTATTATTAAGAATTAAACTATAGTTACACGTACCACCTGCATATTATACACTGAATGTCTAAAATATATAACATTTATTGTTGCCACGTTCCAGTTTCAAAAATGATCATTCATGTTGTTTACAAAGAAGAAATTTCATCATATCAATAAGATTCTTTTTAAGTTTTTCAGCTATTTAGAGTGAATATAAGATCCTAAATAAGATAATTGAACCTAATAGCCAACTTCTTTGACCCATAAAGATAAAGGTGATACAAAACTGGAAACTTACCACAGATAAACCCCGTTCTGATCAACATGCGTAGTTGCTAAAACATCCATATTTGGTGACAAGGACAATGCTGTGATAGATACATCAACATGTATAGCATCAATTTGTCTCGCTAAGACAACGTCCCAAATTCTCAGACTCCCATCCATGCTGGATGATAGCAGCCATTTGCCATCCTCACTGAAACATATATCAGTAATACGGTCTGTATGGCCTTCAAATTTACGAACCATTCTTAATGCCACAACATCATACAAACATATAACCAAATCATCTGTTACTGTGGCCAAAAGACCTGCAAAATACAGTCAAAATAAAAGCAGTTGCTAAATATATGTTTGAAGACGAGAAAAGACCAAGGAAGAAAAGCAGAAACAGAGATATCGTAGAGATGCAGGAGTACATGCCCAATGACAGACCGACACACACACACGGAAAAACCAAAGGTTAAAGGCTGAAAATAACAAATACCAAAAGAAGCACTCACCATTGAGCCGATTGTAAACAACCTTAACCACAGTACATCCAACTTCCCAGCTAGATTTTACGTAACATCCCTTGAAATCCCATACCTGCACCAAAAAAAAAACAAAATTATTAAATTACACCCGGCAAAAACTCAAACAAAATTTTCTCTTTGTACTGCATGCTTAACGTAAGTTTTATTAATTAAATTTCCATCAGCTCTTCTCATTACCAGTAGGAAAATATTTCAAAGTAAAACATAAACCAAGGTGGATCAATTTCTACAATTGCTTTCTTGTCTACAGAAAAACAAAAAGGTGGTAAAAATGCTTTCCCCGCAACAGAATCTAAAACCTATGTAAGGCTATAAATGCCCCTACCTTGTATGTAATTTCCTTTTCACAAAATCTTTATGGTTGGGCTATTAAAAAAGAAACAACAACAACCACCACCAATTTCAACTGACTTGCAAAAGTCAGATTCAATCCAAAATATCCAATGTATTCAAGGACTACACCTACCTGATAAGGGGAACCGCAATATTTAACACATTTCCAAGCAAAGCACACTCAACAAGTTAAAAACATTTTGTGGACAAATGGCACAAAAAGGCAATTACCATCTGTCTTCATCTTTTAGTTATTTTAATGTAACTGAGAGAAAATGCTGCTCAGTTTAAAACAACTACACCCAACAGAGGAATATCCAAAGCTATAATCACGTGTTACTCTTAGAAGTGCATGTTAAGAATAGGAAAATAGAACAAAAATCAGGGAAAGAATATACCTTAATGTCTCCATGATACCCTGCACTTATCATCAAGGTATTTGTAGAATCACATGCAACTCCAACGACCTCTCCATCATGAGCACTTCCTTTTGGCGTGTCCACATAACTACCTCGACTTATTCCAGATTGGAGATTGAATCTCTCAATCCAACCCCCTGCAGTCCCTAGAACCGCAAAATTACCACAAGCGCTGATGGCACAGGCCTGCAACCAGATAGAAAAAACCATCAGTCACAATTCATATAGTTCAAGAAATACTAGTTTCTAGCAGGGTTTCTCATCTTTGAATAGTTTAATATCAGTAGTATTTGCTGCGTAATGTTTTAAATGAAGATGAATACATCAGCCATCTTGGCTATATTCTATAAATAGAGAAATTCAGAAAAAGCACTGAATGTATTCACTACATTTTGGTAAAGGAAAAGAGATGTTAATACATAAAACTCGTGGAACTAAATACTAAATAGTAGGAATTTGGTAGAGCATAACCTTCACAGGAGTTGGATTTTCAGGACATGGTCTCAGGATATGCTCACCAATCACAAAATTTTGAAGTCGCCACACATATGCCTGTTCAGTATCCATATGGCATGTAACCACATTGCACCAATCTCGTTCCCTGATTTCAGCTTTTTTATGGAAAGAGAGAGCCAAACTTAGATCACTTTGACATAACAAAAGAACATACCACCATGCAAAATCAGACGGTTTGCAAATTTTCATTTAAGTTTAAACGATAAAAGAGCATATAGCAGAAAATCATACCACAATCAAATGCGATAACAGGCTTTAATTTCAGTTCCTCCTCCTGAAATTGAAAATAAGAAACTAAGTTGAACGCAAAAATTCACTCAAAAAATTACAACAGCCAACTAATACGTGCAGACATAGCCAGAAAAGTACCAACATTTCACCCCAGCCATACCTTCATTCTTAGTTTCTTGGCTCGCTTAGATATGTGACCTTGAGACAGCTCTCTGCTTTGCTGATCCTGATCATAACAAAATTGACAATTTTTACCAACAAATTATAAAATTATATTAATTGTGAAGTAGCATGTAAATATAGAAATTCATGGATGGAGGGTGAGAATAAGAGCAAACAATAAGTACAGTTTAGCCAAGAACCAAAGCTCCTTTCAAATTGCAGATTAGATAAATATAGGATTTTAGCAGGTCTTATAATCAGACAAAAAGCAAAGTTTATATGATATTCACACCCAGATTTAGTTCAGACAATTTAATCAATTGAAGATCAGATTTGCATCAAAGAACCAACATGCAAAAGTAAAGATATGGAATCTAGGATAGTATTAAATCCTACACACAAAATAATACATGGATACTGACCTCTTACAAAAATAATTGTCAATTCAAGTACCAATAACAAAAACTCCCATTATAAAATTTAAAAAAAAAATGAACAAAAAGAATAAATAAACAAAGATTAAGAAAGGAAATCTTTCATGGAAAAGCAGATCAATTAATTTCAAACACAAATGATCAGTATAAGAGATAGAATAAAAAGCCTGCAGATTGCATTGATAATGATAAATCTAAAATCATAGACTTATCAATGCATGAACATGGTAATATTTCCTTCTATATTTTGCCTGTAAACGTAGTGTAATTGTAGAACCATCAAAAGAAGATTTGAAGAATTGAACATTGTACTAAACACTCGTGGTACATTATGAACAGATTGAGGCATATGTGTTATCTACTTAAATAGATCATTGCCACCAAAAAACACTCAAGAACTGCATGCAAACCTTTTGATTAAAAAGGCCACTGGGATGCATAAAAGTTTGTGCAATGGTCAATCAGGAACTTCATGCATGTCAAAAAAAAAAAAAACTCCTTCCGACTATAGATGCAAACCTGGATTACAGAGAAAAGGCGAAAAGCGCGATCTTGGCCAGCAGACAGGATATGCCTTCCATTGGCATAGAACCTGCCAAAGTGGGTAAAATTGGAATTAGGTATTTCATGAGCAAAATGATCTCCCAAAGAAAGTTTTGAACTAATTGAAGCACAGGTTCAATAGAAATCCAGTACAACAAATATTAAATTTTCAGAATTCATATGCCCAAGTACTGCAAGACGAAGATTAGCACGCTTCTTGAATTGTATTGACCATATTCACAATATGGTTCTAATACGATTTTAATTGTTAAACATATTAGGGGTGAAATGAATATGTAGAATGTTGCATATGGATACAATATATGGAGTACTATTACCTGATGCAAAGTGGAGGAGCACTGTGTCCACTTCGAAACCGCAGGAGACGAGGATCTCCATCACTTGTGTCAAAGATCCACATCTGCAGTAGAAGATAAATTCAAAGTGCATTTCCTGATAATATAGATGAGCATGCAAGGCATAGACCATAATGCAAAGAAACACCAATAATTTACCACTGATCTGAAAGAATATCAGGAATGCAGCAAACATGCATACAACCCATTTTTGCTAGCAAAGTTCTGTATCAAAACAAAAACTAGGCAAAGATGGTAAAAAGGAAACTTGTCATAGTGGTAACAATCTACATGTATCTAAAAAATCCAGCCTCTTGTTTAGGAAGGAGAAGAATCAGACTTGGCAAAATGCATAGGATATATTAGTTTCAAATTTTAAAAAACCACAACATAGTTCATGCCACAATCTAAAGCATCAAATATGATACAAAACAACTAAATGCATATGCTGCATCCAGATTGTGTTCCACCTTACTTTAACCACTTAAAACCTTAGACGTATCAAATTCATCAGATGGTGGGTAAAAGGAAAAATATTGATACTAAATCAGTCATACCTTAATTGAGTTATCAGCTGATGAGCTCATTAGCACAGGCTCATTAGCAAAAAAGTGAAGCGAAATAATTGAACTCTCATGAGCCTCTCGTATGACTGATTGGAGCCTTTTCTTCTCAAGATTCCATATGCTTATGACCCCAGAAGAACCTCCAGATGCTAGAAGGGGCTGTCCATCTGCAGAATATAGAACACAGATCAGCATAAACATGCTAGGTGGTGGCTTGAGTGAACAGATATTTTTCTAATAGAAAATATTAGGAAAAAGCCCTATCCTAAACATCTACACTGTTTAGTATTAAATTTATCGAGTCTAATTGACTTGAGATTGAGTAGCTGGATTATATTTTGTGCCAAAAACAAGAAAATAAAGCTTGGCCAAGATCTAGTCTGGCATGTGCTGGCTTGTCTCAATTACCCCTACTGCAGCCTAAGCAAATTCTGATATGTCTACAAGCTCAAGATCAAGCAAAAAGCTCTTATTGGGAATACCTGTGCTGAAAGATAAGGCAGTGACAGTGCCTCGTGCAGAATGTTTAAATGTTACAACTTCTTTATCATAACGAATATTATGAACATGAATTGTTCCATCAGCACAACCAACAGCAGTGACATCTAGTGCAGGGGATGAAACACAACTGCAGATACTCGAATTCCATCCCTTGAATTCATAAAGTTTTTTCTTTGCGCTAATGTTCCAAAGCTGCAAAGAACCCTCCTGACTCCCAATAAGAACCTGTTCAAGTCTTTTTAGTTATACACGTTCATTTTATCATAACATATAAATTCATCAATTACCATATTAGCAACAAATCAGGGACTGTTACCTTGTTTAAGTAAGTATCTGGATGCATTATACAAGTAGGAGTGAAGTTGGCATCTAGCTTAATATGTTCAATTGGAGCAGGATTGTCTTCAATTCCTTTAAACGACCATATGAAAACATTACCATCAGCATCTACACTTAGAATGTGGTCCCCGAATAAAAGCAAAAAGTTGACTTTAGCACTGTGTCTGCTCCAATTTGCTACCTACAAATGTATTAATTTTATCACCAAATCCAAAAGAACAAAATCTTAAGGATAAAAAAAAAAAGTTCTACATAAGATACGGTGCTCAAGCCAGGAGACACATTCACATTAGCTTAACCATTTGAGAACTAAACTTGAAATAAATAAAAGACCAAAGATAAACCTGGTGAGCTCGTTTAAATACGGCAATATCAGTCCCATAGGCAGCAAACGTGAAATCACGGTACGAAGCAAGAGCTCGAATATTCTTCGGTAGTTGAGGACCTACATGAACAGAATTAGGGCCAAGAAAAAAACTTTAACCGAAAGCTAAATTCAAACACACACACTCACCAATAAGCATCAACTTGAGGTTTGAGCACTGCAAAAGGAAGCTAAAAGTGAGAAGATGAATAATTTCAACATCAGAAATTAGAGGGAGAGAAGAAAGATTAGCACTGACGTTGTAAATCTGAAAAGATTTGCCGACGGTAACCGTGACGAAAGTTTCGGTGCCCAATCGCTGAACGGAGAAAGGAACTCCGCTAGTTATGTAACCTATTGCTCTGTATGGCTCAAATATCCCCATTTTTTTTTTCTCTTCTCTTTTCTTTCCCTTGACCTGAACGGGAAATACTGGTTTGGTTTTGGTTTAAAAGTGAGATTGGCGGAGAGGGTTTAGGGTTTTGGTCTTTTGGACGGGGAACTTAAATGATATTTAAGGGCAATACACGTAATTTTCGTTGATTGTTTGGGTAGTAGTTTTGTCGTTTCATGTGTATTATTCCATTTCATTGTAAATTCTGATTTATTAACGTTGAATAATTGTAAGAGTACGCACAAAAAAGAAGGGAAAAAAGAACTCGTAAGAAAATGGATTTCTTTTCTTTGTTCAGCTTTAAAATATTTATTTTAAGACATTTCCTAAAATATCCATAATCCTCGAAATCCTAACTTGCAAGTATCATCTTCAAGAGTTGCTTTATTCGTCTAAACTCGAATATTGATTGGAAATTTAACAAATTTTGGATAAAAATATTAGTGCTGAGCTTGGGTTTTAATATTGAAAGCTTAAATTCAATTTTACCTCTTTTTAATTTTATGATAATTGTTTTTATTTTATTATATATATTATTAAATGGGTAAATTACACCCAAGGTCATTAAACTGTTAATAAGTTTATATTTTAGTCACTTAATTTTAAAAAAAATTACAAAATAATCACTGAATTACTCAAAAGTTTTCATTTAAGTCATTCTGTTGTTAAAATTGATGTTATATGACCTTCTTTGTCCGCGCCAATCGAAAGCCTTTTTTCCCTTTTCTCTTCTACAATTTAGTTTTTTTATGAAGTAGCTTTAAATGTTACGCATTGACAAATCAAAATCCAAACAATTTTTTTATTCGATCTTTGACACTAACCGTCAGATAAACTTGGATTTAAGATATGTTCTTTTATTTATCGATAGGTATTGATCCACTGTACTGATCGTCAAATTGTCGCTTGAAATTCGCTTGTTAAATTTAAAAAAAAAACTTAACAACCTAGTGATGACTTAAATAAAAAGTTTCAAATAGTTTAGTAACTTAAATGAAAAAATTTGAACAGTTTAATGACCATTTTGTAACTTTTTTAAGTTAAATAAACAAAACGTAAACTTGCCAATAATTTAGTGAAATGGGATGTAGTTAACTCTACGTAATTATATATCATATGAAAATTAATATTCTATTGTTATAGAATATCTCACAACCCGAAATTCGACCATTAACTGGCGCCCTCACGATCTCGCGAGGTGGACATCAATATGTGTGACGACATGGAGCACCTTGTAACCTTGGAAGGTAAAATGTCAGCCCCTTGTAAGGGAAAACTGTGAACACACTTTGCGACCTTGCTAGACGGAACGCGCGAGCACATATGATGACACTTGGGTGCGAATCCTATTTGAAAGGCATATCTAGGATATGTGTCGAACCTAAAGGGGATATGTATGTGTCATATTGAGTTATATGCACAGCACTTAGCTACCTCCCTATCATGTCACATTAAGGGAACCATGCCATATAAATAAGAACCGTTCCCAAGTGAAGGAGGTAGAAAGAAACCGCAACAACTATATTATATTATGAATATTAAAAAATATTTTACATAATTTATAAATAAATAATTAAAATAATAATTATGTTGATGGAGTTTTAGTTTGGTTGGCACCAATATTACCAGTGTGAGAATATATGAGTTTGAGCATATTAAAACACATTTATTTTCTACAGAAGTCAACTATAGACATAAGAAAAATTGCACTTTGAAATTGACAACTTATAATTCAATTTTTATCTCTAATTTTTTAGCTTTACCCTTATATGTTTTTTTAAAGAATTATACCCTTACATAATTAATATTTATAATTTTATCATTTTATATTAAATTAATGTACAATTTGAAATTTGAGTTTGGCTTTAACCTATAATTGAGTACTCAAGCCAAACACTATCACGTGATTTAATAAATGTTTGACATATGTTATTTAATAAAAAAGCATAAGTAATTAATTGAGACAAAAAATGACTCAGGTATCAAATTGAACAATTAAGTCAAGTCCAGGTACTTGAGACAAAAAAAACTTAAGTATTAAATTGAAAAGGCTCAAGTATCAAAGTGAACATTGAAGCCAAACTCAGATATCAAATTGGAATAAAATATTCAAGTGCCAAATTAAATATTAAAGTCAAACTTAGATACCAAATAATAAATTAATAAGGGCGAAGACAGAAAATTTTTTTAGAGGGCCAAAATTAAATTATATATTTTTATGATAGTAAAATGTATTTTCACTATTTTAATATCTATATCTTTATAATTTATAAAGAATTAAATCAGAATTTATCAATTTTAAGGTTTTTAAAATATAATTTTATTCTTACTAATTTAAATTTTATAAAATTTAAAGGAGCTAAATCAAATACTTTCCATTTTAGGGCGACGCACCTACCAACACCCCATGGTAAGTGTATAATATATGGTTTTTTTCCGTTTAGAGTAAAACGTAAATTAAAAATTTTAAATTAAAAATTTTAAATTAAAAAAGAAGAGAAAAACCGTTAATTGGCGCGGGAAAATAGGAAGCTAGAAATAGAAAGGACTCAACTGAGAGTGATTGGATCTAGAATTTTGAATGAGCTCGAAATTTCAATTGAAAGATTACTGATTTTGTTGATCGAAATTTGAAACTAAATCGTAGAGCAATTGTTTTACTGTTTTATAAGCAGATCAGATCGGTAGAGAAATGCTTCGGTTAAGGGCGTTTCGAGGGACCAATGACAAGATTGTCAAGATAGCAGTGCATCCAACGCATCCTTGGTTAGTAACCGCCGATGCCTCCGATTATGTCTCCGTTTGGAACTGGGAACATCGTCAGATTATTTACGAGTTCAAGGCCGGTGGTGTTGACCGTAGACGTCTTGTTGGTGCTAAATTGGAGAAGCTTGCTGAGGGCGATGGTTTGTAATCTATTTCTCTTTTGATATTTAATCTTCTTTTTTATTATTATTTGATTTGACAATTTTTTTTTCACTTAACAGCTTCCAAAGGGAAACATGCAGAGGCCATTCGTGGAGGGAGGTAATTAATTAGTAGCAGTGCCTTTTTTTTAGCCTTTCTTTTTCCATTCTTTAAATCGAAAATTTGAAAGCGAAATCTGAGGTTTCGACCTTTTTTGTTTCGTTGAATCATTAAAAGTGTTAAGCAGGTGAGCTTTTTTGATGATGACGTGAGGTATTGGCAATATTGGCGTAACCATTCTGCGGCAGCGGAGGCGCCTTCTGATACCAATAATTTCGATTCTGCCTTTCGGCCTTCATCAATAAGAGGACAACATTATCTCGTCGTCTGCTGTGAAAACAAAGCCATCTTTTTGGACCTGGTTACCATGCGTGGCCGTGATGTACCCAAGTTTGAGCTGGACAACAAATCGCTTCTATGGTGAGTTATCTTTACTTAACTCAGTTTGAAAATAGCAGTTCCATTGTCATATTTGAAGTGCTCCATACATTTATTAGTGTTGATAAATAGCTAAGCACAGCTTCATTTATGTCACATCATTTGCTGAGCCCAAAATCTAGAATTGAAGCTTCTTATTTCTTGTTGTCTGTTGGCTTTTTAACCGCGAATGCTTTCATCCATTCATATCCTTGAATGACCTGTATTAGGCGGTGTTATCCTTTATCTATTAAGTATTAGGTTTCCTTTGGTTTTATATCAAAGTTAGGCCTCTCCACCTATTACCAATTGATTTTCAGTTGAATGCTTTACATGGTGTCAGAGCTTAGGTTTTGTTGTGTTGTTCTTCGTTTGTAACCCATGCGAGGAGGTTGATGACCCCTGCTGCGATTGTCCATGTATAGCCCTGTGAACTTTACATGAGGGGAGCTCTAAGTGAAATTATCTCACATTTGTTAACTAATAGGTTTCTTGTGGTCTAGAGGGTTTTTAAAAGTTTAAATAATTATAAAAATTGGACCGAGGGTCAAGAGTGCTCTCTTAGGTTTCTCGAAGAAATAGTGAATACTGTGGTTGGGATGAAGACAAGTGGTGACTCTGGAAAGATTGATGATCGAAACGAGATTAATCTCCTTGAAGAAGAATTAATTCAATTAACAGTGAAAAGTTCTTTAGTTACTCCAAGTAAAAATCCGACGCTGCTTTGTACTGTTTGGACGAGAAAATCACACAACCCAGATAGTCTGCGTGCGCAATTACAGAGTATCTGGAAAACAAAAAAAAAGTTTGAGATTCTCATAGCGGGGCAGAATTTATTTACAATTTCTTTTGAAGATGAAGAAGACTTAGAACAGATTATGGAGGGACGGCCATGGTTTTTCTGAAAACAATTAATCATCTTCGATAGATTGTCTCAACCCGTGGAACGTAGCAAGATTCAACTATTTTTTTCCCCTTTCTGGTTAAAAGTTGGTCCATGTCCGCCGGAATGTGACAAGAAAGATTTGATGCATGCTATTGGGTCTACTTTTGGGGGAGTAATCCGGGCTGAGATAAAGGGAGAATTCTGTCGCATTCGTGTGAACTTGAATATCCAAAAACAGTTGAGAAGAGGTATCTTTGCTTCTTTGTGTGGAAAAAGGAAAACCTGGTTACCTTTCAAATACGAAAATCTCTCAACTTTTTGCTTTGGTTGTGGAAGGATTGGACATGGGGTCAAAGAATGTTTGGAAACTCAAAAGGGAGAATGTTATACAGCAGAAGGGGACTATCCTTTCTCGTTAGCCCTTAAAGCAGAATCGTCCATAATCGGGAAAAAAAGTCTAATTTTTGGCTCCATAGCGAAAAAGTCAATGCATCAGTGTTTTTACACGGGGGAGGAAGTGGCGAACACGGAGACGAAGTTATCACTGGTAGCGTCAGACTTGAATCGTCGACCGGAGAAAGTAGATGTCGTGCAACAGGATTCTACGAATTGGGAAGCGGAGAAATTGCAGGAATATTTTAGAGATATAGTTGAGAGGAATTTGCTACAGATATCGTCTAAAAAAGGGGAAATAGTTTTAAGGGATAATGATGAGGAAATCTCGCCTAAAAATTTGGCTATAAAAAGGGAGGCACAAACAGACAAAACTTGTTGCAACCTAGAAGCTAGTCAAATAGAAAATTTAGTACAAATGGGGCCCACAGAAGTGTTGGAGAGTAGGAATACAAGCAGGTTTAGTAATGAGGATGAGCCTAAAATTAGCCACTTATCAGTGGGAGCAAACAGGCTAATTGAAGCTTCTCAATTGGGCTACATGAAGATGAGCTTGAGGCGTTTATCCAGCAGGGAGGAAGGAGATTCCATCATGGGGGATTATATAAGCGGAAAACGGAAATTTGACCCAGAGATGGTGAGAGTCTCAGACTTGAATGTCGAAGCTTCGTCTAAGAAAGCAAAATTAGATGATGGGAATTCGGGAGGAACATGAGTAGTAGATGAGTCTCTGATTATTAGGGAAGGTAGTACTGCAATTTCACAAATTATATCGGCGGCTGGCAAATGGCCAACTGACCGGGAACAATGAAAATCTTATGCTGGAACATCCGAGGATTGGGGAATTATCGGGCGACTAGAAGGCTTCATCACATGTTGAAGCTTTATAAACCCCAAATGGTCTTCCTGATGGAGACAAAGTTAGACAGCATTAGAATGGAACGGTTACGGAAGCGGTGGGGATTTCAAAATGGAATGGATATTTCAGCAAATGGGTCACGTGGTGGTTTAAGCCTTGCATGGAATGGTAACAATTTAGTTAAAGTTTATAGCTACTCACAAAATCACTTTGATTTGGAGATTAATGAGGAAAATAGTTTGCACAAATGGTATTTCACTAGGTTTTATGGTAACCCAAATCAATCAAATAAACAGGAGTCATGGAATCTACTACGCAGATTGAAGAAGAACAGCCATCTACCACGTTGCGTATGTGGTGATTTCAACGAAATTATGTATGCACATGAGAAAATGAGAGGACGAACAAAAGATGAGAAACAAACGGAGGCATTTCGGTCAACTCTGGAAGTTTGTGGTCTGGCTGATATGGGTTTCAAAGGAAAAAAGTTTACTTGAGAGGGGTAATTTTGCGGATACAAATATAAGAGAGCGTTTGGACAAGGGGGTCGCGACTCAAGAGTGGCTGAATTTGTTTCCTGAGTATGAAGTTCAACATTTGCCACATTCTTTCTCTGATCACTGCCTAGTTCCCATTATGACTATGCCGAACGTACAAAGCATTGGAGGTAGTTGTTTTAGATTTGAATCTTGGTGGGTCACTGAGCCATCGTGTGAAGAAATCATAAAGGACGCGTGGCAGAGGCAATCTGGTAACGTTTTGGAAAAATTTGAAAATATTCATTTGAGCTTACAAAAATGGGCTAAGACTATTAAAGGGGATCGTGAAAGAAAATCAAAGATTCTAAGGGAAAGACTGGTTAAACTTGACAATAAGAATAGAGATGATATCATTGCCGAGATCAGTGATGTGAAGCTTGAATTAAATTGGGAGATGGAGAAGGAGGAGATGTACTGGGAGCAGAGGGCGAGATCGAATTGGTTACGCCAAGGGGATAAGAATACTGCCTTTTTCTACAGTCTAACATCTCAAAGATGTAGAACAAATAGAATACGAGAGATGGAAGATAACGAAGATATCCTCTGTACTGAAGAAGAAGATATAGAATTCATAACCAAGAGCTATTTTATGAAGCTATTCGAATCTAAAGGTGTTGGTAATACAAGTCACTTATTCTCAGGTGTTCGTTGCACTATCACCGATAACATGAATCAATTGCTAACTGCCGTTTTTAAAGAGGAGGAAATTCTTGAAGCAATTAACAGTATAGGGCCGACAAAAGCTTCTGGACATGATGGTTTTCCGGTAATTTTTTTTCAAAAATTCTGGCATATTGTAGGGAGGGAGGTAAGTGATTTTTGTTTGGAAGTTCTTAATCATGGTATATCTTTTGATCTATTAAACCATACGAATATCGTACTACTACCCAAGAATCCTCATCCAAAAAACCCATCTGAATTTAGACCAATTAACCTTTGCTCGGTCTTTTATAAAATAATTTCAAAATCTATAACAAATAGGCTACAGAAAGTTTCGGATTATTGCATAGATCCGGCTCAGAGTGCTTTTGTACCGAGTAGATTAATTACTGATAATGTTCTTCTGGCATATGAAATTCTACAATCTATGAAGAACAAAAGGATGGGGAAAATGGGTTTTATGGCTGCGTATGATCGGGTGGAGTGGGGTTTCTTACAACAAATGATGGCAAAAATAGGGTTTGATGGGTCTTAGATTCAGCTCATTATGAGATGCATCAGTACGATTACGTACTCGGTCATTTTGAATGGGAAATCAGGGGAGATTTTTATGCCAGGGAGAGGATTTCGTCAAGGGGATCCTTTGAGTCCTTTTCTGTTTTTTATATGCAGTGAGGGACTATCTACATTATTAAGACTTACAAGCGCAAAAAGATTGTTGAGAGGAATAAAGGCGAGTCAAAGAGGCCCCCAAATTACTCATCTTTTTTTTGCAAATGACTGTGTTTTGTTTGGAGAAGCAACAGAAGAAGGTACCAGGATTTTTGAAAAAAATTTAAAAAAATAAGAAAAATGCTCGAGATAATGCGTTAATTATGGAAAGTCCATAGTCTATTTTAGCTCCAACACAATTGAAGTAATTTGTTCAGCTATCTCATGTAGATTGAGGGTGAAATGGATGAATAACGCAGAGAAATATCTGGGCTTGCCAAGTATGGTGGGTAGGAGCAAAAAGTTAGCTTTTCAACACCTAAAAGATTGTCTTAAAGCAAAAATTGATTGTTGGAGCTCTCGCTTATTATCACAGTAGGGCAAAGAGGTTTTCATCAAAGCTATGTTACAAGCTATTCCTGCTTATACAATAGGTTGTTTTTTATTACCGAAGTCTGTATACGATGATATGGAGAAAATAATAGCCAAATTCTGGTGGCAGAGGGGGTACGAGAAAAAAGGGGATTCATTGGTGTTCATGGACCAATTTATGCGAATTGAAGGAATTTGGTGGTCTTGGTTTTCGTGATTTTGCAAAGTTTAATTTGGCCCTTCTGGCTAAGCAAGGTTGGAGATTAGTTGAAAATCCCAATTCTCTTTTGGCACAAACGTTAAAGGCCAAATATTATCCGAATACTGACTTTCTAAACTCAGAGTTAGGACATTTACCTTCATATACTTGGAAAAGTATATGGGCTGCAAAAGGCCTTTTGCAGTCAGGACTCTGTTGGAGGGTGGGAACGGGCTGGAATATCAGTATCGAGGAGGATGTATGGGCTCCAGATGATGAACATCTGCTTATTAAAAAATAATAAGTAATCCCGATTTATTGAAAGTAGCGGACCTCATTGATTGCACAAATAGGTCTTGAAATACTGAATTGATTAAAGGTACCTTCTCCGAAGTAGATGCCCAGCGAATCCTCCAAATCCCGCCTGCTCGTTTGCCACAGGATGACTTTCTGGCTTGGAGAGGCGAACCGACAGGCGAATACATAGTAAGAAGTGGGTATAGGTTACTTTTACATGGCAATTCCATCAATAATAATGGATACAACCCAAGTGAAAACAGGAAATGCTACAAAAACTTGTGGAAAAGTGACCTCCCTTCAAAGTTAAAAATTACAGCATGGAGAGCCACTTTAAACTACCTTTCTACACTATCAAATCTACGAACTAAAAGGCTCATTACTGATGATGTTTGTCCGAGGTGTAAACAAGGAGTGGAGAACAGGAACCATGTATTTCGTGACTGCACTGTTTCAAAAGAAACATAGAATAGCTTAAACTTTGTCTGGCCTGTAAGCCTAGTAGATCTGGAATTTATAAAGTGGTTTACCTGTATTGTTTCAAATAGCAGTATGGATATCTGTCGTTCTTTTTTGTGTACCATCTGGGCTATCTGGTCGGCCAGAAATAAATGGATTCATGAAGGTAAAAAAATGTCCGGAGCAGAGACAGCACGATTCGTTTCAAAATACTTACATGATCTCAACAACGTTAAATGAGGTAAGCTTGCCTTTAGCCCGATAACTGCAGAATGGTGGCCACCAGACCAAGGTATCTGTAAAATCAATTTTGATGCAGCAGTAGATCTCAAAATGCAAAAATCGTGTTCGGGACTCATAGTCAGAAATTGGAAAGGGAAAACTTTAGTCACTAAAACTACAACCCATGAGAATATACTTACGGGGTTTGCAGCCGAGGCCGTTGCATGTTTACAGGCAGTTATTTTGGGAAACGATCTGGGATTACAGGGTGTTATCATCGAAGGGGATTCCTTGACGGTGATTAAAAAAGTCCAGAACAAGAACAAAGATAAGTCGGTACTAAACGCATACATCCAAGACATTCAGGAACTATGCAAGTTTTTCCATGAGATTCGATTCCATTATGTAAGAAGAGGAGCAAATGATAAAGCACATGACCTAGCATCGAAAGCTTTAAGAATGGTAGGAAGTACTTACCTTACTCACGATCCAGTGGTTGCGGGAGTCACTGAAGCAGAGGTAGTTCCGGGATGGGGGTGAAGCATACCAACAGTCTCTATGTTACAAGAGAAAATTTCTTGGGTTACCAGTCTTTTGTTCTTCTCCGAGAGCTGTAAATGAAAATGAAGATATATTAGGGAGATTTCTAGGAAATAACAGCTCATAGATGCTGGGTTGTCATTCATGTTTTATTTTATTTTGCATAGTTTGGCGGTCCATTCATTGGGCCGATTGTTTAAAGATTTTATTTGGTTTATTTTATATCAATACAACCCAGTTCCTTTAAACAAAAAAAGGTTTTTTGTGGTCTTATGTTAAAAGTTAGGCCTTCCATCTACTATCAATTAGTTTTAATCTGGATGCTAAACGACTTGCATAGCATGTTGATTTCATTGGTGTGCTCCGCAGTTTTACAAGGTGTTTGTTGCCTTCGACTATGCTGACTGCCCCTTATTTTCCCAAATTATGAACCATTTTAAGTAGCTTTTGCAGCATCTATAATCTTTTTTCTGCTTTATTTTCATTTTAGGAACTATCCCTGTGGTGATTTTAGTTTTCTTCTACCATCGTTTTTCTATCACCATAATAGTAAATTCACTGATATCTGGTTTTTTTACAACAGTATGGAGTTCCTTCCTTGGTTAGCTACGGGCGATAGTCCTCTTGTTGCTTTTGGTGGATCTGATGGTGTTATTAGAACCCTTTCAATGATGACATGGAAGGTTTGGCCTTTATTTTTCGTCATATCTAGCTAATATGTTGTTTATCCCTTTTTAGCTTAAAGTTCTAGTAGGTTTTATTATGGCATCATCATTATTTTGTTTTAAATTCAGTTTATTTTGGTAGCTTGCAGCAAGATGCATGGGGGGGCATAAAGGATCAATTTCTTGTATGATGACATTCCTGACTTCTTCTTGTGAGGTAGGTCATAGTTTTCAGAGCAAAATCAACGCAGCTATTATTTGTTTTGGAAATCCTTATTGTTAATGAATTACAAATTTGCCCAACTATGAACAATAAGTGTTAGTTAATTGTAACTTTATCATGATGTTAACACTTAGGTGGCCACAAGGTTATTGCAAATCTTATCCTTGATATCAAATCAAGATAGCCAAAAAAAAAAGAAAATAATAAGAATGCTGATTTATGAATGAATAAAAATATATGTAATTTGGGATGTTTTTGAAAGTTTCCAAGAGAGCTTTTGATAAAACTATTCTATTATTATTAACTAAAGAACTGAAATTAAATAGAAAACAATCCTAATCCTAATTCGAAAATAGTTCCCTTATTCTAATAAACTACTAAAACATAAGGAAAATAGTTTTCCTTATTTTAATAAACTACTAAAACATAAATAAAAATATTCTTAGAATATGAATAAAATTTATCTACCTAAATAAATTTAAAATGTATACATATTTCAAGACCCTCCCTCAAGTTGGTGCATATATATCAATACACTTTGTTTTTTGCTTCGCCAAGTCACAAGGTTTCCCCAAACAATGTACAGTATCCTGATGTAGATTTTCTCTCTCTTTTTTAGCCTGCCCAATCTGCATCTGTATAAGCTTCAATTCTTTTTTTTTCAGATTTCTTGAAGAATAGGCCCTTTCCAGGTGAACTCTTCAAGTATCTTAGAATTCGAAACACTGCTTCTTCATGTTCCTCCATTGGAGAGTGCATAAATTGACTAACTAAGCTCATTGCAAAAGCTATGTCTGTCCTTGTATGTGATAAGTAAATTAACTTACCAACTAATCTTTAGTACAACCCTTATCAACTAATCGACCTTTTTTATTTTCGAATTTTACATATGAATCAATTGGTGTGTCAGCTGGGCAGCAACCACTCATCCAAGCCTCTTTTAAAATATCAATCACATATTTTCTCTGAGAGACTACAAGACCCTTCTTTGATCGAGTAACTTCCATGCCAAGAAAGTATTTCAAAGGACCCAGGTCTTTGATCTCAAACTCCAATGCTAGATGCTCTTTGAGACGCCTTATTTCATCTACACCATCTCTTGTAAGAATGATATCATCGACATAAACTATAATAACAGCTATTCTACCTTTTTGTGAATGTCGATAGAATATTGTGTGATCAGCTTGCCCTTGTGAGTAACCTTGTTTTTTTAATAACTTGAGTGAACCGTTCAAACCAAGCTCGAGGAGACTGTTTCAGACCATACAAAGATTTCTTGAGTTTACATACTCGAGTTCCAAATTTTTCTTCAAAACCTGGAGGATGATCCATGTAAACTTCTTCTTCAAGTTTCCCATTGAGGAAAGCATTCTTCACATCTAGCTGCTGTAAAGACCAATCAAGATTAACAACAATTGATAAAAGAACTCTAGCGGAATTTAATTTGGCTACTGGAGCAAATGTTTCAAGATAATCTATCCCGTATGTTTGAGTTCACCCTTTAGCCACCAACCGAGCTTTACATCTATTTAAAGATCCATTTGATTTGAATTTGGTTGTGAACACCCATTTACAGCCCACTGTTTTTTTTCCTACAGGTAATTCCATTGTTTCCCATGTACCTGTTTTTTCAAGAGTGCGCATCTCTTCTAAAATAGCCTCCTTCCACTCAGAAACCTATAAAGCATCTTTCACATTTTTGGGTATTTTTATAGTATCGAGACACGAAACAAAGATTGAGAATGTCGAAGACAAGGTTTTATAGGATACAAAGTTAGACATGGGATATTTGACAATATTTTTCTAACACATTTTCTTTTGCCAATTGGGATATCTAAATCAGAAAATTCATTGGTTGGATTATGAGCTTTACATGGACTTTTGACAGGATCTTGCGGGTCAGATTCTTGGTGATGAATTTGGTGGATTCCACCTTCTTGATTTCAATTTTTTCTTGAGTAAACAATTAACTCCTTTGTTTGTTCTTTATTCTCATGATCAGACTTTACACCTTCATACTCATTTTCATTAGCATTAACATTATTAATTTTTGTCTTAATCATAAATTCGCCTTCCCCATTATTAGAATACCTATGTTGTATATTCCTAGTCTTTTCTTGATCAATTATAGAATCTTCCTTAGTATAATTCCCTCCCTAAAGATTAGAATCAAAATAAGATTGTGTCTCAACAAATGTGACATCCATAGTAACAATAATCTACCTATCAATTGGATCATAACATTTGTAACTCTTTTTATTAGAAGCATAGCCAACATAGACACATTTTTTTGCTTTAGGATCTAATTTACCTTGGTTGTGAAAATGAACAAAAACACTACACCCTAAAACTCGGAGGGATAAATCTGTAATCAATTTAAAGTTAGGAAAGTTATCTTTAAAGAGACAAAAAGGAGTTATATAGTTTAGAGTTTTACTGGGCATTCTATTAATAAGATATGTAGCTGTTAATAAGGCTTTGCCCCAAAGATAACGTGGTACCTGACTAGTGAACATCAAGGCTCTAGTTACTTCCAAAAGATGTTAGTTTTTTCTTTCTGCAATCCCATTTTGTTGTGGTGTATTTGTACAAGAACTTTGGTGGACTATTCCATGTTAGGTTAAGAAAACACCTAATTGGTCGCTAAAAAATTCCCCACCATTGTCAATCCGAAATACTTCTATTTTCACACCAAATTGTGTTTCCACCATAGCATAAAAAGACTGAAACACATTTTTAACTTCAGACTTATCTTTTAATAAAAACACCCAACAAATTTGAGTATGATTATCAATAAATGTGACAAACCAACGTTTTCTTGAAAAAGTTGAGACTCTTGAAGGTCCCTAAACATCACTACGAATTAACAAAAAAGGTTTGGAGGCTTTATATTTTTGAGGTGGAAAGAATGACCGATGATGTTTAGCCAATTCACAAAATTCACAATGATATGAAGGACTTTTATTTTTAAATAGATTAGGTAACAAATATCTTAAATAATAAAAATTAGGATGTCCAAGCCTATAATGCCAAATCATAACCTTATCAAAATCAGAAACAGAATTTAAACATAAAGTAGTTGTTGGTTGACTTAGATGGTCGTCTTCAAGAAAGTAAATTCCACCAAATTCTTTAGCATTGCCAAGCATCCTCCCCGAGACCATGTCCTGAAACTTACACATAGAGGAGTCAAATATAACATGACAATTTGAGGACTGGGATAATTTACTGAACGATATGAGATTACAAGCTAGATTTGGTACATGTAAAACATCATGTAAAACCAAGGAAGACGAAATTTTAATAGTGCCTTTCCCGTCTATTACTGAGAAGGACCCATTTGCTACTTTGATCTTTTTGTTTCCTGCGCAAGGTGTGTATGTTGAAAAAAGAAAATGACAACTAGTCATGTGATCACTAGCTCTAGAATCAACGATCTACATGTTTGTTTTACAAGGCTTGACACTGAAAAAAACAGAAAAATCAGTACCTGGTTGGGCAAAAGAGGAAGAAGGATTATTGGATGAGTTAGGAATAGAAGAATTCATCCGAAATTGTGGTGATTGAAAAAACTTGTGTAGATGCTCTAATTGTTCCTTAGTAAATGAAGACCCTTTCAGACAACTTTGGCCCTCATAATTTCCATTAGTTGTTTGGAAAGCTCTGCTATCCCCTGATTGTGAACCAAGACCATTGCCACTCTTTTTCCTTTCATTTGTCGGTTTCTCATGGAGCTTCCAACACATTTCTCGAGTGTGCCAATATCTTTTGCATTGATCTCACCTGTAACGCCCCCACGCCCGAAACTGTCTCTGGAGTCGAGCTTGAGGGGTTACCGAACATAATTTATCAAATTAAGAACTTCAAATCATTTGTTTCTACATTCACAGCTTTCTAACTACCCGCGTCACAGTTACAAGAAAAATCATATCTCGAGTTACGAAACTCGAAATCAAGATCCGTAAATTTTTCCTAAATCTAGACTCATATATCTATTTAGTAATATTTTTCTAGAATTTTTGGTTGGGCCAATTAGTAAAGTTTATTAGTTAAATTCTCCCCTGTTTCAGGGTTTGACTGCTCTGACATCTGTGTATTACGAATCAGATATCTCTCTATACAGAATTTCAATGGCTACGAGGTTTATTTTTCTTAAAACTAGACTCAATAAGAAATCTTTACATATAAAGAAAAACTTCTAATTATTTTTTTAATATTTATTATGAATTTTTAAAGTCAGAACAGGGGATCCAGAAATCACTCTGGCCCTATTTCACAAAAGTTTAAATATCTCATAAAATATAATTTATATGCCTGTTTTGTTCAATCCACATGAAAATAGACTCATTAAGCTTTAATTTCATAACTTACTCATTATTTAGTTCCATTTATACTATTTTTAGTGATTTTTCAATTTCATGTCATTGCTGCAGCAATATTCTGTTTTAAGGCAAGTTTCATTTTTCCATGAATTTTTATGAACTAGATAACCTATTAAACTTCCATAATATCAAACATGATCTAAATTAGCCATCACCATGACTTATCAATATCAAACATTTTCTCAACCAAACATGGCCATATCATAAAATTATTTACACAAAATAAGTATATTGCTATACATGCCATACTTAAGTTTTACAAGCCATTTACCCAGATGAAAGTCCTTTGGATAGCGTGATCGAACCTTCGACCCGTCCCGATTCCCGAGCTGGCTTGTTCAAAACTACAGTAAATAAAGAGGAGGGAGTAAGCATAAATGCTTAGTAAGTTCATATGTAAATAACAAGTAACATAACAATACAAATATACCAAACAACTTTAGCATGGTATCACCAAAACATGTCATATTTCTAAACATCATTCATCATCTTACCACCTTATCGTTGTTGTATCTATTTTCAACCCGAGGGTTAAGAACATACCCGTCCAAAGTGTCCATTTCACAACACTTACCAAAACGTCACTTGCATCTTAAGTGTTCTTCCATTTCACTAGAAATTTCACCCGTTGAACACATCAGAATACAACTCGGATACACGGATAATTTGCACATAAGTGCCTCATATGTAATCAAGAAATCATGTAACCCGCCCCTAAGTGAACTCAGACTCAACTCAACGAGCTCGGGCGTTCGCATCCATAAGTGAACTCGGACTCAACTCAACGAGTTCGGATGCCTAGTTACATCTCACGAACTCGGACTCAACTCAACGAGTTCGGACATTCGCATCCATAGGTGAACTCGGACTCAACTCAACGAGTTCGGATGCTCAACCATCCTAGTGACATGTCACTTGTATCCTAATCTATTCTTAAGGTTCAAACGAGTGTTTTCCTCGATCACACATCTTTGCCGTCTTCCACGGAATATCGAAATCGGTACTTCGGTGATAGTTCATACTCATCAAGTAATTCACATAATTACATATTATTCAACAATAATCACAAAGCATAATATTTCATGATAATAATCAGCATCATATCATATAAACAACATTAAATTGCTTAAAATGACAATTATGTTACTACATTTACACATGAACTGGTACCAAAATATAAAGATTTTGCAATTTAGTCCACAATCTTTTCTTTTCCTCGATCGCGACTTGAATCTCGTTTCTCTTGATCTATGATGCCAAATTAATCTTATTTAATACATACATTCATCAAAACAGCATTTAATACGAACTTTGGAAAAATTACACTTTTGCCCCTAAACTTTTGCATAATTACACTTTTGCCCCTAGGCTCGGGAATTAAACTTTATTCCTTATTCTTATGTTTTATAACATGCTGATCACTTTTCCCTTCTATGGCAACATCAATTTCTCTCTCTAACATATACTTGTGACTATTAGGTATTTTTGCTTGATTAAGCCTTTTTACTCGCTTTTCACTCAAAACCGAGTAGCACAAGTTGTCTAACATAATTTAAAACCTCATATTCTATCATAAAACATCAAAATACACAAATTTCACCTATGAGTATTTTTCCAAATATAAACCCTAGGTTGAATTATTGCTAACATAAGCTTAATCGAGCTACAGGATTCCAAAACGTAAAGAACATTAAAAGCGGGCTTGGAATCACTTACTATGGAGCTTGGAAGCTTGAAACAAACCCTAGCTATGGAGAACCCTTGAAATTTCGGCCTAATGAAGAAGATGGACAAAAATTGGCTTTTAATTTTGTTTTTAATTCATTTTAATAACTAAATGACCAAAGTACCCTTACTACTAAACTTTCCAAAAATTCCTTCCATGTCCTAATTTTGTCCATGAACTTTAAATTGGTCAAATTGCTATTTAAGACCTCCTCATTAATATTCCAAAACAATTTCATACTAAAAACTTCTAAAATGCAAGTTTTGCAACTTATTCGATTTAGTCCCTACTTTCAATTTAAGCACTTTAGGCATAGAATTTCATCACGAAATTTTCACACAATTATGCAATCATACCATAATCATCAAAAAAATTATAAAATAATTATTTCTATCTCGGATTTGTGGTCACAAAACCACTATTCCAATTAAGCCCTAATTCAAGATATTACAGCACCAAGGTTAACCATGATGTTAATAGAGATCTAACCTAGCTCAAATGCCATGAAAGTTTCCAAGAGAGCTTTTAATAAAACTGTTCTATTATTATTAACTAAAGAACTGAACTTAAATAGAGAAAATAGTCGTAATCCTAATTGGGAAAATAGTTTCCTTATTCTAATAAACTGCTAAAAGATAAAATAAAAATATTTCTAGAATATGAATAAAATTTATCACCTAAATAAGATTTATCTACCTAAATAAATTTAAAATATATACATATTTCAATAGTTTTTGGATTTGATAGATTCGAGTGCCGTACCAGTGTAACATGACATGACATGAAATTGGTATAAGAATGAGATTTAAATCTTTACATTAGGTGATATAGCATAGGATAAGGATTTACTTCTTTCTACAACATAACATTAACTAAACGTCTACATCCATTTCTAAAAACACTAAAAATGAAAATCCAACAATTTGACATTCAATGTTAACCAATTTCTTCACTCGTTGGTGCGGATCAGCATGTCGTAGGCTCAAAAATTGGGTCAGATTAGCTGTTTCAAGTCTGGTCAGGTTATGAAATATTTGCTGGGAATTACCTCTTTTATCAAATAGTACCTTACCAAGGCTGATAGGTTATGAATAAGACTTTCAAAGACCTTATAACAAGTTGAATGACATTATCAATCGAATAAACCTGTTGTTGGTAAAGATCTTAATGCTAATCAAGAGTTAGAATATCAATAAAAACTAGGTATAGTAATAATTTCCTACGTGATAAATAATAAAATAATACTTCATTCTTAGGTTAGACAAACTATATAAAAACAATAATTAATAGGCATATAAAGAAGAAGTCCATTTGCTTATTGACAACACGATCAAGATCAAGACAAAAGAGGTACAAGTTGTTGTTACATTTCTACTATTCGATTGGAACTTAGAAAATGAGTAGTAATTCTGGGGCTAATTCTATTCATTGAGTCAGGAAATAGTAAGCAATAATCTAAGAGCAACTTGACAGTCATGGATGGGAAGAGGAAAAAGAGGTAGACAGAGATAGACACATAAGGTGAAGATTGACTCATTTGGTGGTGGATCTAAAACATTGAAAATAATGGAATTCTTGGTAGAGAAAGAAATTAACCATGTTTTGAACGGATGAAATGGAGAAAGAGAAATAGGCAAGATCGGTAAAAGAAATGCTTTAATAGCATTTAGCAATGGTTTAATTTTTATCCACAGGTTAAAAAGAAGTTTCAAAACTTTTAAATTTGCATTGGTGTTATTCTCATTAGTGCCAGATTATTGCTTTGAGATCTTTAATTTTTTTTTTTTGAGGATTAGATAAATTGAGTCTCTATTGTGTTTCAAGCCAACATGTAATTTCATGTTTAAAGATATTATATAATAGTTACACATATCATATAAAATGAATTAAACACATTCTTGTCTACTTTCTATCTTCTCTAAAATTTGGTTATTAAATAATTTCAAATTAGCTTGTAACATTGATATTGGAGTTATAGTGTGGTTGAATATGATTTCTCACTATCATGCAATGTATTATGTATTTTTTTCATTATCAAGCAATAAATATATATTGTTTTGCCTTCGATCTTGTATATCTGAAGTTTGGTTGAATACAATTTTTTATTATCATGCAATATATATTTATCGTGTAATTTTAAAAAAAAAATCAATTGCAGGCACTTCTTATTTCAGGTGGTAGTGATGGTTTACTTATAATTTGGAATGCACTCGAAACACACCATGGTCATGGTGTGCGAGATCTTGTAGCCAAGCTAAGCATGAAGGTGCCTCCATCTTTAATTATTGACTCACCTACTTAAATGTTAATAATCAACACTAGAAATTAATCATTCATTAATTTAAAAAATCTGAAAGGAATAGCATTCTAATAGACATTAAGAGCCAACCTCAATTAAAGTTGCCAAACAAAGAATTATGTATGGTATGTATGTGTATGTGTTTGTGGTGTATATAAAATATGAAATTCTTTTTTTCGGCCGATATGCCTGATTTCCTTATGATCCTATCTTTTTTGTTAAATACTCAAAAATGGGAAGTAGAGTTTGATCCTTTAGGGTACATCAAATGAGAAGGAAAAAAAGGAAATTAAATAAATTTCTTGTATCATATTAATAAAATTTATGTTTATACTGATATCGTTGGGAAGATAGACGAATCCTGAACATGAATGGAACGAAGCTTGCGCCTCACCTGAGAGGGTTTGAAGCACTTTTATTGTCTAGCTCTAACGTGCAAGTACAGGCTCGCGTAGGCGTACCGATTAAGAATAAGGTGTTTTTTTTGGATTGTATAGGTTTCTGTTCTCTCCTTGTGAACTGCTGGAATGTTAATGCTCTATACTAATAAATGTTGCTTATAGGGTTACTTTTTCCTTCCTTAAAAAAATTCTTCAATCTATATATATTTTCTGTATTCACTTAAAACTTTTGGTACCTATTTTGTGTGCATGTTTTCTGGATGCACCTTCCATAGGAAACTTTTCATTTCTATATGATATCAAATAGGCACACGACGGTGGAGTTGTTGCTATTGAGCTTAATAGAGTGATTGGAGGCAGTCCTCAACTTATTACAATCGGTGCAGACAAGACATTGGTTATATGGGATACAAACAAATTTAAGGTTTTATACTGTCTCTTGAGAAGTTTTAATAGTTGTGAATAGCAGTTCCTCTAACCGAAATCTCCATGGTAAAGAGTTGCCATGTTTTCTCTTTTCATTCCTGTTAACTTCTCTGCTACAGGAGTTACGTCGAATGAAACCTGTTCCAAAGCTTGCCTGTCATAGTGTGGCATCTTGGCGTCATCCTCGAGCTCCGAACCTTGATATTTTGACTTGTGTTAAAGATTCATATATATGGTACGCTAAGTTTTTGGTTTTCTCAATGGTACCCACTTAATAGATTCATGTCTTCTTTCTTTTCTTTTTTTTTCCACTCTACTGCGGCTCTTTTTGTTACAGTATACTGGTGGAGGCTCAATGCTCTAAATAATGACAATTCAAGGCAGTATTATTTGTTTAGTTATTTCAAGGATATCATACTTTTTTGCAGGGCTATTGAGCACCCAACTTTTTCAGCACTTACAAGACCATTGTGTGATCTGTATTCACTTATTCCTCCTCTTCTAGTTGCAACGCATAAGAAACTCAGGGTATGTAGATGTTTTTGTAGTTGTGATCTTAGGACCTCCATTGGTTGGGATTTTTTTCATAAAACGTAAGTTTTAGGATTAATTCGATGTTATGTGTTCTTAATGTTATGTTGAGTGTCAATATCACTGAAGCCCTAATTAGTAATCTAATGAGTTATAGAGGAAAGAAATTTACATAGATAACAAAAATGGTCAAGCGCTTTGGGTAATTTACTAGTTTCCATTTGCTTGTACTAGATCCCAATTAAGGGTATAGAGGAATGTGTTGGATCCCCATTGATATAACCTTTGGTAGCTAGACTAGGCTTGTGCAGATGTGTTAAAATTCCTTGCGATTATCTTTGAAAATTCAGAAACTATAGCACTAGAAGCATTAACATATCATCTACTTACTCTATGAAGAAATTAAATGTTATACCTATTCTTTTCCCTTGAATGAAATTGGCCTTTATATGATTGTCATTCTTTTCACTTAGTATGATGTTTCTTTTCCTTTGTTCTTCCTCCTCACCTCCGAATATCTTTCCAAAGATATCTGTTTTGACTATTATAAGTTTCTACTGCAGGTTTATTGCATGGTTGCACATCCTTTACAACCTCATCTTGTTGCTACTGGGACCAATGTTGGTGTTATTGTCAGTGAATTTGATCCAGAATCTCTTCCTCCTGTTACTCCTCTCCTAATGTCAGCCGAAAGTCGAAACCTTTCTGCTGTCTGCATTCTTGCCAAGGAGCTGAAGCTATTAAACTTTCATTTGTCCAACACAACGGATCCATCGCTTGGAAATAATAGCTCTTTATCCGAAACAGGAAATTTAAAGGGAGATTCACTTGAACCATTGCATGTGACTCAGACTAGAAAGCGCATTAATGCACCTGTACCTCATGATTCATATTCAGTTCTTTCAGTAAGCAGTTCTGGAAAGTAAGTACTCTTTACTTTTGTTTCGATTTGATTGTTGATTTGTTGTTTCTTTACTGAGTGCCCGTTTCAGCAATAAGTGTAGTAGATGATTTTGGATGCGGACATGCATTAAACTTTGAGGCCTGTCTACATGCTATTTCATCTCCAGTTTGGACAAGTGTTTCCTATTCTTCTCTCCTCCCAGCCTGGAAGAGAAAAATAGAACACTATGCCCTTGTCCCAGTCAACTATAAATACATCCTACTTTGCCTTGTGCATACACACATCTTATGAGTGTAGACAGATATTTCAGCTGGAATATGCAGCTCTTTAACCATACTGTTTATAGTGAGACGTCATCTTAGTGAAGAACTTCCGTGCAGGTATGTTGCTATTGTGTGGCCTGATATTCCTTATTTCTCAATCTACAAGGTTAGCAATTGGTCCATTGTTGATTCAGGGAGTGCAAGGCTTCTGGCTTGGGATACATGTTGTGACAGATTTGCTATATTAGAGTCTACTTTACCTCCTAGAATGCCCATTATTCCCAAAGGAAGTTCATCAAGAAAAGCTAAAGAAGCAGCTGCAGCTGCAGCTCAGGCAGCAGCAGCAGCAGCTGCTGCTAATTCTGCTTCTGCTAATGTTCAAGTCCGCATTTTGCTAGATGATGGAACATCAAACATATTAATGAGGTCCATAGGTAGTCGCAATGAACCGGTATTTTAATCTCCTTGCGTAATGTATCTGTTACTTCATTTCGGTAGAATTTGATTCATTCAGGATGCATTGGTTCTTCAAATATGAGAGATGATTTCTTAGCGCCAGTGTGTATGTAACAAATTTTTTATACAAATTATGTTTTCCTTCAACAAATCAATTTTTTTTTTCTTTTAACTAGGGGAGAGATTCTGATCATGTTAGTTGTGTTTATTATATGTGAAAAATAACTGGATAGATTCTTTGCTGCTGCCGACTATTTCTGGAAATTTCAATGACTTGCTGAAAGAATTTATACTTCCAGCATTAAACAACACTGATAAGATTTCGTATTGTTAGATTTGGATGTGTTTCTCAGAACACTCCATTTTTGCTGCACAGCACAAGGTTAGACTCCTATCATAATTTGCAAATTTCTCTACTAGGTCGTTGGCCTGTATGGAGGGGCACTATTTGGTATTGCCTATAGAACATCTCCCAGGAATACCCTTGGTTCTGCAACAACTATATCAACAATTCAGTCTATGCCGGTGTCCGGATTTGGTTCTTATGATGATGGGTTTTCTTCTCAGAGATCTACTGCTGAGGCAGCGACTCTAAACTTTCAGTTTTTCAGGTGAAAATAGTTATTATCATTCCTGTATGCCAGTAACTTGATTTTGTCTGGTATAATAGTACAACTTTTGGTTGGGTTCCAAGCATAAAGCGTTGAATTAAGATATTTGAGAGACTAATTTTGTAGGGATTTGAATAATTTCCACTCATACTAAAAAAGATGATTACATAAGTTTTTATACAAAGAGAAAAATAAGGCATGAAATAATATACAATCTCTAATTTACAGAGATTGAAAGAATCTCATGGCTATCAATATTGCTGTCGTCAGCTAGTATTTAAAGTTGTCAACACTCCCCTTCAAGTTGGTGCATAGATACTACATATACTCAACTTGCAAATCAGGTTCAATTACTTAATCCTTTAGTGAACTGCTTGTCTGATGTCACATGAACTAAGTCTAAGAGATTGAGTTCAATTTTTCTCTGATGACGTGGCGATCTATGTCAATATGCTTTGTTCGATCATGTTGGACTGAGTTTTGAGCTATGCTAATGCAGCCTTATTATCACAGTGCAATGGTAATTTTCCTTTACTTGACAGTTTCAACTCCTCCAACACCTTCTGTAGCCAAATAAGCTCACAAACACCTTGAGCCATAACCTTGTATACACCTTCTGTAGCCAAATAAGCTCACAAACACCTTGAGCCATAACCTTGTATTTTGCCTCAACACTCGATCGAGCAACTACATTTTGCTTTTTACTTCTCCAAGTGACTAAATTTCCCTCCACAAGTGTGCAATAACCAGTTGTAGACCTTTGATTGTTTAAAAATCCAGCCCAATTTACACCTGTAAAAGCCTCTATCTAGAGGTGACCATTTTTAGAGAAGAAAAGTCTCTTTTCTGGAGTAGATTTTAAGTAGCATAGTATGTGAAAGACAGCCTGCATATGGGGTTCTCAAGTGTCATGCATAACTTGACTCATCACACTAATCGAGTATGCTGTATGCTCTGTCTGAAAGATTTCAAGAGAGCTTTGAATAAAATTGTACTTATCTTATTAACTAAAGAATTGAACTTAAATAGAGAAAAGAGTCCTAATCCTAATTGGGAAAATAGTTCCCTTATTCTAATAAACTACTAAAACATAAAAAGAAAATAGTTCTCTTATTCTAATAAACTACTAAAAGATAAAATAAAAATATTTCTAGAATATGAATAAAACTTATCTACCCAAATAAGATTTATCTACCTAAATAAATTTAAAATATATACATATTTCAACACCCTCCCTCAAGTTGGTGCATATATATCAATCATGCCCAACTTGCTTACAAGAAAATCAAAGCTTGTCTTTGTGAGTAACCTTATTTTTTAACAACTTGAGTGAATCATTCAAACCAAGCTCGAGGAGACTGCTTCAGACCGTATAAAGATTTCTTGAGTTTACATACTCGAGTTCCAAATTTTTCTTCAAAACCTGGAGGAGGATCCATGTAAACTTCTTCTTCAAGTTTTCCATTTAGGAAAGCATTCTTCACATCTAGTTGCTGTAAAGACCAATCAAGATTAACAACAATTGATAAAAGAACTCTGACGGAATTTAATTTGGCCACTGGAGCAAATGTTTCAAGATAATCTATCCCGTATGCTTGAGTGTACCTTTTAGCTACCAATCGGGCTTTGTATCTATCTAAAGATCCATTTGGTTTGAATTTGGTTGTGAACACCCATTTACAGCCCACTGTTTTTTTCCCTACGGGTAATTCCATTGTTTCCCATGTACCTGTTTTTTCAAGAGCACGCATCTCCTCTAAAATAGCCTCATTCCACTCAGGAACCTGTAAAGCATCTTTCACATTTTTGGGTATTTGTACAGTATCGAGACACGAAACAAGGGTTGAGAATGTCAAAGATAAGGCTTTATAGGATACAAAGTTAGACATGGGATATTTGACAATATTTCTAACACCTTTTCTTTTGGCAATTGGAATATCTAACTCAGAAAATTCATTGGCTGGATTATGAGCTTTACCTGGACTTTTGACAAGATCTTGCGGGTCGGATTCTTGGTGATGAATCTGGTGGATTCCACTTTCTTGATTTCGATTTCTTCTTGAGTAAACAATTAACTCCTTTGTTTGTTCTTTATTTACATGATCAGACTCTACACCTTCATCCTCCTTTTCATTAACATTAACATCATTAATTTTTGTGTTAATTATAAATTCGCCTTCCCCATTATTAGAATCCCTATGTTGTATATTCCTAGTCTCTTCTTGATCAATTATAGAATATTCCTTAGTATAATTCCCTCCCTGAAAATTAGAATCAAAATAAGATTGTCTTTCAACAAATGTGACATCCATGGTAACTATAATCTTCCTATCAATTGGATCATAACATTTGTAACCCTTTTTATTAGAAGCATAACCAACAAAGACACATTTTTTTGCTCTAGGATTTAGTTTACTCTGGTTGTGAAGATGAACAAAAACACTACACCCAAAAAGTCGGAGGGATAATCTGTAATCAATTTAGAGTTAGGAAAGTTATCTTTAAAGAGACTAAAATGAGTTCTATAATTTAGAGTTTTACTGGGCATTCTATTAATAAGATATGTAGCTGTTAACAAGGCTTCACCCCAAAGATAATGTGGTACTTGACTAGTGAACATCAAGGCTCTAGTTACTTCCAAAAGATGTCGGTTTTTTCTTTCTGCAATCCCATTTTGTTGTGGTGTATTTGTACAAGAACTTTGGTTGACTATTCCATGTTTGGTTAAGAAAACACCTAATTGGTCGCTAAAAAATTTCCCACCATTGTCAGTTCGAAATACTTCTATTTTCACACCAAATTGTGTTTTCACCATAGCATAAAAAGTCTGAAACACATTTTTAACTTCGGACTTATCTTTTAATAAAAACGCCCAACAAAGTCGAGTATGATCATCAATAAATGTGACAAACTAACGTTTTCCTGAAAAAGTCGAGACTCTTGAAGGTCCCCAAACATCACTATGAATTAACGAAAAAGGTTTGGAGGCTTTATATTTTTGAGGTGGAAAGAATGACCGATGATGTTTAGCCAATTCACAAAATTCACAATGATATGAAGAAGGACTTTTATTTTTAAATAGATTAGGTAACAAATATCTTAAATAATAAAAATTAGGATGTCCAAGCCTATAACCCCAAATCATAACCTTATCAAAATCAAAACAGAATTTAAACATAAAGTAGTTGTTGGTCGACTTAGTTGGTCGTCTTCAAGAAAGTAAATTCCACCAAATTCTTTAGCATTGCTAATCATCCTCCCTGAGACCATGTCCTGAAACTTACACATAGATGAGTCAAATATAACATGACAATTTGAAGACTGGGATAATTTACTGACCGATATGAGATTACAAGCTAGATTTGGCACATGTAAAACATCATGTAAAACCAAGGAAGATGAAATTTTAACAGTGCCTTTGCCGGCTATTGCCGAGAAAGACCCATCTGCTACTTTGATCTTTTTGTTTCCTGTGCAAGGTGTGTAAGTTGAAAAAAAGAAAATGACTGCTAGTCATGTGATCACTAGCTCTAGAATCAGCGATCCATTTGTTTGTTTTACAAGGCTTGACACTGAAAAAAATAGACAAATCAGTACCTGATTGGGTAAAAGAGGAAGAAGGATGATTGGATGAGTTAGGAATAGAAGAATTCATCCGAAATTATGGTGATTAAAAAAACTTGTGTAGATGCTCTAATTGTTCCTTAGTGAATAAAGACCCTTCCAGAGAACTTTGGCCCTCATAATTTCCATTAGTTGTTTGGAAAGCTCTGCTATCCCCTGATTGTGAACCACGACCATTGCCACTCTTTTTCCTTCTATTTGTCGGTTTCTCATGGAGCTTTCAACACGTTTCACGAGTGTGCCAATATTTTTTGCAGTGATCGCACCAAGGTTTTTTCTTTTTTTCACTATCATCATTATTTTTAATAATTACAAGAGCAGAATTATCATCATTAGCTTCAAACCCTGGCTTTAACATTACTTTTCTCCTTGTCTCCTCCCTTCTAACCTCAGAAAAAATCTCACGAAGTTTTGGAAGCGGTTTTTTCCCTAGGATCCGAGATCTCACTTCATCAAATTCTTTATTTAAACCAGCCAGAAACAAATAAGCTCTTTCATTCTCTTCTTTTTTCATAGCTTTTACAACATCTCAGGGATACTCTCATTCATCATTATAACACTGATCCAGTTCTTGCCAAAGAGACATCATTTCATTATAATAAAGAGTAACTTCTTTTTCCCCTTGCCTAGCTTTCCACAGTTTTATTTTTAACTCAAAAATCTGTGAAGCGTTTTGTAAATCTGAATAGGTGTCTTTCACAGCGTCCCAAACATCTTTAGCAGTTGGGAGAAAAAGAAAAGGTTTACCTACGGATGCTTTCATGGAATTAATAAGCCATGCAATTACCATAGAATTTTCTGACCCCTACTTGCTCATCTTTGGATCGCCCACCTGTAGTTGCTGAACTTCTCCATTTAAATGACTTAGCTTGCCACGCCCATCAATTGCTAATTTTACGGACTGTGACCATTCCAGATAATTCTTGCCATTCAACTTGTGAGATGTCAGTTGAAAAGAAAGGTGAGACGCCTCTGTCCCTTGAGTCATTGTACACTCGGTAGTTGTTTCAACTGTAGAACTTTCTTCCTCTGTTTGATTGCTGGATCTCTTATCTCCAATGAAGGCTGTTTTAACCATGATGTTACTAGAGATTTTAACCTAACTCTGATACCATGAAAGATTTCAAGAGAGCTTTGAATAAAATTGTACTCATCTTATTAACTAAAGAATTGAACTTAAATAGAGGAAAGAGTCCTAATCCTAATTGGGAAAATAATTCCCTTATTCTAATAAACTACTAAAATATAAAAAGAAAATAGTTCCCTTATTCTAATAAACTACTAAAAGATAAAATAAAAATATTTCTAAAATATGAATAAAACTTATCTACCCAAATAAGATTTATTTACCTAAATAAATTTAAAATATATACATATTTCAACACTGTCTGGTCTAGTTTGTGAGAAATAAATCAAATTCGCCACTAATCTTTGATACCTCTATCCACTGTTTCTCTGATCCCAACTTGCAACTTATGATGCTCTCCATGGGTGACTCTACAAGTTTGCAACCCACCATGCCCGTTTCTGTCAAGAGATCAATGATGTATCTGTTTTAGGAGATGAAGATTCCTTTATTTGACCAGACAAACTTCAATTACCAAGGAGTACTGTAATTTCCCTAGATTTTTTATTTCAAATTCTTGAGTCAATCGTTGCTTCAGTTGAACAATTTTTTCCTCGTCATTTCCTATTACCACTATATATATCATCAACACAAACAATAAGAATGACGATCTTATCTTTATGATGTCTTATAAAAAAGGTATGGTCCGCATCACTCTGCCGATAGACAAAAGAGATATTGACTTTATTGAATCTATATAACCATATTCTAGGAGACTGTTTTAGCCCATATAGGGTTTTTTTATTATTGAGATTTAAGGGTAACTCACTAGAAGAAGAAGATTCTTGGTGCATAGTAGGTTGCATGATGACCTTTTTTTGTTCCATGCCTCCTTGAATACATCTTCAAATCTGGTCTATTGAATCACCCAACAATTTCCTCCTCAACATCAATCTCCATTTCTTCTACAATAGCCTCTTCTTGACCTTCTGGAGTTTGATACTCCATTCTTTCTCTTGGGACAAGTTCTTCCAAGGTTACTGAGCTAGGTATCACTTTTTCTCTATCATTCTCCCCCTAAAGAGGTGATTTGTGTAGATCATAGTAAGCCTTAGTTTCTTTGAAAGTGACATTCATATTAACAAAGACTTGTCGTGAAAGAGGCCAATAGCACTTGTATCCTTTTTATGTTGGAGAATACTCAATGAACACACATTTAAGTGCTCGTGGGTCTAACTTTTCAGCTTTCCGATCATGAACATAACAAATATATCCATCCACTCTTGGATAATATATGTCTAACTTTTCAGCTTTCCGATCATGAACATAACAAATATATCCAAACACTCTTGGAATAATATATTCATTTTTACCTTTTAAGATTTCTAAGGGACTTTTGTAATCAAGGGCCTTTAGAGGCATTTTATTTATAAGGTAACCAGTTACGAGTATTGCATCACTCCCAACATGGTTTCGGCAGATTTATAGTGAAGATGAGAGATCTGACTCCCTCAAGCAAATGCCGGTTCTTCCTTTCCCCTAATACATTTTGAGCACTAGTTCTTGGACAACTAGTTTGATGAATTATCCCAAAACACTCCAAATAGTCATCAAAGTTGTACTTTGTACCAAACTATATTTTAGCATCAAATTGAGTATACATCATTTTATGAAAAGATTGAAAGTATACAAACACATTACTTTTCGACTTCAATAAATATATTCAAGTCATTCTTTTACAACAATTAATAAAGATGACAAACCATCGATTACTAGACAATGAGGTATGCCGAGTTGGTCCCCAAACATCAAAGTGAATAGTAATAAAAGGAATGATACTTCTGTTATTTCTCAAAGGATAAGAGTTCTTACTATATTTAGCATACTCACAAACTTCACAAAACAACGAATTAAACTGAGTCTTTGAAAATAACTTGTTGAGCGCTTGAATAGGCTAATCATGTGCAATTGCTAACATTGCCCGTGACTTATAACTTGTTAAGGACCATGAGTTGGACCTCAACATATCTGGATATTGTTTTTGGTGGGGTTTTTCTCCTGTGAGCCTGAGTATCTGAGGAGATGGCGATTCATAGAGTGGAGTGCCTTGTTGGGTGGTTATATAGGCTAATCATGCGCAATTGCTAACATTGCCCACATGTTGACAACCTCACCTAGGGTTGTTGACCTCGTATGCTGTCAGGCAGGAAGAACAACACAATATATTTTGGAATCTAATCCCTAATTAAAGCATCCAACTTAAAATCGATCGGTATTGAATGGAGGGCCCAGCTTTAATATAAAATGCTAGAAAACCCATAATAGATGTGGGATAACACCACTTGAACAATACTCCCGAATCGACTACCTAGAAGTCTTGTTTAACTTGAACTCCTGAACCAGCCTTTGTATATGTATTGTATGTTTAGTTCCAAATTTTCTGTTACCCTTAGTCCTGAAGTAATTGCTTTGAGATATTTATGTTACCTAATATCCACTTCATTTTTATGCATATTTTAATTTTACCATAAGTTGACAAAAAGATAGAATGCCATTTCTTTTTCTTTAACATAATAATTATTGAAGTGATAATGTACAGTTGGGAAACTTGTCAACCAGTAGGTAGTTTTCTCCCTCAGCCAGAGTGGACTGCATGGGACCAAACCGTTGAGTACTGTGCTCTTGCTTATCAGCGTTATATTGTCATCTCTACATTGCGCCCCCAGTATAGATACCTTGGAGATGTTGCAATTAGTCATGCCACTGGAGCAGTTTGGCAGCGGAGACAATTGTTTGTGGCTACACCAACTACTATCGAGTAAGATAAGGTTCCTTTTTCAGAAATTTTGTTTATATTAAGTTGGAGGTTTGTGGAAAGTTACTTATTTCAGTTGAGATTTACATTCTTTGCTGGATAATTATTCCCTTATTTCCTTCTTTGAGCAATATAATGAAATTGATGCCTATTTCAAGCATTTATGTCAGTCAAAGCACTGAAAATTATTCATAAAGCTCCATTTCTTTCTGGTTGATGCCCTAAGGCCTAATACACTCCCAGGAATGCTACACGGGCAGAGTAGTAGTTTTGCAGTGCGTATCTAATATGCTGCATTTTTCAGATGTGTTTTTGTGGATGCTGGAGTTGCACCCCTTGACATAGAAACAAGAAAGAGAAAAGAAGAGATGAAGCTAAGAGAGGCACAGGCAAGAGCACTTGCTGGTCATGGAGAGTTGGCTCTAATCAATGTAGATGGTCCCCAAGCTGCTAAAGAAGAAAAAATAACACTGAGACCACCTATGTTACAGGTCAGAATTCTGATATAACTTTTTGTAAATTTTCTGTTGGTTGTCATTAGTGTAGGTTGTGCTTTGCACACTCCCTGTCAATGTTGTCAAGGTACATGCAGAGGCACTATGGCACAACATGAACAATCCTTCAGATGAGGCAGCTTTAATTAGGCACATGCTTTTTGCGCCTGGGTACATTTTTTAAAGTCAAAAGGTGCAGAAAATTATGCTTGACTTAATTTGTCCTTTGGTTTCATTAGGTTCTTTTTCTTGTTGTAAATGGAAGTAAAGAAAACTTGGAACGTTGTTGGATGATGTTAGTTGTGATACTTCTTGATCTTTGGAACATTAAGCTGTGTAATGTTGTACAATATGTAATGTTTATTAACAAAATCATATACTTTTGGATTTTAGCATTTTAGATATTTTAAATACAATATATTATTATTCTTAGAAATGAGCACCTTACTTCACTCGGGCAAGCACCTTTTTGCATCTTCCCCCTTTGCCGTTGTAAGGGTTCTAGCATGTTAGTCTGCACCATGCACCTTTGACAATGATGCTCTGTCATGCTAAAGATATTCCAAGCTAGTCAAAAGAACAAATTACAGGAAATACACTCTAATAGCTAGCACTCAGTTGACTTCTTATTGCTGTAATTAATTATCTCTTATGGTCTCTAGATAGTGGATTATTCAGAATGCTATGCCTTAATGTCTACAATTTGATTAATGTTCTTTATTTTGCATCTATGTTTTTTCTTGTCAGGTGGTTCGACTAGCTTCTTTCCAACCTGCTCCTTCTGTGCCACATTTCCTGTCGTTGCCAAAGAAATTTAAAGTTGGTGGGGATGACATGGAAGAAAGAAAGGTTAATGAGATAGCTGTTGGTGGTGGAGGGGTCTCAGTAGCAGTTACTCGTTTTCCAACTGAGCAAAAGCGACCAGTCGGACCAGTAATTGTGGTTGGCGTGAGAGATGGAGTCCTTTGGCTCATTGATAGGTAGCTTGTCCTGCAACTCTGAGATATTTAATGGCTTGCTAAAGCATTCATTACTTTACTTTTATAGGTACATGACCGTGCATGCCTTGTCCCTAAGCCATCCAGGAATTCGTTGTCGGTGTCTCGCTGCTTATGGAGATGCTGTTAGTGCGGTGAAATGGTATAGCATTCTTTTATATTTCAAATGAGACCAATTTTGTGCAATCTCATTATTTTCCTTGGCAGGGCAATTAGGCTTGCCAGGGAACATCATGATGATTTAGCACAATTTTTGCTTGGAATGGGCTATGCGAATGAAGCACTTCATTTACCTGGCATATCTAAGAGGTTTGCCTTACCTGTTTTGTATTTGATTTCTTTTATGGTTGTTGTGTCTGTTTTTTTTTTTTCATTTTCAAATTTGAAATTCAAATTTGACATGAGCTTTTAGTTCAGTCATAATAATTTTCAATGTTAAGATTTTCTCTCCCTTTAACATACTCACATGCCTTTGCATTCTTGCTTTCATATTTGCTATCGTTTCATGTGGCTATCTGTAAATTAACCTGCAGGAATGCCGCTGCTTGCTAAAAAATGTAGGGAAGGAAGTTGATGGTGGAAGGGCTGTACCAGTTAGAGTTTAGATTAGATAATCAATCTTGATACACATATTAAGCCATCATCCATGTTTGTGCCAATTAGAGTTCACCAAGAACCACATGTTATTCTTGCATTGCATTCTGGTCCATGTTTTTTCAATTACATTGCTATTCTATGTTTACAGGTTAGAGTTTGATTTAGCCATGAAGAGTAATGATTTGAAACGAGCTCTTCAGTGTCTTCTTAAAATGAGCAACAGCAGGGACATGGGACAAGATAATCCAGGACTCGATAAGAATGATATCCTTAATCTAACAGCTAAGAAGGAAAATTTGGTTGAGGCTGTTCAAGGCATAGTAAAATTTGCAAAGGAGTTTTTGGACCTTATTGATGCAGCTGATGCTACTGCCCAGGTTGACATTGCTCGTGAAGCTCTTAAAAGGTTAGCTACTGCAGGTTCAGTGAAAGGAGCTTTACCGGGGCATGAGTTAAGAGGACTGGCTCTTCGCCTTGCAAATCATGGAGAGTTGACACGCTTGAGTGTAAGTTGGTGATATTTATAATAATTCTTGCTATCCAAATATATATCTCCTATGTTATTTAGGATCGGGTGTGAATGTCGGAAATAAGTATGTGTCCAACACAGGAATGTTCACTTTTTCTGTCTTTTTCATGTATTTGGAGAGACCTTTGAGGACCATAATCCACAATCATGTCTGAATGTGTTAACTGTGGGTTATAGACATAGATACTTTAAGAAAAATGAAGAGTCGATGCAACAATTTTATATCCATATCCTTGTTTAAAGCAATTTTCTAGTTTTAGTTTTGTTTAAAGCAATTTTCTAGTTTTAGTTTTCACTTATGAGAAAGGTCTTTAGCAGTTCTGTAATAGTTCGAATGAGTTTACTAATTTTTCTGTTTACCATTATCATCTTTGCACTTGGCGTTCTTGATTTGATCACTGTTTGGTAAAGATATTCTATGTTATTGCAGGGTTTAGGAACTAACTTGATATCACTCGGATTGGGACGGGAAGCGGCGTTTGCAGCTGCATTATTGGGAGATAATGCTCATATGGAAAAGGCATGGCAGGATACTGGGATGCTTGCAGAGGCTGTTTTACATGCACATGTATGACGTGGTTCATGTCGACAATTTGTTACTCATCCGAACCATATTTCTTGCATTTCCTGACCAGTCTAAAATTTGTTTCAGGCACATGGACGATCAACATTGAAGAACCTGGTTGAGGCTTGGAACAAAGCGTTACAGAAGGAGGTGGATCACATTCCAACGGCAAAGACAGATGCTACTGCTGCATTTCTGGCTGCTCTTGAGCTGAAACTTTCGAGTTTGTCAGAAGCAGGGAAGAAACCACCTATTGAAATCTTTCCTCCTGGGATGTCAGCACTCTCTTCTTCAATTGTTATTAAGAAAAATCCTGCTCCTGCAACGCAGACTTCCCAGCAACAATCGAACACACCATTGGCAATAGAAGGACCACGTCCTAGTGGACCAATTGGAGCACCAATAGGTGCACCATCTCCCAGTGCATCAGCTGCAGTACCAGGCACTCCAATAGGAGCACCAACTCCAAGTGCACCAGCTGCAACACACGGCACACCAGTAGGAGCAGCACCTCCTGGGGAAGCAGCTGCAAAACAAGGCACACCAATAGGAGCACCATCTCTGGGTGCAACAGCTGCAACATCGGGCATGCCAATAGGAGCACCACCTCCTGGCACAGCAGCTGCAACACCGGGCACACCAGTAGGAGCACCACCTCCTGACACACCAACTGCAACACCAGGCATGACAATGGGAGCACCACCTCCTGGCACACCAGCTGCAACAGCAGGCATGGCAATAGGCGTACCATCTCCTGGTACATCAGCTGGAACACCAGGCATGGCAATAGGAGCACCACCTCCCAGTACATCAGTTGCAACACCAGACATGCCAATTGGAGCAACTCCTACCAGTGCAGCAGCTCCAGCAGCAGGCACACCTATAGAAGCACCACCACCTGGCACTCAAGCTGAAACATCAGCAACACCATCAAGAGGACCACCTACTGATGCATCAGCTGCAACTCCAGGCATGGCGACAGGAGCACCACCTCCAGCAGCAAAGAAAGGCACAACAACAGGAGCATCACCTCCAGCAGAAACATCAGGCATGACAACAAGAGCACCAACTCCTGATGCACCAGATGCACCAGATGCAACACCTGGCAAGCCAATAGAAGCACCACCTCCTGGTGCACCAGCTTCAAGACCAGGTACGCCAATAGGTTCACCACCTCCTGCTGCGCTAGCTGCAACAACAGGCATGCCAGTAGGAGCACCACCTACCAGTGCACAGGCCGGAAAACAAAGCACGCCAACTGAAGCACCATGTCCCGCTGCACCAGATGCAAGACAAGGCTCACCAATAGGAGCACCAGCAGCAACACCAGGAATGTCAATTGGAGCACCAGCTGCAACCTCTGGCACACCGATAGCAGCATCAACTCCTGGTGCACCAGCAGCAACACCAAGCACATCAATAGGAACGCCACCTCTTTGTGCACCGGCCACAACACCAAGCACGCCAATAGGAGCACCACCTCCCAATGCACCAGCTGCAACAGTAGGAAAGCCAATTGGAGCACCACCTCCTGGTGCACCTGCTGCAGCAGCAACAGGTGCACCACCACCCATATCAGGAGCAAGTGAACCTGGTTCAGATGATAAATCTGCTATTTCCTCATCAGGCAATCAACATACGACTGCTTCAGTAGAAAGTAATCCAACAAAGTCTATCAATGACAAACCAGATGCAACACCAACAGATAAACCATTGGCAGATGTACCATCTCTAACACCAGATAACCAAGAAACAAGTGTTCCAACTACAGACCCAACAAGTGAACCACTTGCTTGAGTCTGTTAGGACTACGACTAGCACATAATGAGTTCATAGTAATTCAACTGATTCCAGACAACAACAATTTGATTTCATTCATATGAACTACAGTGATCCTTGATAGGATTCGGAAAAAGAACCAGCATCAGGAGCCCATTTTTGTGAATGCATCAATGTGAACATATTTGATTTATCTAGACTTCGGTTTGGCTTGATCGAAATCTGTAAGTAGGGATTATATTTGTTCTTGATTTGGCTTTTCCACTCAAGAGCTGCCCATATGAGTAGTTTAATAGGATTTGTTGTAGAATTGTGCTGTAAGCCTTGCTTGTTATCGAAATTTTATCCAGAATGCATATTAAAGTCCAGAGCTTGCAAAATGATGATGTTATTTAATCGTCGTGGGGCTTTCTTTCTTGTTTTTTCTTTTGCTACACTTAAATTTACACTTTCATCTCCGGTGGTTGATCTAGTGGTTAAGGTTTGAGCATCCAAGGAGTAACTGATATGTCTTTTTTGAGCAATTCTTTAAATGTAGTGTATGCATGTGTAATGGAAGTATGTTCCTATCACCACAATCATCTTATAAATAATTAAATATTTAATTTATTAAAAATTTAATATATAATTGTTCTTTTGTATGTAAGTATTTGCTCGGCTCACAAAAAGTGATCCTTTTTTAAGATGAACCAAGTCTGCCGTATTGGCACATTTTAGTCTGTCGCTTTTGACACGCTCTTTTTTTCTTTTTTCTTTTTCCTTGTTTTTTCCTTTTAATCTTTCGTTAGGGTACTGTTCCTTCTATTGTCTCCGTTCTCTGCGGTTTTGTGTTCGTGGGTGCTTTAGTCATTGAGTATATTCAGTTGCTTTACTGTTGAATAAAATATGGAGAGAGATATGGCGGGTTTGAGTTTGGATGATGGCGAGGAAGAGGCGTTATCGTTACCGAACGACGCAGAGGTTAACTGTGATGTGTATAGTTTTTGTTTGGTGGGATGTTTTCTTACTGCCAGCGTGGTCCATTTTCCAGCAATGAGAAATACAATGGCAAATATTTGGCATCCTTTGGGAGGTGTGCAAATCACAGATAATTTTTTAACGAGGTTGATATTTCAAGGGTTATCAATGGTGCTCCTTGGTCCTTTAATAATCATCTCTTGATTTTACATAGGATTGGGGAAAATGAAGATACAATGTCTGTTCCTTTGGTGTATTCTAATTGGTGGATTCAGATTCATGATTTGCCCCCAGGTTTTTTTAGAGATTCTATGGCTGTGCAATTTGGTAACTTTATTGGAAGATTTCTGGAGTATGATACGAAGCAACTGGCAATTGGTAATATGAACTATATGCGTATACGTGTTCAGCTTGATGTTCGAATGCCCCTGAAAAGACGTAAAAAAGTTATGATTTCGACAAATAAATCCACTTATGTTAAGTTTAAGTATGAAAAATTAACATTATTTTGCTTTTTATGTGGATGTCTTGGGCATGGGGATAGCTTTTGTTCGAGGAGGCTTCAATATGGATTGCAGGAAATTGAGTTGGGTTGGGATTTGTCGCTGAAGGCACAAGGGAGGAAAGCTTCCATTGCAAACAGTATCTGGTTGCGGGGCAGTGGAGACGATAGTAGTTTTGGAAAGTACGGATCTGGGCATCAATCGAGCCAACACTCCAGCTTTAATCGTGGAAGAAATTATGGAGTAAATTTTAATTCTGATTTGAGAATTAATCTAGAACGTTCCAACTTTTCAGCTACTTTAAATGAGTCTCAAAAAGGAAAAAATTTGAGTATTAATGATAGAGAAGATTTGACAGGTGGAAAATATCAATTACTTGGAGTTTCAATGGAAGGTGCTGTCCCAAAAACAATTTCTAATGGGCTGGGCTATTTGCAAGGTTTGGGGGTGGCACATATGGACTGTGAATTGGAAGAGGAACCTTTCTCTCATAAAGATGGGAAAAAAAGACAGCGGGTTAATATTTTGGGTTCTAATGTTTCTACGAGTCAGGATTCATTAGAGGCTGTGGATGGGCATCTCATTCATTTTAATCAGATGAAGCGACTAAATAGGAGGCTGGAGGAATTAAATTGTAAAGAGAGTTCGGAGGAGATTTTAGGAGAGATTGTTGAGGCCAAACTCCATCTGAATACGGAACTGGATAAGGAGGAAAAGTATTGGCAGCAGCGAGCCCGTGCCAACTGGTTAAAATGAGTGATAAGAATACTGCTTTTTTCCATAAGCATGCATCCCAGAGAAGGCGTATTAATCGAATTCGGGGCCTTCAACGAAACGATGGCTCTTTTGCTTTAGGAAGTAAGGATGTAATGACCAGAATTTTACCGATACTGAAAAAGTATAATTTCGGATATCTGTTTATGAAAAGTGGATTCGTAAATATTTATTTAAAAATATTTACGAAGTAAAATGATTGATTAATTAGAGTTTAATTAAGTGAATTTAACTTAATTAAGGATAATTAGATAAAAGGATTAAATTGAATGAAGAGTGAAAGTTTAATTATAGAATAAAGAAAAGTAAAGGGACTAAAAGGCAAATAAGCCAAAAAGAGTGCCAAGTGTATGGCAAAAATAAAATACATGTGTAATTAATATAATACATACATTTGTAATACATGTATGTATTCACTTATTATTTAAGTAAATAATTAATGTATTTATTATTATTTAATTAATATTATTTGATAAATAAATTAAATATAAGACAAGTGTATGGTAAAAATAATTTATATGGGTACCAATAGTATACATACACTTGTAATACACATATATGTTTGCTTATTATATAAGTATATTATATATTATTATTAAAAGTAAAGTAAATAAAAAAGGAAAAAAAATAAAGAATTAGAATGAAAAAGAAACAGAATGTGGAACGAAACAGGGGAAGGAAGAAAGAAAAAGAGAAAAGAAAGAAGAAAAGAGAAAATTGAAGGTTTGAAGCTTGAAAGTTTAATAGGTAAGTCAATTTAGTCATTTTTTTAATTTTGATGTTTTAGAAGCTTTGGAACAAGATTTTGATGAAATTAAGTTGATATTTTGAAAGTTATTAAATTTCTAGATAATGTTCATGTTGAGTAAAATGATGAATTAAGGGCTAAATTGATAGATATTCAAGTTAGAAATTAAATAAGGATTGAATTGTAAAGTGATTCATAAGTTTTATGCTTTAAGGACTAAATTGAAAGAATTTTGAAATTATGGTTTTATGATGAAAAATAGATAATTATGTCTAAGTTTGGTTAAAAATTGAGTAGAAATAAAGTATGAATTAAGATAAAAAAAGTAAGTGAGTTTAGTTAGGATTAAATTGAAATTAAAAGTAGAAAATTAACATTTTGCACTAAGACTATTATGGATAGCAGCAGTACTCTAAGTTTGAAAAATCACCAAAAATTGTATAAATTGAATTAGAGGATGAATAAAATATAGAATTAAAGCTTATTGAGTCTAGTTTCTTATAGAAGAAACGGTATAAGCAATTGAATTGTAAATTATGAGATATAATGAATTTTGTGAGACAACGTCAGAATGAATTCGAGTTCTCCTGTTCTGACTTTGGAAAATCACCAAAAATTGGATAAAAATAATTAGAGACTTAAAGTTATATTTTTAGAATCCATAATAAGTCTATTTTCAGGAGAAATCAATGAGAATATTATCTGAGTTTTGTACTATGAGATAATTAATTTTTAGTGAAGAAGGGTCGAAACTGTCAGACAGCAGAACAAAGATAACTTTGAAGAATAAACTGTACTTATTGACTAAATCAAAAATTCTTAAAATTTTATGGTAAAAATATATATAAGTTTAGTTTCAGGAAAAATTAGCGGATCATAATTTTGAGTTTTATAGCTCCAGATATAAATAATTTAGTGACTATGACACGATAGATAACTTGAATATCCATAAAATAAATAATAAAAATTATAGATAATGTTACTTACAAGTGTGTTATATACATCAAAGATGTGGAATGGAAAGGTGGAGGAAAATATATATGAATATTCAGTTAGCATGGCTAGTTTGCATGTTTTAAGCCCATGGACTAAATTAAATAAAAGTAAAATTTTAGGAGACAAATTTTATAAAAATGTTAAAAATGACTAAATTGAAGGGAATAAATTATTTTATTATCTAAATTAATAAATTAAATGAAATTATCAATTTAAGATTGGGTGAAATTTGAAAAAATGATAAATTACCAATATGCCCTTAAATCTTGATATTTTTACAATTTAGTCAGGTAGGTTCGTATATCTTGAATGAGCATGTAAATATGACAATTTAAATATTATATCGTATTTTATATGATATTTTAAATTGAATATATGAAAAAGACGTTATATGAAACATTAAAATGAATACTAAATTATATAAATTAATTGAAATTATTCTGAAAATCTCGGAAATACCTCATATCTTATCCCGGTCTCAAGTACAGGTATGGGGTATTACAAAGGAGGTGAAGATTATTGCCAGGGATTATTTTTCTGATCTTTTTACGTCTTCTAGGACCTGAAATATGGATTACATACTATCTGGAGTTCAGCTGTGTATTTCAAATAGTATGAATCACCTTCTGCTGGCCACTTATGCTGAGGGAGAAATTCTTGAGGCGCTTAAAGGGATGGTACTAACAAAAGCTTCGGGTGCTGATGGTTTCCCGGCAATTTTCTACCAAAAGTACTGGCATATCGTTGGTAAGGAAACTTGTGAGTTCTGTCTAGACATTCTGAATAATGGTCATTCTTTGGAAGATATCAATAGGACTCAATTGGTGCTGATTCCAAAAACTGCTAATCCTTCCAATTTGAAAAACTATCGCCCTATCAGTTTGTGTACTGTTATTTACAAGATTATTGCCAAAACTGTGGCTAACCGACTTCAAAAAGTATTGGATGGGTGTATAGACGATGCGCAAAGCGCGTTTGTTCCTGGCCGACTTATTTCAGATAATGTTCTACTTGCTTATGAAGTTCTTCACTCTTTTAAAAACAAAAAGTCTGGCAAGAAAGGTTCTATGGCTCTAAAACTGGACATGAGTAAGGCCTATGACAGAGTGGAATGGCCTTCGATTAGAGGAATGATGGCTAATATGGGTTTTGAAGACAGGTTTATTAGTCTTATCCTCCATTGTGTGAATTCTGTCCAGTACTCGATTTTAATTAATGGAGAGGAAGGGTCTAACTTCAGAGCTTCTAGAGGTTTGCGTCAAGGGGATCCGTTGAGTCCCTATTTGTTTCTTTTTTGTGGAGAAAGGCTTTCTGCCTTAATGAGACTAGCAAGCCAAGAAGGAAAAATTTTTTGTGCTAAAGTCTGTCGATCAGCCCCACCTATCACCCATCTCATGTTCGCAGATGACTGTATTTTGTTTGGAGAAGTTTCAAGAAGGGGGATTTGTGTGTTGAAAGATATTCTTGAAGAGTATGAAGCTTGCTCGGGGCAGTGTGTTAACTTTGAAAAGTCCACAGCATTTTGAGTTTTAACGTGAATGACCAGGATAAGAGTTTGGTTTTTCAGATTCTTAATTTGCGGTGTTCGACGAATCCTGAGAGATACCTTGGTCTTCCTAATGTGGTGGGTCGAAAGATGAGGATGGCTTTCCAGAATTTAAAAGATCGTTTAAAGAATAGGATCAATAGTTGGAGCCTAAGACACATTTCGCGGGGGGCCGGGAGGTTTTTATAAAGGCCGTTTTGCAAGCTATTCCTACTTACATGATGGCTTGTTTTCTATTGCCAAAATCTCTCTGCATGGAATTGGAAAATATCATGGGGACCTTTTGGTGGAGGAAAAATCAGGGCAAGCGAGGCATGCATTGGTGTGATTAGAAGTCTTTGTGCGCGCTAAAAGAAGACGGCGGTATGGGTTTTCATAATTTGAATCATTTTAATATTGTTTTATTGGCCAAACAGGGTTGTCGTTTATTACGTAATCCTAATTCTTTACTGGCACGTACTTTGAAAGCCAAATATTTTAAAGAGTCTGATTTCTTAAACTCAAGGTTAGGGAATTTACCTTCTTTTACCTGGCAGAGTATTTGGGCGGCCAAGGGATTACTTCTGAAGGGTTTGGGCTGGAGGATTGGAAATGGCAAACATGTCTCTATTTGGGAAGACGCTTGGATCCTTGGTAATGAGGATTTCAAAATTCAGCATACAAATGTTAATATGAGCATATTAAAAGTTGCTGATTTAATTGAGGCAAATGGTAGAAAATGGAATTCTGAGTTAATCTGTAATACCTTCTCGGAGCAGGAAGTGGAACGAATTCTATACATTCCTTTGTCTTTGTATGAGCATGAGGACTTTGTTATTTGGCGGGGTGAGCCGACTGGAGAATATTCGGTGCAGAGTGGGCATAAAATTCTCTTATACAATGATCAGAATGACTTACAGACAAATTAAAAATTTTACAAAAAGCTATGGAACTTAGATCTACCCTCTAAAATAAAGATTACAGTTTGGCGTGTTTCACGTAATTTCTCCCCTACTTTCAGTAACCTACAATATCGGAGATTGAGAGGATCTGCTACTTGTAGTTGGTGCCAAAACGGTGTGGAATCGAGGGAACACTTGTTCTACGAATGTCCTACAGCAAAGGAAACATAGAAAAATTTGGGCATCAGTTGGCCTCTCCCTGAAGATAATACTGATTTTAGAGACTGGTTAAAGCTTATTTTTCAATCTGGCTCTACGGCTTTTTGTAGAATTATTGTCTGTACTTTATGGGTGATTTGGACTTCCAGAAATAAATTTATCCATGAAGGTGAAGTTAAAACGGGTTCTCAAATTACTGTTTTTGTTAAAAAGTTTATGCTGGAACTGGATGGGCTGAAATTGTTCATACCTGTTGAACGTCTCTGTATAGGAAGTTGGGTTGGTTCGGTTGGATCGAGACAAAAAATTAATTTCGATGCCGCTTTCAACAAACAACTAAAGGAATTGTGTTCTGGGTTTGTTATCCGAAATGATAAAGCGCAGATTATTGGTTCTAAAATAGTAATGAACTCGAACATACCATCCGCCTTTGCTGCAGAAGCGGTGGCGTGCCTTCATGCGCTGCAACTTGGTTTACATCTTGGCTTGAAGGAGGTGGAGATCGAGGGTGACTCCTGGACAGTAATTCGTAAGCTGCAAATGGAGCATGAGGATAGATCATAGGTTGCTGTGTATATAAATGATTCTAAAAAACTAAGTCTGGGTTTCCAGACTTGTGTTTTCCTTTTCACAAATAGGGATGCTAATGAGGTTGCACATCTCATTACTTCAGAAGGAATAAGAAGGAGAGAGTCAACTTATCTGGCGAATCAGGTATTTTCTGGCGCGGTGGAGACGGTGGCTGAGGATCGAAGGAGGACAGAGAGCATGAGGGACTTGAGGAGTCGGAGGAGAGGTGAAGAAGATGGAAATGTTTCGTTGAATCTATTTGTAGAAGATTTTTCAAGAAGGAGGGAGTAATCAATGTCGTTGTTGGGTTTTGAAACGGTCAGAAGGTAATTTATTGTTGACATCTTATTTACTGACTGCTGCTGCTCACACGTTTTGATGTTTTCAAGAGGGGTTTTTTGGGTGGATTCCAGCTGGAGTGGAAGGCTCTAGTGTCACGGGCCAGAGTTCAAAGCCCGTGACCATCGAACCAAATGCATCCGATGGAGGTCTATTACTTAGATAGGGATCATTTGGCCCACGAGAGCTGGCCCGATTCAAGGAACTATTGGAGAAGCCTATCAGATTGAAGCCTGGTTGGCCCGATAGCGAAGATATGGCAACTTAGGCAACTATGGTAACTAATCTTTAAAGATAAAGGGAATCATATCTTGTAAAGATTAGATAGGATTTGATATGGCAATATCTTGTAAAATCCCTTAAATCATGGGATTGGTTAATCTCGTCCGTCGATGTAACTTTATCTTGACCGTCGGTTTTGGGGGAGCTCAAGTATAAATAGAAAGCCTCCCCCTCATTTGTACTCACTCCATTCATTGTTTCATTATTCTTTGTGAATAAGAGGATAGAGAGCATTTACTCAAACACTTTGTGTGCGTCCCTTTCTATTGTTCTTTATAAGCTTCTTTTGGCATAAGAAGTCTTCCGCTGTACGAGTTGGTGCCTTGGAGGAGTTCTTGAGGAATCCTCATTCGAGTAAAGGCTGACTTGGGCGAGTTTGGACGAGCGAATCGCCTAAGGCCGCACGGATTGCGAGACAAAAGGTCTAGCCCCGTGACACTAGAGCACCCCTTTTGTTGTTTTACTGGTTATATGTTTGGGCTATTTTTCTTTTGTTTGGACCTGTTAGTTTTTTTATTTCCTTGGGTCTTTCTGTTTTTGCTTTGTTTTCCTGCGTTTACTTTGTGCTGGGCAGGTTTTGGGACTCCCTTGTTTTGGGCCCTTCCTAGAATTGTTTTGTTTTGGTTTTTGTTTTGCTTGTTTTAGACTTGTTTTAATATAACTAGTGAATATTTCTTCAAAAAAAAAATTTAACATATATAAATACAATTTAAATAAATATGACATAAAATATCAACAGAACCACAGATGTAGTGATAAAATATTTGTGTTAAAATTTTTAGTTGACATACCTCGAGTTTCCTCATATAAAAAATTTGGCATGAAATATAATAAATAAATTATGCAAAGCTTAATACCTATTTCAGTCCTTGTACTATAGTGAATTTCTCATTTCAACATTATTTTAGGTCACTTTATCTCCTATTTTCATTTCATCCATCATGTTAGCCTCTTGATTATTTCCATTAAAAAAATACATGGCTATTAAAGCAAATTAAATGTGAACACGTGGACAATAATAAAAGGGTTAAGGTGAGAATTTCACTATAATACAGGGGCAAAAACATGTATTAAGCCTATTTTCAAAGGGCGAACATGTGAGATTTTTTTGAACGAAAATGGTCAAGGGACTAATGTAATTGATAGAATGAAAGTAGAGGGGGCAAAGTGACCGGAAAAATAGTTAAATGGTCAAATTGAGAATTTCACTATAGTACAAGGGCCAAAACAAATATTAAACCATTATACAATTATAAATTATACTTAGATTTTGTACGTATGAATGGATCGTAATTTGTAAAGCCCAAACTTTAAAGAGCCCAAACCCGAAAGGTTCCAAAATACCCAAAAGTAAGTCCTTTACTCCTTAGTAAGGCAAAACCGTGAAATAGAATCACAGAGACCGGCAATGGCGGCCGATCCCACAGCCACAACTAGGACAAGAATACATGTTGGAGGTTTGGGGCAAAGCGTTAACAGCGATGATCTGCGGAAGATATTCTCCGCCGTGGGAACGGTGGAAGGAGTGGACATCGTAAGGACCAAAGGTCGCAGTTTCGCATACGTCGATATCCTCACATCTACCTCAAACTCCATCTCCAAGCTATTTAGCACGGTGGGAAATCTTTGAACACTGTATGTTTAGGGTTACTGCTTTAGAAATTCATGGTTTGATTTGTTTTTGAAAATTAATACAGTATAATGGGTGCGCTTGGAAAGGGGGCAAGTTGAAGCTTGAAAAGGCTAAAGAACACTTTCTTACTCGCCTGAAACGGGAATGGGCTGAGGCAGAAGCTGAAGATGAAGCTAATGAAGGAAGCCATCAAGCTAAGCCTTCTTCTTCAGATAGCAACAATAGCAAAAACAAAGTTCAGGTTTCTCAAAACAACCAGCTTCGGATCTTCTTTCCTAGATTATCAAAGGTTAGGTTTCTTTTTAATTTAAATTTTCAATTTTGTATTGCAAATTGCTCTCTTAAATCGGTTGTTTGTGTTGTTGCTCCTATATATGTGTGTAAATTGTAAAAAAATTAAACATTCCCATTTCCTTGTGTTGGATATATACCAGTCCCAAATTCAAGTAACATTGTTCTTTGTTATGTTATAGGGAATTGTTTAGCTTCAGCTGAAACCATAGATGTCATTATGGAACCGGATGATTCTAACCATAATTACCTGAATCCAAACCCAATTTGATAATAAAAAGTCAACTGAACTAAGGGTGAAATCTAGCTGAGCCCGGGAGCTCAAGCTCTGCTCGAAATTTAGAGCTCGATACTTGGCTTGAGTTCAATTGAGCTTGAGCTCCGCTTGATTAAGGTGATTAAGGTGATTTATCAATTTTCATACTCAAACTTGAACTCAAGCTTGACTAAGCTCATATGTGTTGAAGCTCAAGCTTGGCTTGATAATTAAGCTTAGAGTTAATAATATATATTAAGGACAATAAAACAAGCTTGATAATTTGGCTCGATTGATAGCTCAAACTGCTTGAGCTCCAGTTCAGCTCGATAATTACCAAATTGAGTTTGAGTTCTATTTGTGTTGAGTTTGATTAGCTTGTAAGCACCGGTATCTCATTTACATTTGAAACCATCCAACCCAAATCCATATTGACTTTAACAAGTAGCCCAAAATGACAAAAATCCAAAGTGATCCAAACCGGTAATAATTTGATTGGCAAACTCAAATGACCCTAAACCAAAACAACCCGAACATGAAATGACCCAAACCCGAAACAACATGAACATGAATTGACCTGAATTTGAAATGGCCCAAACTCAAAACTAACCAGGGCTAAAATGACTTGAAAATTTTAAAAGTGGAATTAATCCGATCCAAAACCAACTCGACCAGCTCAACTGACAGGTACTTTCATGTTGTGCAGATAAAATCGTTGCCATTTAGTGGGACTGGAAAGCATAGATACAGTTTCCAACGTGTTGAAGCCCCTGCTTTTCCTCTACATTTTTGTGATTGTGTGGAGCACTCTGGTCGTTTCAATGCTGTGAAACAAAAAGAAGTTCGACATCATGAGGAAATAAATGATGGCATGAATGAGGAAGAGCTTAGCTTGATGAGCTCAGTAATGAACAAGCTTTTTGAGAGGGAAAATATTTCCAACACTAGCAGGTCCGCCATAGTAAAGGAAGGAGACAATTTCATTGAACCAGTTGAGGATTCACCCTCCAATGAGGAGGAAAATGATGACGACGATGATGATCTCATAATTAATGTCGTTTCTAATGCAAAAAAACGAACAGCTATGTCTGGGATCAGAGAGTCGAAAAAAGTCTCCACTGAGGTATAATCTGATGTTAGTTACTGCAAAAAGCTGTTTGATTTCATGGTGTGTTAGTGTTTTGTTCTCCTTGTAATTAATTTCATTCTCTTGCCATATTTGAGACACAGAAAACTAGACTTAGTGAAAACAAAGTTTCGAAGGATGGAGCAATTCCGAGTGCAAGCAAGTTGCAGAAAAAGAATGCTGTGCATGCTGAAAAGAAGAGGAAACCGAACAGAGATGATAAACATGAAATCCCTTCTCTTTCATCTCAACTGAGAATGAATTCGCAGTGTGATGAGATTGAAGCAGGTTTTGAGGAGGATGATGAAACTGATGATGACCTCGTAGTTAATGTGGCGTCAACGGAAAACAAAAGGAAGGCTTTGTCAGGAAGCACAAAGCGTGCTAAGGTATCACCAAAACAGGTATACCCTCTCTCTTGGTTGGTGCAGAGTAGATGCTTTCTTATATGCTACTAGGATTATGTATATACGTACTATCGGGTCCTAATTTCTTCATATTTCTATGACACCTAGAATTTTAAACTGAGTGAGACACAATCAAATGAGAATGAGTGCGAAGAGAAGAAAGATCGTTTACTTCCTAGAAAGAAGATGAAACTAATTTCTACCAAAGAAAGGGATGGAAATGAAGCTGTCTCCACTGTACCTGCTGAGAAGGGACCCCTCATTGCTCAAATGACTGAACAAGATTGTAGTCTCAAACCGTCGAGTACTAGTTGTTTGTGGTCTCAAAAGTCTTCATGGAAGGCACTTGTTGGAGGTAGAGGCGACAGTGCATTCAGTCTCTCCAATATTCTTCAAAATGCTGATACCACTGAGGAACAACACGTTTTTGATGATCCCAAAGTGGACAACACTCTTGATAGCAAGAATGACAAGTTGTCAACACCTGAGAACTCGGAAGGGATGTCAGACAAAATGGAAATAGCGAATGCGATTGCAGAAGCCCAGTCAAATAAACCTAGCATGACTTCAAGTAATACAGGAAGAGGTTCTTCATGGCTCCACAAGTCTTCATGGATTCAATTGGTAAGTGATAAGAGCAATTCCTTTAGTATCTCACAAATTTTGCCTGGCACTACTACTTCACAAGAGCTTGCAAAGCCCACTGGTGAGGATGTGGTGCAGTCTGCTGATGGAAATTATACCAACGAAATGGACCGATTTACGACTGAACGTGTTGGAAAAGGAAACTTTGTTGAGAGTATTCCGGAAACCAACCCTCAAACTCTTGAGGGCAGTAACGATACTTCTCTCCCAGCTGTTGAGAATATAAGCAACTTTGAACCAGTCAAAGGTTTTGCTGTAGATACTAGCACAGTGGGGACATGTTCATTTATGAGAAGCTCTACTTCATTGAAAGAATGGGCTAAAACTAAGGCTGCCCTAAAAGGGTCACGGAAGAAGAAAACAAAAGGCGATTCAATATAGTAGCATTGAGGTATGTTGTTCGGATTTAAGTCTCATTGATGAATACATGTATGCTTGGATTTTTTTTAAGTTTTTTCATGTATTTGGAGGATCCTTGAAGGGTCAAAATTTCATACTCAGATATGGATTTTGAAAGAAAAAAATGAATAGTCGGAACAACATAGGTGCTGTGGTTCTAGTGAAATGATTTTGTTCTGATTATTGAATGACATTGTGTTCCATAGAAATATACCTAGAAAAACCATCTAAAGTCTTTGCTATGCTTTTGTTGGTATCAATTAAACCAAGGATTTCATCATTTTCATTTGTGATATTTGTTCATTTCTTCAAATATTCTCAAATCCATTGCTTTCTATTCATTTATCGTCCTATATTGAAGTCCTGTCCACCCTAATTACAATTTATTTCTTTACAATAAAGACACTTACAAAAGAAGTCTTGCATCTCTTCTAAACATTATCAATTCTCATCACAAACATGACCAAAATTATCAAAAAAAAAAAAAAAAAAATTTGACAGAAATACTAAAACAAAAGCAGGAACTGTTTTCAGTCATTGCAAAGATTTTTAGCGTAATGAAAACTGTGGAGGGATTTCTGACTCTTTTGGGAGAAATCTTCTAAGTATTGTTCGTCTAGAGCTAGCGGACTTCCAACACGTTCAGTATTGTTACAGGTGGGGGTTTTGTATCCCAATTTTGTCGAGAGCCCGAGCTGGAGGCAGGATTCACGGAGCGGGAGTGTTAAATTTGATGAGGTACTCTCACTCTCTGAGCCCTTCGCCACCCTCGATGAAGTCAAGAGACAAAACTCTGGTTTAGGACAATACCAAACATGTTGAGGAGTCCGCGACTCTAGGTGGACAAGACTTAAAAAGACTTCTCTCAACATGTTAGAAATCTCTCAACAAAAACAAAGAAAGTATTCTTATTCCTATTTGTTTTGGGATGTTGGTTTTTAGCTGCTTTCTCCTCTGTGCCGCTTTTGACAGTGTTCAGATTCAGTAGTTTCAGAGGCTTTATGTTTGGGTGAATGAGTTGAAGAAGAACAATCTGTAATGGACTTAGCTGATCCAGATTTCTGGAAGAAGCTGGCAATTTCAGATGAAAATAAAAATGGATTTTCACTTGGAAACATTTTCTTATCGGCCGATCCAGATTTGTGACGACGTTCATCCATAAGCTTTTTCAAGAGCTGTCCTTGTTGCTGTATTTGCAGCTGAAGCTCCTTTTGCACCTATTGAACCCCAAAAGAGAAAAACACCGGTAAAAAGTGTTTGCAAGAGCATGACCTGTCGTTACTCGGATTCGAGTGTAAGTGTTGGATATACATATAGAAAAAAAACTCAAATGGAATAACTATGAGAAAACATTAACACACCTTCAGCTGTTCATGCAACAGCTTTTGAACTTCAATTTGCATTTTCAAGGTCTCTACTACATCCACTTCCCTGCAAATAAATGCCATTGAAAGGATGATATTAGTGCTTAATTTTGTGCCATAAATTAATGACTCAAAAACAATTATAAGTTACTTGAATTTGGATCACACCTTTCTATGTTGCCATCACTTTGATGATCATCACTCTCAATTAAAGTTGCTCTCTTTTCTTCAAATCTGGAACTTCCTTGATCTACTAAGTGTAAAAGCAGTAAGTGTTGATCTTGGCATATGCTTAATCAGCAGATTGATTTATGAAAAATTTAAGGGGAAAAAATGTAAAATGGGAAATGGTTTGTGTGCAATATATGTTATCAGGATTCTTTATTTTCTCTTAAGTATCTGTGTTTGGGATTCATGACATTTTCTTATGTGTGTGAGTTGAGAGAATAATCTTCCAAATATGTGAGAAAATTTAAGTGAAAAGTCCATATATTTATTGTTGGAAAAGCTTTATCGAAACTCACGTGCAAATATTCTTTAAATTATATTCTAAATACTTAATCAATCATTTTAGTCCACATCATTATTCTTATTTAAATTCTAATCCTCCTAAAATTTATCCAAAATCTACTACAAATATTATAATTATCATCATATCTAGAAATCTAGTTTAAATGAAAAACTACTTACAACTATTATAATATTTTAACCAATAAAAGAACATTATATTCAACCCTGCTCGTTAGCTACACTATAGTGGTTTGGTACCTCTCATAAAAAACTTTCCATCTAAATCTTCAACATCATCTTCATCATGTTATCGAGGAAGAGCATTGCTAATATGTTTGGTTTCTTTAAACCGCCTAATTCCGTGCAATATAAAAAATTCTTCAAATTACTATTAAGTGTTGAGTGCATTGATAAATCGTATTGCATCTCTAATAAGAGAACTCAAATTCAAACTTTAAGAATAATATAAAAAAAACTACTCTTCAAATTTATCCAAGGTGTCCTTATTCCTATTGTTTGATCTAATTAGCAGTACCCCTTCAAGTGATGAACAAGATGAATATTTTCTCTTTCCACCATCTTTTTCACGGTCTTCGTCTCTTCCTTGTTTCTCTCTCTTATCACAAAAATTCTTTTTTTTTCCTTTGTTAGAAAGACATCCATCTTTTCTTGTTTGAAAGACTCTTTTAGTATGCTCTTCTTGTTTATTTGCTCTTTAGTGTAACGAGTATTGATTAACTTTCATAATGAGATGTTGGCTAAATATTTTGAATCTTCAAAAGATGAAATTTTCGACTCATATCAATCTGGTAAAGTTATAATAACTTTTCCCATAATCCTCTTATCACAAAACTCATCTTTAAGCAACGTAATATTGTTAAGAGTGACCATAATCTTATTTGAATACTATTTGACAATTTCATTATTTTTCATCTTAGATTCTCCAGAATCTTTTGATTTAGTTTTTGTTGAACCTTAGAACTCCTCTTTTTGCTTATCTTAAGTTTGATTTGATATCTAACAAGTCGATCCTTGTGAAAAAAACATAATAAATTCCATTTTACAGACATGACATTACCTTATATATTTTTTTGTCACACTCATTATGTTGTTTGACCTGAACTATAATTGGATTGGTCCTCGATGGTGATTGATCTATACCAATTTCCACTACTTCCTAGAAGACATGTGCTTCCAAATATGTCTTCATTTTCACCAACCAATAAAGGAGGTGGAGAAAAATTGTTTGAGCTCACAATTCTAGAATTTGACAATTTAGGGTTGTGTGCTAACAAAGAAGATAAAATTTTCTTTCAAAAACTCCCAAAAAGTGCATCTAAGAGCCTAGGTCCCAAAGCTAACTGTTTTGATACCAATTGTTGGGCTTCAGAGAGAGAATATTTATAAGGGTATTATAAACTAGTCATTTTAGTTTTTTATGTTAAAGTTTATTCAAAATTTGCTACAAAATTTATGATTGGTCGCCAAAAGATAACTACAAATTTAATTAAAAAAAACCGATCAATATAATATTTTAACCTGAAAAACAACATTATATTCAACAAATATACAACATAAAACATAATTCAGTTTTCTTCAAAGAATAGTTGGATATTTACCATTTTTCAGCTCTGAAACACCCTTGGCAAGTCTATACTTCTGCAAATTAGATATACAAAGAAACATTATATACAATCACCACTATATATATTATTGGAACCCACCCATTCTTTTGAAAAGTCAAAAAAAAAAAAAAAGGTGGGCACCGAAAGTAGAAACTAAGATTGGTTGGCAAGTTGGGTTAAAAGTTGGCATGGGATAATTGCAATTTTGGTCCCTAATTGTATAGGGACATTGCAAGTTGATCCTTGAACCTCAACTATAAATAGGCCTAACCATTTCTTACTTTCTTCATCCCACATTTGCCATTCTCTACTTAAGGCATTGTTCTCTCTCCCTATTTGTAAAAGTTTCACTTGTATTTTGGAGTGAAATATATTTGGTAGTGCCCGAGGAAGTAGGCAAGATTTGCCGAACCTCGTTAAAATTCTGGTGTTCTTTACTATTTCTTATTCATATTTTGTGAATGTGATTGTAGTGATTTATTGTGCTATTAAATTACGATAGAGGGATATTCTGGCTAGGAAAAACTTGGTACTTAAGTGATCCTCGTGATCCACCTCTCTTTCCTGGGAATTGAACTTAGTGTGATTTTTCAGTATAATATTTTTACTCTTTCACACGCTTCCGCGCAACAATTGGTACCAGAGCCAGATTCGTACTTGGGGAATACGACCGTTTACGGTACTATTCACGATATCTGACTATTCACGTATCTGATCTGTTCACGTATCGATGAGTTGGGATTGAGGAGAAAATGGCGGCAAGATCGCCATCGACAAAGACTCATGTGACAAATGCAAAATTTAAAGTAGAGAAATTTGACGGTACCAATAATTTTGGTATGTGGCAATGTGAGATCCTGGATGTCTTATGTCGCAAGAGCTAGATATAGCCCTTGAAGAAAAACCGACAAGATGGATGACAAGGAGTGGGCCAAGATCAATAGACAGTGTGTGGTACAATCCGCCTATGTTTGGCCAAAGAGAAGAAGTACTCTTTCATGAGGGAGACATCAGCGAAGAAGTTATGGGATACACTGGAAGAAAAGTTTCTAACGAAAAGTCTTGAAAATAGGCTTTATATGAAAAAGAAACTTTATCGATTCACGTATGCACTCGGTATGTCGATGAATGACCATGTGAACTCATTCAATAAAATTTTAGCAGACTTGCTAAATTTGGATGAGAAATTTGAAGATGAAGATAAGGCATTATTGTTGTTGAATTCCCTTCCTGATGAATATGATTATCTTACCACCACATTGCTTCATGGGAAGGACACGATCACATTTGATGCAGTCTGTAGTGCGTTGTATAGATCTGAGACTTGAAAGAAAGATAAAAGAGATCACAGAGATACAACCACAGAAGTCTTAACAGTAAGAGGTCGTTCACACAGCAGCAAATCTGGTAGAAAGGGAAAGTCCAAAGGGAGACCCGCCAAAGATGAATGTGCCTTTTGCCGTGAAAAAGGGTATTGGAAAAAGAATTGTCCTAAGCTACAAAAGGGCAAGGCTATTTCTAATGAATGTGTAGCGGAGCATGATGAGGAGTCAGACTTTAGCTTGGTTGGCATGGCAATGGCATGTCAAACGGATGAGTGGATTTTGGATTCAGGATGTAGTTACCATATGTGTCCTAATAAGGACTGGTTTTCTAGTCTTAAAGAGCTAGAAGGTGAAATTGTTCTTATGGGCAATGATAGTGCTTGTAAGACAATGGGAGTGGGTATGCATCCAATTGAAGAATCACGACGGCTCAATCCAAGTCTTGATGGATGTTCGCTACGCACCTAGCTCGAAGAAAAATCTCATCTCATTAGGGGCCCTAGAATCTAAAGGGCTCACAATCACTTTGAGAGATGGATTACTAAAAGTAGTAGCTGGGAAATTGACGGTAATGAAAGGCACAAGAAGAAATAACTTGTACTTTTTAAATGGAAGTACAGTTATTGGATCAACATCAACAGTTTCTACAAAAGATGTAGATTCAGAGGCTACAGATTATGGCATATGCGATTGGGACATCTTTGGTGAAAAAGCTTTGCGAGACATTGGCGAAGCAAGGCTTGTTGAAAGGTGCAAATTCTTGCAAAATGGAATTACGTGAACATTGTGTTCGGGCAAGCGAAGAGGGTAAAATTTGGTCCAACAATTCACAATCTGAAAGGAATTCGGACTACGTTCACGATGATGTGTGGGGACCTACCAAAGTAGCTTCTTTGGGAGGTATGCACTATTTTGTTACTTTTGTTGATGATTATTCAAGAAAAGTATGGCTGTATCTAATGAAAAGAAAAAGTGAAGTTTTGGATGTATTTCTGAAATGGAAGAAGATGGTGGAGACTCAAACTGGTCGAAAGGTCAAACGACTTCGATCAGATAATGGTACTAAGTACAAAAACGATCCATTTCTACAATATGCCAAGATGAGGGCATTGTGTGACACTTCACTGTTGGGGATACACCACAATGAGAATGGGGTGGCGAGCGCATGAATCGAACTATCTTGGAGAAAGTTCGATGTATATTGTCCAATCTTTGGATTGGGCAAATAATTTTAATGAGGCGATTACATATGCGTGCCATCTAATTAACCGTTTGCCATCAGCTGCAATAAATGGAAAAACTCCTATGGAGATGTGGATTGGTAAATCTGCTATTGATTATGATTCTTTACATGTATTTGGTTCCACTGCATATTATCATGTAAAGAATCTAAGTTAGACCCAAGAGCAAAGAAAGCATTATTCTTGGGTATAACGATGGAGTAAAAGGATACCGTCTCGGTGTCCCGATACAAGGAAAATTGTTTTCGATAGAGATGTGACTTTTGATGAATCAACCATGTTGAAGTACAATGATTCACAAAAGGATGACAAAACCGAGAGTACTTTGCGGCAGTGGAGCTTGAAAAGGTTAACGATGATCCAGCTAATATTGAAGGGACAAATGATGAAGAGGTTCCTACCCAATAACCTCTACAACAACAAGATTCAATTGCATATAGAAGGCCAAGAGAGATTCGTAAGCCCTCGCTTTGATGATATAGTGGCCTATGCACTTCCAATTGCAGATGATGATGTTCCTTCTACTTACACAGAAGCAATAAGTAACCCTGATGGTGTAAAGTGGAAGCAAGCAATGAATGAAGAAATGCAGTCTCTTCATAAAAATAAGACCTGGGAGTTGGTGACACTACCCAAGGGAAAGAAGGCAATTGGATGCAAATGGGTATATGCAAAGAAGGAATAGACTACAATGAAGTGTTTTCTTCAGTTGTGAAACATTCGTCTATTCGGATTTTGCTAGCCTTAGTTGCGCAATATGATCTTGAACTAGTTCAGCTTGATGTGAAGACCGCGTTTTTACACGGTGATTTGGAAGAGGAAATTTATATGACTCAGCCAGATGGATTCAAGGTTGCTGGAAAAGAAAATTGGGTTTGCAAACTAACAAAGTCGCTTTATGGATTGAAGCAATCTCCGAGGCAGTGGTACAAGCGATTTGATCAGTTCATGAAAGGGCAAAGGTACACAAGAAGTAAATTTGATCATTGCGTATATTTTCAAAAGCTACAAGAAGGAACTTTCATATACTTGCTCTTATATGTTGATGATATGCTAATAGCATCTAAGAGCAAAATTGAGATTGAAAGATTGAAGACTCAACTCAATCTCGAGTTTGAAATGAAAGATCTAGGAGAAGCTAAAAAGATTCTCGGCATGGAAATATGGAGAGATAAAGCTCATGATAGAGTTAGCTTATCTCAGAAGCAGTATTTGAAGAAGGTACTACGGCAATTTGGCATGAACGAGCAGACAAAACCTATAACTACCCCGTTGGCTTCTCATTTCAAGCTTTCTGCACAACTATCTCCTTCGACGAATATGGAACGAGAATACATGTTGTAAGTTTCGTATTCTAATGCAGTGGGTAGCTTGATGTATACAATGGTGTGTACAAGACCCGACATTTCACAGGCAGTTAGTATAGTGAGCGGTATATGCATAATCACGAAAAGGACATTGGCAAGTGTGAAATGGATTCTACGGTATATTCGAAGACCGTAGATGTTGGATTACTGTTCAAGCAGGATAATACACTTGGTAAAGGTGTTATTGGGTATGTTGATTCTGATTATGCCGGTGATTTGGACAAGCGAAGATCAACCACCGGTTATGTGTTTACACTTGCTGGAGGACCAATAAGTTGGAAGTCTACATTACGTCTCTGATTGCATTGTCAACCACGAAGTCGAGTACATGGTGTAATAGAGGTCGTAAAGGAGGCTATTTGGTTACAAGGTATGGCTAAAACCTTGGGGTTGGTTCAGGAGCATATTAACGTGTATTGTGATAGTCAAAGTGCTATTCATTTAGCAAAGAACCAAGTCTATCATGCATGTACAAAGCATATCGACGTATGATTCCATTTTTTGCGGGAAATTATTGAAAAGGGGAAAATTTTTCTTCAGAAGATCAAGACTGCAGATAATCCCGCAGATATGATGACCAAGGTGGTAACAGCAACCAAGTTCGAACATTGTTTGAACTTGATCAATATCCTGCAAGTTTAACAGTTGAAGAAGGCACTATCAAGTATTGTTGTCAAAGGTAGAAAGAATTGTGTGAAGATAAGATTATCCTAATCAAATCTTCAAGGTGGAGATTATTGGAACCCACCCATTCTTTTGAAAAGTCAAAAAAAAAAAAAGGTGGGCATTAAGTAGAAAGTAAGATTGGTTGGCAAGTTGGGTTAAAAGTTGGCATGGGATAATTGCAATTTTGGTCCCTAATTGTATAGGGACATTGCAAGTTGATCCTTGAACCTCAACTATAAATAGGCCTAACCATTTCTTACTTTCTTCATCCCACATTTGCCATTCTCTACTTAAGGCATTGTTCTCTCTCCCTATTTGTAAAAGTTTCACTTGTATTTTGGAGTGAAATATATTTGGTAGTGCCCGAGGAAGTAGGCAAGATTTGCCGAACCTCGTTAAAATTCTGGTGTTCTTTACTATTTATTGTTCATATTTTGTGAATGTGATTGTAGTGATTTATTGTGCTATTAAATTACGATAGAGGGATATTCTGGCTAGGAAAGACTTGGTACTTAAGTGATCCTCGTGATCCACCTCTCTTTCCTGGGAATTGAACTTAGTGTGATTTTTCAGTACAATATTTTTACTCTTTCACACGCTTCCGCGCAACATATATACACACACATTCATGAAGATCCCATCATATATACACAATTTACCTCAAAATTACCTGCAAATGGCTTTTGACATGATAGATACTCAAACCCTCAACATTCATAAGTTTCAAAATATTCTTTGGTGTAGCACCTATATATGATTTCATAGAGAAAAAAATTGTTAAGTTTAAAAACAAAAGAATACCCAGATATCAGCTCATGATGATTAATCAAAAGATGGTTTATATATATGTTCTCACAGTCAGGGCCACCAAGTTGATCCACTGCATTTAAGAAAAGTTCATGAAGCTCAGGTATCCACCTTATTCTTTGTTTATGTGCAGCCATAGCATCAGTATATTGTTGATTCATTGAATGTATATAACCATCCATGTTAACAACTGAGGTAACATGATTTCTTTTAAATCCCAATTGATGTATCCCTTGATCTGAAGAAACTTGTGGAGTTTCTTCATGTATTTCCTAATTATATAAGATGGATGTTAGATTTTGAATACATGGGTAATATACCATGGAGTCCTCATCTACTCAAGAAATGAGCAAATTAGTTCATATACGTTAGTTTGAAAAGCAATTAAATCTTTTTTTTTTTGGTTAAAAACTGGTGTGACCAACGAAATAACTAGACAGTGACACGTGGCGCACCATGTGTATCTCATGTTGATATAGAAGGACTAGTTTTGCATTGTGACCCATCTACTCAAAAAATGGCCAAATTAGTCTCTTTACGTTAGATTAAAGAGCTAATTGATCTTTTTGTTAAAAATTCTATCTATTTTTACTGTTAAAAATTGGTTCCTATATGTTAGCATGAGGTACACGTGACATGTCATGTGTTATTGTCTAGTTATTTTGTTAGCCATGCCAGTTTTTAACAAAAAAAAGATCAATTTATCGTTTGATGTAACTTACAAGGACTAATTTAACAATTTTTTGAGTTGAGGGAGATAACATGCAATCTAAGGGCCTCCATGGTACTTTTATTGTTAAACATGATATATATATATATATATATATACACATTTACCTGATCAAGGCCAAGAGGTGAACTTTCACTCACATCAATCTCAAGCTCTTTAGTCAAATATTGCAATTGCAGCTTCTCTTTCAACGTTAAACTCTGCTTTGCATACATTGAACCTTGAGGGCTGCCACAAGGACTTGATGCTGGTACATGAGTAAATGCCATGAAATCATCTTTTTCACCACAAAGAGATGGGTCACAAACTGCAACTTTTTGATTATATCTTGGATTTCCATCATGGTTTCCGGTCTTTGAATTCGGTAACCATGACTGGTTTAAACCGGTATTGAACCTATAAGGATGGGGCTGTGACATTGATGGTTGTGATATTGGTGCAAGGGCTTCTTGTTGTTGGTGCTCTGGCATAAAATAAGGACTTGGTGAGTTCTCATATGCTGAATAAAGCGCTATTGGGTCACTATTGAGGAACTTATGAACAGAAAAAGGTCCAGGATAGCTTGTTTGCATTGCTCCTTTTACACTTGTGATATACTGCAAAAGAACAAAATACCATGACTTGAATTAAGCATTTTGGATTATCATATATATATGTGTAATACATGAACATATAATATTGATTTGATGCTTAACAAAAAGAGAGAAAGAGAGGAAATCAGACCTTTGAAGTTGAAAGCTTAATTTCAGGAAAAAGCACAAACACAGATTCTTCAGCTTCTGCTACATGGTTTTCAGGTTGAGGTTATTTATTGAATTATAAAAAAAATGCAAATGGCATACATAGGATTTGATGATTGTTTTGTATTTTAGGGCAAGATAATATTAAATTATATATATATATATAAAAGTTAAAATATACTTTTTAATTTATGTATTAAAAAATGAGTTGTAATGAGCTTAAATTTAATAAAATAATCAAAGGCAAATTTAACTATATTTTTTTCAATTCATTTCTCTTATAAATAAAAAATATAAATTAATATTATATTTACACCCTAAAATGAAAAAAATTTGTTTAGCCCTTCAAAAATAATGAAATTATAAATTAATACATGATAAACTTATATTTGATCTATTAAAATTTATAATCAAATTTCTGAATTTGCCCTAAAAATATTTTAACGATATTAACAGTTAGACCTAAATTTTAAAATCTAAAATTCTTAAAACTAAAATTACATCAAATTTACTAAGAATATTTTAATTCTATAAAAAATGATGATTTGAATAATAAGGATATAGGTCCACACGGTTGTTGATTAGATTAGTGTGGATAAGAAGTAATGAAGTAGTTTCCCATGAAATTTCACAAATGTTTGTGATTTGTCTTTTTTGTTCAATTGAATCCTCAAATATTTAAAGTACGTAGGCGGAGATTCTAATGCCAGATTCACAAGCTTTTGATTGGGATTCTTTCTGTAAGACACAAATAAACGGCCATTGAATATAATAAACAAGTAGAATAATGTTGGTTTAATGCAATTGCCATTTGCCAACAGGTCATACCGGACAATGACTTATAAGATCCGAGAATGCCGAGATTGAATATTTGTTTCGTTTAGGGATGGAAATGGGACACGGGACCAGCTTTTTTTTATTCATTTCGATTCGATTTTATTTTAATATTTGAATTTGATTTTATAAGAAGGATAAATTACATTTTTAATTATTAAATTATGGGTAAATTTTTGCTTTGGCCATTTAATTTAAGAATGTTATAATTTGGTCACTGAAATATACCAATCGAAATCTGTCTTTCCCTTTCTTTTCTACAGTTAAGTTTCTTTTCATGAAACAATTTTAGACGCTATGAATCTGTGAACTAAAATTCAAATAGCTTGTTTCTCTAATCTCTGACACTAAACGTCAGATGGATTTAAATCTAAGGTATGTTCTTTTATTTGTCGATAGAATTGATTTGTCGTACCGATCATCGAATCGTTGCTTTGAACTTGCTAGCAAAATTCTTTTCTAAAAAAAAAAAAAAGAACCTAGTGACACATTTTTTTTTGAATAGTTCAGTGAATTAAATGAAAATTTTCAAATAGTTTAATAATCAAATTGTAATTTTTTAGTTAAGTGGCCAAAACAAAAATTTACCTATAGTTTAGTGATTAATGGAGTAGTTTACCCTCATAAAAAATGTCTACAATTCTTATTTAGAGGTTTTCATAAGTTATCCATACATGGTATGAATATCATATACAGTTATCCAAATTCGACCCTACTTGAAATATAAGACTCAAATTTAGTTCAAACTTATATTTGTAAATGCTAATTTAAGCCCATTTAGGGTGATCCATATTAACTTTTATTTTTAAAATATAATTATTCTATTTAATATTTAGCAATTATATATATCTTTTACTATTATTTTACAATTTTCTTTTATTAAAATTTTAAATATAAACAATTTAACATATATATATTTTTAATGTTTACATTATAGTTTAGTATATTTAATTTTTATATGATATAAATTATATAATATAAAAAAAAAACCTATTACAAACTCGGGCCAAGTTGAGTTTGAGCTTTGAATTTTAGAGTTTGAGCTTAACTTATATTTTAAACATGCTTTTTTTCTCAAACTCAATTTTAGTCTCTAATATTTCTATTCAAAGTCTCCTTAATTTCAGTTAAATCTTCGAATTTGGGTGGGTAACCTTTCTCTTCCTGAAATATTAAATAGTTTTACTAGATTAAAATAAATACACATTATAAAATCATATAAAAATAGTTAAAATGTTATAAAGTGTTAGAAAAACCTAGCTTAAACAATTAACAACTGTTGTTTATCCTACCCCATTCACACATATACTAACATTCATATTCATAGATAAGGTCTTCCACGACATTACTTTTTACAGCATTGTACTATATATAAATATAAAACATGTCTCTCCATCCAATAATATTAACTCATGATGAAAAGAATCCTCCTTTCATTTCCACTAATCTCAATTAATCTTCATGTTGTAGCCTGTAAAAGAACACAAATATATATAGTACAATGGTTAATTTGAATGGATGGGAAGTGGGAACCAATTAGAGGCCTCTCTGAACTCTAAACCTGACAGGAAGGTACGGCTGCCAATTCATGAGTGCCCCTGGATGCGTACATTATATGATGTTGATCAAGGTTTTCATTAAAGAGGGAATTGTAATGGCAGATCAACAACTATATATTGCAACACATGAAGCAAAACTTGTTAACTAGTGAGATAAAAAATGAAGAAGATGGTGGCTCTACGAAAGAAGGTTGTGTGAAGGTTCAAAACTTGCAATTCTTCTGTTGGTGTTATTGTCAAAGAAGGACAGAGAACAAGATGCAAAAACATGCAGCTCAGAAGCATGAAACAATCTGCTTATTCATTCAACCACAAAAGCAATACATTTAAAGTCAGTTGCTTCACCAAATGCTTTACTACTCCCACTAACTATATTGAAACCAACAAAACATTGCTTGCACACATGAATAAGCTGACTAATCAGCTCTACCAACACCTAAACATATCAAAAAACATGAACAACGAAGTTCATTCTTAACTAAATTACATAACAAAAGAACTAAACAAGTTTGCCATGCAACTCGACAGGGCCAGCATGCACCAAAGCTTCAGCTGCATCTCGCCACCTACGAAGTCATTTTGCACTTCGCCACTTCGTGGTGTCATCTCGAAGTTCTCCACTTCGCAGAGACATCTCGTAGTTCTCCACTTGTGGAGACAGCTCGCACTTCACTACTTCGCGGTGTGAGCTCGCACTTTGATATGTGCTTGAGCTGTTGCATGGTTAGCCAACTTGTAATAGCTTTCCATTTGGAAATTCCACCAATAATATTGTCATCTGAAAGACCTAAAACCCACAAATGTGATGTTTGTAAAAAATCTCTGAGTGAACCACACATCTTTTACTCATTTTAAAATAAAATAAAATAATCAAAGTTAACCAAGTTTTAATTGTTCCACTAAAGTCTATCCCATTTTAGACTTTAGGGCAATTTACTTTTTTTTCTTTTGTCGAAGAAAGAAAGAAGAGACAACATATTGTTTTCTTGGGAACCAAGTCTTAATGATATCCCAATTTCATTGTCCATACTTTATATTTTGTTAATGAAATTTTTGTCTGAAATAAAGAATACGTAAAGTACATTTGTGGATTTGGAATTTAAGGATTCATGCTAAAGTGATCAGAAAGTTATGAGAATTCAACATCCTTTGGACTCCCATTTGGAAACTTCATCAGAAATCATGTTATTAAAGAGTGGGTTAAAGTGCAAATTTGCTGTAAATATTAAAATTCTCTAATATATTTTGTTTCTATTGATATTTGTCATCGTATTTTAAAAATATGAGGAAATTGAATTTTAGTATTAAACATTGAATTTTAATTAAATTTTACCACTCAGATTAATCAATTTTAATGATTTGAAAACATAATTTAATAAGAAAATTTCTTTCTGTCAAAATGTTGATAATGGCAAGAAAAAGAGAGAAAAATAGAACACATAGATTTTATTTTACGTGAAAACCCTCTCGAAAAAAATCATGGGTAGAGGAGAAGAAAATTCACTATGTTACAAGTAGTATAGACTGCGTCTATTTATAAATTTAGAAAATATTATTCTAACCAACTTCTAATAGAAGTAATGTAGTAAGGTTGAAACAATTTATTCAAATCAATATCAAACATAGCAAGTAAACTTCTATACGGATCCGCGTGGATTTAATTAAAATCAATATCATTCGAATTCGATATAGTAAACAGAGGAAGTAAACTTCTATACAGATCCACCTCCGCCCTTGTGGATCCCCCTATCTTACAATTTATATTTTATTTTAATAAGAATTTGGGTCACAACTCTAACACTTTCAAATATTTTATTTTAAGAGTTAATAATATTTTAACTTATAAATATTAAAATTAATAAATTAAGTTTGAATTTCTATTTAATGAAATAAAAACTTGGAAAATGGAAATATACATATCTTAAAAGGAAAAACATTTAAGTTAAAGTAATAGTTGTTAACAACTTATGCTTATGCACTACTTATAAAATTTAAGTGTTGATGGTTTTATATTAAGAATAAGAATAGAAAGTTGAAGAACAATAAATCAATTGTTTCATTAAATCAAACAAATTTATTATTTCAATCTTATAATTTATAATTACTTGTGATATTCGACTTCCAAATCATATTTAAACTCCTTCATAACAACTAGAATTTGGCATTAAAATTCATATTTAATATTTGCCTAAAAGTTTAAGTTTATACTGTGATTAAAATATAACTACACGACACTCACAAATACAAATTTAGAAATTATGATCAACACAAAGACACTCGCTACCAAGGAAGCTGAATCTTTCCATCCAATTCAATCTTGAATTCCAATGCCACTATCACAAATTACAAAAACAGAAAAAAATAAACATTTTTTAACTAAAATATTAAATTAAAAGAGATGAAACTTAAGAAATACTTGTTAGAAAAGAAACTCACCTAAGCGATGTTGGATGCAGAGCTAGTTTCTTGCTCTGTTTCTTCGTATCCACCTTGTGAAATTGTATTGCCAGTCTCTCTCCACCTTTCTAACAAACCACCATGGTTTTCCGGTTGTGAATACAATGTAACCTAAGTTCAGTCCTACCACCACTCCACTTCCATACCCCATTATTACAACTTGCCAAAAGAAGGGTATTTCAGAACCTTCATGTTCCACATCCAATGGTGAAGGCGGTTTTGGCCCCCCATGGTTGATGCATGTCTTAGACAATGGTAATCCACACAATCCCAAGTTACCGCTGTAGGAATCATTATCAAAGGTATCAAATTGGTTCCCATGAGGAATTGGTCCAACAAGATTGTTTCCCGAAAGATTCAACACTTCAAGAAATGTCAGATTTGTCATTTCAGAAGGAATCCTACCGCCAAGCTTATTTGATGAAAGGTCTAATGATTCAAGTGCTACCAAATTTCCAAACAATGTTGGGATAGGCCCGGTGAAGTTGTTATGAGAGAAGTTGAGCATTTGCACGGCAATAAGTTGCCCGACATCTTTAGGAATTTTTCCATAGAATTGGTTGTTTGACAAGTCAATAGATACGAAAATGGCTACTGTCTTTGTCAATTCCATCTCCAATCTTTTTGTTGTTACATTCACAAGAATTTCATCACCACCACCGCCATATGCCTCAGGAATTTGAACAATACCCCTGCCAATTCTCCTACGCCCAAATTGGAAAAATGAGGAGTATAACCACTCTTTAGGTTTCTCTTTCATTGCTCTCAAATTTTGAAAGAGTTTCTTGGGCAATGTGCCTGTGAACTCATTTCCAGAGAGATCAATTATTCGTAATGTAGAGAAGTTGGATGAAGCTATGGAATGAGGCAATGATCCATAAAATCTATTAAGTCTCAAGATAAGAATTTGTAGTCTTGGAAGTGACTCTAACGAATGGGGAAACCTATCCGTTAACTTATTGTTCCCTAAATTCAAAAGTTCCAATGAAGTACAGTTAGCCAAAGATAGCGGCACTAATCCTTCCAATTGATTGTCATTGAGTAAAAGATGGCTCAACTCAATATTTCTCACAAAAGAATTAGGGATCTTGCCAATGAAGTTGTTCATTTGCAAATTCAAGAGCCGGAGACATCTGAAATTTCCAATGCAATCAGGAATAGTTCCACTCAGGTTGTTTTTGGACAAGTCCAGAACTGTAAGTTGACTCCAATTGCAAATAGAAGAAGTGATATTTCCTGTCAAAAAGTTGGAATGAAGGTCGAGATATTCCAAACTGTTACCTAGAAATTGCTCCAAAGCAGTCAGAAAGTTATGAGAAAGGTCCAACCATAGCAATCCTTCCCACCCTACAGCTTCCCATTTGGAAATTCCACCAGAAATCATGTTATTGGAAAGATCTAAAATCTCAAACTTCGATGATCGAAAGAAATTCGGGAACTGCCTTACGCGACAACCAGAGAATCTCACAGTTCTAAGCTGGGGGAAAGAATAGTCCACATCATTGCCGCTTGTGCTTAATGATAATAAACTATTACTTGAAACATCAATAAATTTAAGACTCGTGAGTTTTGAAAGCATATCTGACTTGATCACACTACTCAAGTTGTTTGATGACAAATCGAGTACAGTAAGGTACACAAGATCAAAAATGGAATCTGGTATTAGACCACTCAAGTTGTTGGAGGACAAATGAAGCTCAGTAAGGTTCATAAGATAAAAAATAGAATAGGGTATTGAATCACTAATGTTATTATAACTCAAATAAACCTCTTGGATGGAATTAGGCTTCTGAATTCGATCAATCGGACCAACTAATTTGTTATAACCGAGGTCCACCAGTAGAAGAGATGGCAGAGTAAACAACCAAGATGGTACTCCACCACTTATAGAGTTATTATTTAACAAAAGTTCATCTAGAAATTGGAGCCCACTAACATGATTTGGTAAGGGACCTTCCAAGTGATTATTTGACAAATCCAAATAGGTAATTTTGGTGAAGTTGAAGATAGTTATTGGAAGTGGACCACTCAAATTGCATGAAGAAAAGCTCAAAGAAGTTAATTTTTTAAGGTTTCCAAAAACATCTGGAATCTGTCCTTCAAGCGAATTTCCTTGTAAATGAATGGAAATGATTTGAGTGAGATTTCCCAATAATGCTGGAATTGACCCCTTAAAACCACAAAGGGAAAGGTCCAACAACTCAAGGCCACTACTCCAGTTTGTGTTAGGGAGATAACCAGTGAAATTCTCATTCCCACTTAAATCTAAAACTTTGAGGTTTGGAAGCTGAGAAACTTGAGTTGGGAATTCCCCATATAATTGACAATCTGATAGACTCAAATGTTCAAGTGATGAAGACAAGTTTAGAAAGGAAGTAAGTGCAACATCAAACATATCTACACCATTAAGTGCAAGGTTTCTTAATTTGGTTAAGTTTCTTGCAAGCATGTCAAAACCATGGCCATCAAATCTCAAGTCATGAGGAAAGGAAAGATCAAGTGAAACCAAACTGGACAAGCAACTGATTTGATGCGAGATTAAGCCAGAGAAGGCATTACCAGAGAGATTAAGATGGGTTAAACTCACCAACTGACTAAATAACTTTGATGAGATGGTGCCATTGAAACGATTTTCAGCAAGATTGAGTCGTTGGAGTCCATGAAAGTGAAACAAGCTGCTAGTGTTCTCAAGAAGAGAGCCTCTGAAGTGGTTGAAGCTCAAGTGAATCCATTGGAGTTTGTGAAGTTGAAAGAGGCTGTTGCTTGCAAAGAGAGAACCAAGAAGTCAACTATGACTAAGATCGATGTCGATTACATGACCAGTTATGCTGTCACATTTGATTCCCTCCCATGAACAACAATCAATGCTTTTGTTCCATGACTCTATGTCTATCCTGGGGTAAGAATCTCCATAACGACCATACTGATCACTGTTGCACGGAAGCGTGTGAAAGAGAAAAAATATTGTACTGAAAAATCACACTAAGTTCAATTCCCAGGAAAGAGAGGTAGATCACGAAGATCACTTAAATACCAAGTCTTTCCTAGCCAGAATATCCCTCTATCGTAATTTAATAGCATAATAAATCACTACAATCACATTCACAAAATATGCAAAATAAATAATAAAGAACACCAGAATTTTAACGAGGTTCAGCAAATTTTGCCTAAGTCCTCGGGCACTACCAAATATATTTCACTCCAAAAATTACAAGTGAAATTTACAAATAGAGAGAGAGAATAATGCCTTAAGTAGAGAATGGCAATTATGGGATGAAGAAAGTAAGAAATGGTTAGGCCTATTTATAGTTGAGGTTCAAAGATCAACTTGCAATGTCCCTATACAATTAGGGACCAAAATTGCAATTATCCCATGCCAACTTTTAACCCAACTTGCCAACCAATCTTACTTTCTACTTTCGGTGCCCACCTTTTTTTTTTTGACTTTTCAAAAGAATGGGTGGGTTTCAATAATCTCCACCTTGAAGATTTGATTAGGATAATCTTATCTTCACACAATTCTTTCTGCCTTTGACAACAATACTTGATAGTGCCTTCTTCAACTGTTAAACTTGCAGGATATTGATCAAGTTCAAACAATGTTCGAACTTGGTTTCTGTTACCACCTTGGTCATCATATCTGCGGGATTATCTGCAGTCTTGATCTTCTGAAGACAAATTTTCCCTTTTTTAATAATTTCCCGCAAAAAATAGAATCGTACGTCGATATGCTTTGTACGTGCATGATAAACTTCATTCTTTGCTAAATGAATAGCACTTTGACTATCACAATACACGTTAATATGCTCCTGAACCAACCCCAAGGTTTTAGCCATACCTTGTAACCAAATAGCCTCCTTTACAGCCTCTGTTTCAGCCATGTACTCGGCTTCTGTGGTTGATAATGCAACTGTAGACTGTAATGCAGACTTCCAACTTATTGGTCCTCCAGCAAGTGTAAACACATAACCGGTGGTTGATCTTCGCTTATCCAAATCACCGGCATAATCAGAATCAAAGTACCCAATAACACCTTTACCAAGTGTATTATCCTGCTTGAACAGTAATCCAACATTTACGGTCTTCTGAATATACCGTAGAATCCATTTCACAGCTTGCCAATGTCCTTTTCCAGGATTATGCATATACCTGCTCACTATACTAACTGCCTGTGAAATGTCGGGTCTTGTACACACCATTGCATACATCAAGCTACCTACTGCATTAGAATACGAAACTTGCAACATGTATTCTCATTCCGTATTCGTCGAAGGAGATAGTTGTGCAGAAAGCTTGAAATGAGAAGCCAACGGGGTACTTACAGGTTTTGTCTCGCTTCGTTCATGCCAAATCTAACAGTAGCACCTTCTTCAAATCGCTTCGAGACAAGCTAACTCTATCATGAGCTTTATCTCTCCATATTTCCATGCCGAGAATCTTTTTAGCTTCTCCTAGATCTTTCATCTCAAACTCGAGATTAAGTTGAGTCTTCAATCTTTCTATCTCAATTTTGCTCTTAGATGCTATTAGCATATCATCAACATATAAGAGCAAGTATATGAAAGTTCCTTCTTGTAGCTTTTGAAAATATACGCAATGATCAAATTTACTTCTTGTGTACCTTTGCCCTTTCATGAACTGATCAAATCACTTGTACCACTGCCTCGGAGATTGCTTCAATCCATAAAGCGACTTTGTCAGTTTGCAAACCCAATTTTCTTTTTCAGTAACCTTGAATCCATCTGGCTGAGTCATATAAATTTCCTCTTCCAAATCACCGTGCAAAAACGTGGTCTTCACATCAAGCTGAACTAGTTTAAGATCATATTGTGCAACTAAGGCTAGCAAAATCCGAATAGACGAATGCTTCACAACTAGAGAAAACACTTCATTGTAGTCTATTCCTTCTTTCTGAGCGTAACCCTTTGCTACCAATCTAGCCTTGTATCGAATTTCATTTTTATCAGGAAATCCTTCCTTCTTTGCATATACCCATTTGCATCCAATTGCCTTCTTTCCCTTGGGTAGTGTTACCAACTCCCAGGTCTTATTTTTATGAAGAGACTGCATTTCTTCATTCATTGCTTGCTTCCACTTTACACCATCAGGGTTACTTATTGCTTCTGTGTAAGTAGAAGGAACATCATCATCTGCAATTGGAAGTGCATAGGCCACTATATCATCAAAGCGAGTAGGCTTACGAATCTCTCTTCTTGGCCTTCTATATGCAATTGAATCTTGTTGCTGTAGAGGTTCTTGGGTAGGAACCTCTTCATCATTTGTCCCTTCAATATTAGCTGGATCATCGTTAACCTTTTCAAGCTCCACCTGCTGCAAAGTACTACTGGTTTTGTCATCCTTTTATGAATCCTTGTACTTCAACATGGTTGATTCATCAAAAGTTACATCTCTACTGAAAACAATTTTCCTTGTATCAGGATACCAGAGACGGTATCCTTTTACTCCATCAGTTATACCCAAGAATAATGCTTTCTTTGCTCTTGGGTCTAACTTAGGTTCTTTTACATGATAATATGCAGTGGAACCAAATACATGTAAAGAATCATAATCAGTAGCAGATTTACCAGTCCACATCTCCATAGGAGTTTTTCCATTTATTGCAGCTGATGGCAAACGGTTAATTAGATGGCACGCATATGTAACTGCCTCAGCCCAAAATTCTTTGCCTAATCCAGCATTGGACAACATACATCGAACTTTCTCCAGTATAGTTCGATTCATGCGTTCTGCCACCCCATTCTGCTGTGGTGTATCCCGAACAGTGAAGTGTCGCACAATGCCCTCATCTTGGCATACTTGTAGAAATGGATCATTTTTGTACTCAGTACCATTATCTGATCGAAGTCGTTTGACCTTTCGACCAGTCTGAGTCTCCACCATCTTCTTCCATTTCAGAAATGCATCCAAAACTTCACTTTTTCTTTTCATTAGATACACCCATACTTTTCTTGAATAATCATAAACAAAAGTAACAAAATAGTGTATACCTCCCAAAGAAGCTACTTTGGTAGGTCCCCACATATCACTGTGAACGTAGTCCAGAATTCCTTTCGTATTGTGAATTGCTAGACCAAATTTTACCTCTTACGCTTGCCTGAACACAATGTTCACAAATTCCATTTTGCAAGAATTTGCACCTTTCAACAAGCCTTGCTTCGCCAATGTCTGTAAAGCTTTTTCACCAGCATGTCCCAATCGCATATGCCATAATCTGGTAGCCTCTGAATCTACATCTTTTGTAGAAACTGTTGATGTTGATCCAATAACTGTACTTCCATTTAAAAAGTACAAGTTATTTCTTCTTGTGCCTTTCATCACCGTCAATTGCCCAGCTATTACTTTTAGTAATCCATCTCTCAAAGTGATTGTGAGCCCTTTAGATTTTAGGGCCCCTAATGAGATGAGATTTTTCTTCAGGCTAGGTACGTAGCGAACATCTGTCAAGACTTGGATTGAGCCGTCGTGATTCTTCAATTGGACTGTACCCACTCCCATTGTCTTACAAGCACTATCATTGCCCATAAGAACAATTCCACCTTCTAGCTCTTTAAGACTAGAAAACCAGTCCTTATTAGGACGCATATGGTAAGTACATCCTGAATCCAAAATCCACTCATCCGTTTGACATGCCATTGCCATGCCAACCAAGCTAAAGTCTGACTCCTTATCATGCTCCGCTACACATGCATTAGAAATAGCCTTGCCCTTTTGTAGCTTAGGACAATTCTTTTTCCAATGCCCTTTTTCACGGCAAAAGGTGCATTCATCTTTGGCGGGTCTCCCTTTGGACTTTTCCCTTCTACCAGATTTGCTGCTGTGTGAACGACCTCTTCATTTGTTAAGACTTCGCGGTTGTATCTCTGTGATCTCTTTTATCTTTCTTTCGAGTCTCGAGATCTATACAACGCACTACGATCGCATCAAATGTGATCGTGTCCTTCCCATGAAGCAATGTGGTGGTAAGATGATCATATTCATCGGAAGGAATTCAACAACAATAATGCCTTGTCTTCATCTTCAAATTTCTCATCCAAATTTAGCAAGTCTGCTAAAATTTTATTGAATGAGTTCACATGGTCATTCATCGACATACCGAAAAGTCGTGAATCGATAAAGTTTCTTTTTCATATAAAGCCTATTTTCAAGACTTTTCGTTAGAAACTTTTCTTCCAAAGTATCCCATAACTTCTTCACGATGTCTCCTCATGATGTAGTACTTCGCTTTTGGCCAAACATAGGCGGATTGTACCACACGCCTTTCTATTGATCTTAGCCCACTCCTTGTCATCCATCTTGTCGTTTTTCTTCAAGGGCTATATCTAGCTCTTGCGACATAAGACATCCAGGATCTCACATTGCCACATACCAAAATTATTGGTACCGTCAAATTTCTCTACTTTAAATTTTACATTTGTCACGAGAGTCCTTGCGATGACGATCTTTGCTGCCATTTTCTCCTCAATCCCAACCATCGATATCGTGAACAGATCAGATATCGTGAATAGTGCCGATATCGTGAATAGTACCATATCGTGAATAGTGCCGATATGTGAATAGTACCGTAAACGGTCGTATTCCCCAAGTACGAATCTGGCTCTGGTACCAATTGTTGCGCGGAAGCGTTTGAAAGAGAGAAAATATTGTACTGAAAAATCACACTAAGTTCAATTCCCAGGAAAGAGAGGTAGATCACGAAGATCACTTAAATACCAAGTCTTTCCTAGCGAAATATCCCTCTATCGTAATTTAATAGCACAATAAATCACTACAATCACATTCACAAAATATGCAAAATAAATAATAAAGAACACCGAAATTTTAACGAGGTTCAAGAAATTTTGCCTACGCCCCTGCACTACCAAATATATTTCACTCCAAAATTACAAGTGAAATTTACAAATAGAGAGAGAGAATAATGCCTTAAGTAGAGAATGGCAATTATGGGATGAAGAAAGTAAGAAATGGTTAGGCCTATTTATAGTTGAGGTTCAAGGATCAACTTGCAATGTCCCTATACAATTAGGGACCAAAATTGCAATTATCCCATGCCAACTTTTAACCCAACTTGCCAACCAATTTTACTTTCTACTTTCGGTGCCCACCCTTTTTTTTTTTGACTTTTCAAAAGAATGGGTGGGTTCCAATAACCACAATCAACAGAAATGATGGTTTTAAAATGGAGCAAAGCATCTCTTTGGTGTGGGAGACATAAATGAGAGGATGGAGGAGGACCAGAGGAAGACAAAGTCCATGAAAGTAGCAACACCACCAAAACCAGGCAAAGGCTTCCCATATATTTTTTTCTCCAAAAATGAAACAAGTTCAAAGTTAAGAAACAAAGGGAAGATAGACAGAGATGAAATCCCACCTTTGAAGTCGAAAGCTTAATTTCAGGGAAAAAAAAGCACAGATTCTTCGGCTTCTGCTATGAGGTTTTCAGGTTGACGTTATTTATTGGATTATAATAAAGAAGCAAATGGCATACATAGGATTTAATAAATGTTATGTATTTTTGGGGTAAGATAATATTAAATTATATATGAAAAAGGTTAAATATGTCATAGGTCACTATACTCTTTACAAATTTGAAATTTTGTCATTGTATTTTTATTTTCAAGAATTTAGTCCTTTATATTTTCAAAATTCAAAATTCAAAATTCAATTCCAATTGTTAAAATTATTTTATTTTAATCCTATAAAAAATGATGATGAAGGTGGTGATTTGAATAATAAGCATATAGGTCCACACGGTTGCTGATTTGATTAATGCGGATAAGAAGTAATGAAGTAATTTCCCATGAAATTTCACAAATGTTTGCGATTTGTCTTTATTGTTCAATTCAATCCTCAATTATTCTAAGTAGGCGGAGATTCTAATGCCAGATTCACAAGCTTTTGATTGGGATTCTTTTCACAAGACATAAGTAAACGGCCATTGACTATATATATATATATATATAAGTAGAATAATATTGGTGTAATCCAATTGCCATTTTGCCAACAGGTCATAGCTGACAATGACTTATAAGACGAGAATGACGAGCTTGAATATTTGTTTCGTTTAGGGATGGCAATGTGAGTGTTAGGCGGGACGCGGTTTTTTATTCGTTTAGACTTGATTTAATTTTTATAAAAAGAATAAATTATAGTATTAGTCATTAAATTATAGGTAAATTTTTATTTCAGTCACTTAATTAAAAAGTTACAATTTAGTCACTGAATGAATTACACTAACTAAAAACTCTCTTTTCCCTTCTTTTCTACCGTTATGTTGTTTTTTTCATGTAACAGTTTTGGATGCTATGAATCCATAAACCAAAATTCAAATAACTTTTTTCTTTAATCTCTGACACTAACCGATAGATGGATTTGGATCTAAGGTATGTTCTTTTACTCATCGATGGATACTGATTCGTCGTATCGATCATCGAATCGTTTTTTTGAGCTTGCTAGCGAATTTTTTTTTTTGAAAAAACTTAACAATCCAATGGCATGAATAATTTTTTTTTTGAATTGTTCAGTGACCAAATTGTAATTTTTTAGTTAAGTAACCAAAACAAAAACTTACCCGTAGTTTAGTGACTAATGATGTAGTTTACCCTTATAAAAATGTCTACAATTCTTATTTAGAGATTTTTTATAGGTCAGGTCCATATACGGTATCAATGTCATATATAGTTATCCAAATCCGACCCAACTTGAAATGACCATTTTGAGATATAAGACTCAAATTTTGTTCAAGCTTATATTTATAAATGTCTAACTTAAGCCTATTTAAAGTCATCCATGTTAACTTTTTTATTTTAAAATATAATTATTTTATTTAATATTTAGTAATTATATATATCTTTTACTATCATTTTACAATTAATTTTTATTAAAAATTTTAAATATAAACAATTTAACACATATATTTTTAATATTTACATTATAATTTAGTATATTTAATTTTTATACAATATAAATTACATAATATATAAAAGAAAAGAAAAAAACCTATTACAAACTTAGGTCAAGTAGAGTTCTAGCTTTGAATTTTAGAGCTTGAACTTGGCCCATATTTTAAACATGCTTTTTCTTCTTTCTCAAACTCAATTTTCGTCTCTAATAGTTCTATTCAAAATCTCTTTAATTTCAGGTAGATCTTCAGGTTTGGGTGGGTAACCTTTCTCTTCCTCAAATATTAAATAATTTTATTAGATTAAAATAAATATATATATTTTTAGTAGATAAAGAAGCTAAATATATTTAACCATAACATAACTTATATCTAATACCTATACTATCTTATAGAATCTTTATCTCGATCATCTTAGGAGAAACATCAAAAGTAATATAATTTCTTCCTAACGTTCCACTAAAGTCTATCCCATTTTAGACTTTAGTGCAATTTACATTTTTTCTTTAGTAGAAGAAAGAAAGAAGAGTCAACACACTGTTTTCATGTGAACCAAGTCTTAATGATATCCCAATTTCATTGTCCATACTTTATATTTTGTTAATGAAATTATTGTCTGAAATAAAGAATACATAAAAGTACATTTGTGGATTTGAAATTTAAGGATTCATGGAAGTTGGAATAAAATAATATTTTTTAAATAGATCAGAAAGTTATGAGAATTCAACATCCTTTAGACTCTCAATTGAAAATTTCACCTGAAACCATGTTATTAAAAAGTGGGTTAAAGCGTAAATTTACCATCATATAACTGGTGAATATTAAAAATTTTCAATATTTGTCATTATATTTTAAAAATATACGAAAAATTTTCAAACTCTTATATGATTGAATTTTACTATTAAACATTAAATTTTAATTAAAATTTACCACTCACTATCAATTTTAATGATTTAAAACATAATTTAATAAAAAATTCTTTCAAATATTTTATTTTAATAGTTAACAATAATTTAACTTATAAATATTAAAATTAATAAAATAAGTTAGAATTTCTATTTAATGAAATAAAAGTTGAAAAATGAAAATATCCATATGGAAAAAAAAATTAAGTTAAAGTAATAGATGCCTAACAGCTAATATGATATACCATGGAAATAGTTGAAAGTTAAAATAATAGTTGCTTAACAGTTTATATTTATGCAGTACTTATAAAATTGAAGTGTTGATGGTTTTACATTAAGAATAAGAATTGAATGTTGAAGAACAACAAATCAATTGTTTCATTAAATCTAACAAATCTACTATTTCAATCTTATTATTTACAATTACTTGCATTAATTAAAAAAAAATCATACTTAAACTCCTTAAAATTTGGCATCAAAATTCATATTTAATATTTGCTTAAAAGTTTAAGTTTATGCCGTACTTAAACATAACTACACAACACCCACAAATACAAATTTAAAAATTATGATCGACACAGACACATTCATATCATTTGCTAAATTAACAACACCCCCACTAATTTATTCTAATAGCTCTCAAGGAACTGAACATGCTCAATCTTTCCATCTAATTCAATCTCGAGTCACTATCACAAATTACAAAAAACAGAAAAAAATAAAAATGTTTTAACTAAAATATTAGATTAAGAAAGATGGAACTTAAGCAAATACTTGTTAGAAAAGAAACTCACATAAGCAAGATGTTGGATGCAGAGCTAGTTTCTTCTTGCTCTGTTTCTTCGTATCCACCTTGTGAAATTGTATTGCCAGTCTCTCTCCACCTTTCTAACAAACCACCATGGTCTTCCGGTTGTGAATACAATGTAACCCAAGCTCAGTCCTACCACCACTCCACTTCCATACCACATCATTACAACTTGCCAAAAAACGGGTAACTCCGAAGCTTCATATTCCACCACCAATGGTGAAGGCGGTTCGGCCGCCCCATCATTGACACATTGCTTAGATAATGGTAATCCACACAATCCTAGATTATCACTATAGGAATCATTATCAAAGGTATCGAATTGATTCCCTTGAGGAATTGGTCCAACAAGATTGTTGTTTGAAAGATTCAATACTTCAAGAAATGTCAGCTTTGTCATTTGAGAAGGAATCTTGCCATTGAGCATATTTGATGAAAGATCCAATGATTCAAGTGCTACCAAATTTCCAAATGATGCTGGGATAGGACCGGGGAAGTTGGAGCATTTGCAGAGAAATAAGTTGCCCGACGTCCTCAAGAATTTTTCCATAGAATTGGTTGTTTGACAAGTCCAAAGATACAAAAATGGCCACGGTCTTCGTCAATTTCATCTCCAATCTTTTTGTTGTTACATTCACAGAAATTTCATGAATACCACTTCCATATGACCTTCCCATATAATTGAAAGTTGTGGAGTATAACCACTCTTCAGGTTTATCTTTCATTGCTCTCAAATTTTGAAAGAATTTCGTAGACAATGTGCCCGTGAACTCATTTCCAGAAAGATCAATTATTCGTAATGCAGAGAAGTTAGATGACGCTATGGAATAAGGTAGTGATCCATAAAATCTATTAAATCTCAGGATAAAAGCTTGCAATCTTGGAAGCGAAGCTAACCAATAGGGAAATCTATCCCTTAATTTGTTGTTCCCTAAATTTAAAAGTTCCAATGAAGTAGAATTAGCCAAAGATGGCAGTACTAATCCTTCTAATTGATTGTCATTGAGTAAAAGATGGCTCAACTCAGTATTACTCACAAAAGAATTAGGGATCTCACTAATGAATTTGTTCATTTGCAAATTCAAGAGTCCGAGATAGCTGAAATTTCTAAGACAATCAGGAATATTTCCACTCAAGCTGTTTTCGGACAAGTCCAGAACATAAAGTGAACTCAAATTGCAAATAGAAGAAGGGATGTTTCCTATCAATTTATTCTTTGAAATGACGATCTCTAACAACTCCTTTGAAATTGGAATTTGAGGATTGAAGCAAGTTGAGAGAATTGGTCCTTGAAGCAAGTGTTAAGAAAAAGCTGCTGAATATACAAGTAAAAACAGAACAAAGGACTTAAATTCTAAGCAAAAAGAATTCAAAAAATTAGAAACGGTGAAGTGTTTTCTTTATTCCATGAAGAGTATTATAAATACTTAAAATAGCTAGCAACTAAATCTCCTAAATAAAAGGAACACTACTGGCACTAAACAAAGACTAGGTTTGTTTGAAACAGACTTTGACTGACTCAACTACTAACTTATTCAATCAGTAAATAGTAACAAATAATTTCTACATTAACCTTTAACACTCCCAATGTAGACACTCTACAACACCCAACAATTCTTTCAAATACACGAATTTCTTCGGTGGAAGTGGCTTTGTGAACAAATCAGCAACTTGTTCTTCAGTGTAGCAATACTCCATCTTGATATCTCCCTTTGCAACCAGCTCTCTTATGAAATGATGACGTGTTTCAATGTGTCTTGTTCTACTGTGATAAACAGGGTTTTTTGTCATTGCAATTGTTGATTGATTATCACAATAGATGGTAGTTGCCTCCACTTGTGTTTGCTTTAAATCATCAAGAATTCTTCGTATCCAGACAGCTTGACAAGCAGCAGTAGTAACAGCCATATATTCAGCCTCCGAAGATGATAAAGCAGTTGAAGGTTGCTTCTTTGAGCTCCATGAAACAGCTCCGCTTCCCATAGTAAAAACGTAACTAGTTGTACTCTTGCGATCTTCAATGCAGCCACCCAAATCACTATCTGAAAAACCATACAGCCTTAGATTGTTAGAGAACTTATACCATATTCCAAATGAGCTTGTCCCCTTCAAATAGCGTAAAATTCGCTTGGCAGCTCCAAAGTGATGCTTGCTTGGACTTTGCATATATCTAGACAAGAGACTGGAACATTGGCAGCAGCAAAACACAAACAACTATAAATTTGCTTAAGAACAAAAATGAAACCGAGAGCAAGAGAGAATGAACTTGAGCACAAACTTGGATGATAAAATCAGCAACATACTTCATTCATTGATAATGAGGACTAAATACAAAGTTTACAAGGCAAATGACTATTACCTAATGATTTAACTACTCCCACTAATCTACTAATACAAATTTGAATTACAAACACAAGTAAGCTGACATATCAGCTACTACATCAACTTCAAATCAAAACAAATCCTACTAACTTTGACAACAAGTTACAAAGTAACTAAACTAAGTTACATTAAAACAAAATAGTTAAAATGAACTGATCTTGCTGCAAAGCTCGCTGCTATCCTTGGTTCTGCTCCAATGTTGGTCTGTTTACAAAGTTGCTGGCCACATGTTGCATTGCAGGCCAATGCTCAACACTCCTCCTTAGACTGTATGCAACACACACCAATTTTGCTTCTTAAATTCTCAAACCTTGCTGTACCAGGTGGCTTTGTCAGAATATCAGCCAATTGGTTTTGTGAGCTACAATGAACAAGATTGATTTCACCTGATTGCTCAGCCTCTCGAACAAAATGAAACTTAATCTTAAAATGCTTGGTTTTTCCATGAAAAACTGAATTCTTTGCAATAGCCACTGCTGATTGATTGTCAACCATGATTTCAGTAGGCTCAAGTTGCTCTTCATTTAGATCACATAGCAACTTCCTAAGCCAAATGGCTTGATTTACTACTGCTGCTGCTGCTATATACTCTGCTTCTACAGTTGATTGAGCAACAGTCTGTTGCTTCTTTGAACACCAGCAAAACACACTCGAGCCAAGAGTGAAAAAGTACCCTGAAGTGCTTTTCATATCATCAATACAACCAGCCCAATCGCTGTCTGAATAACCTACCAGCTTCAGCTCATTTTCTTTCTTGAACAACAAACCAAACTTTAAAGTTCCTTTAATGTATCTCAAGACCCTCTTGGCATACGAAATGCACTATATTACAAAGAATGCATAAACCTTGCCAAGAACTTACAGATGCATCAAGTCAGTCCGTTTGTGTTAAATAGAGCAAGCAACCTACTAAACTCCTGTACTCCTTCTCATCGACCCTTGCATGATCACCAATGCTTGACAGCTTCTCTCCTTGAGCCATTGGTGTGCTTACAGGCTTGCAATTTTGCATGCTAAACTTGTTAAGTATCTTCAAGGAAAATGCATGTTGGCTAATGAATATTCCTCGATCAGTCTGATTTACTTCCGTGCCAAGGAAGTAGGTCATGACCCCCAAATCAGTCATATCAAATACTTCTTGCATCTGAGCTTTAAACTCATTGACCAGAACATCCTTGCTTCCAGTCACTAGCAAGTCATCAACATAGATTGAAACAATTAACAATGTCTCATCCTTGGACTTCTTCACATAGAGGGTTGGTTCACTCAGGCTTTTCTCAAACCCAAGCTTAGACAGGTAAGCATCTATCCTGTCATACCATGCTCTAGGTGCTTGTTTCAGCCCATACAGAGCCTTCTTCAACCTATAGACCTTGTCTTCTTGTCCTTTGACTTGGAAGCCATCAGGTTGCTCTATGTAAATCTCCTCCTTGAGAAAGCCATTTAAAAAGGCTGACTTAACATCAAGTTGATGTATCTGCCATTTCTTCTGTGCAGCCAAAGCAAACAGCAGCTTAATGGTGTCCAATCTTGCAACTGGGGCAAAAGTCTCCTCAAAATCAACTCCATACTGCTGACTATACCCCTTAACTACTAATCTTGCCTTGTGTTTGTTTAATGAGCCATCTGCATTGAACTTTGCTCTAAAGACCCATCTAACTCCAATAACCTTCTTCTCTGGTCTCTCAACCAAGTCCCAAGTCTGATTCTTTTGAATCATGTCCATTTCTATTTCCATAGCTTTCTTCAAATTCTCATATTTAGCTGCTTCTTCATAGCTCGAAGGCTCTACAATGGCAACATTGCATCTCTGATAAACATCAGCAATGGATCTGGTACCTCTCACAGGAAGGTCATCAACATTGCTATTACTAGGCTCACTTTCAACTAGCTCCAGGTTGTCCTCAGCTGAATCCTCTTCAAATTGACTAGCATTTGAACCATTCCAATTCTAAATCTTCTTTTCATCAAATCTGATGTCTCTACTCACCAAAATTTTTCTTGTTGAAGGATCATAGACTCTGTAGCCTTTCTTATCACTGCTGTAGCCTACAAAAATACATGGAATAGACCTCTCCTCGAGCTTGGTCCTTCTTTCTGCAGGTACAAGGACATAGCATACACATCTAAAGACTTTCAAATGAGAGACTGATGGTTTGAGTCCATACCATGCTTCAAAAGGTGTCTTATCCTTGACAGCATGTGTTGGAAGCCTGTTGAGCAGGTACACGGAGCTATTGACAGCCTCTGCCCAAAATGAGTTTGGAAGCTTGCTTTGGAACAGCAAGTATCTGGCCATATCCATTATAGTCCTATTCTTCCTCTCACACACTCTATTTTACTGAGGAGTGTACATTGTGGTTAGCTGATGATGGATCCCAGCCTGCTCACATAGCCTCTTGAATCTATCAGATAGATACTCAGCCCCGTTATCTGTTCTCAATGTCTTGATCCTACAACCGATTTGGTTTTCAACCATGGCTTTGAACTTTCCAAAAGCTTCAAACATATCAGACTTCTGTTTCAAGAAGAAAATCCAGTAAAATCTGGTCAGATCATCAATAAAAAGTACAAAGTACTTACTCCCATTTAGTGAAGGAGTCTTCATTGGGCCACAAATGTCAGAATGCACCAGCTCAAGCTTCTCTCGAGCTCTCCATGCTTGACCAGCTGGAAAAGGAAGCCTGGCTTGCTTGCCAAGTTGACAGATATCACAAACACCTTCAAGTGACTCAAGCTTGGTCATATCAACTGCCAAACCAAGCTTATACAGCAAATCAAGTGACCTGAAATTTGCATGACCTAGCCTCTTGTGCCATAGGCTAGTACTGTCACTTTGGCTCAAATATGCCCTCCTTTCAAGCTGACTAATATCTAACATGAAACACTTGTCTGCCATAGGTACTGTGACAACTTCCTAACCAAGAGAATTTTCAATAACACAGGAACCACTTATAAAGGACAAAGAATAGCCTTTTTCAACCAGCTGACCAACACTTAGCAGGTTTTGGTCTATATCAGGCACATACAACATATCAGTAATCAGCTTGTTACCTGAACTTGAGCTGATCAACACATCACCCCTGCCTTTGGCTTCAATGTAGCTCCCATTGCCAATTCTGATCCTTGAGCTAAAACTTCTGTCGAGCTCCTTAAACAAGTTTACATCAGCAGCCATGTGATGTGAGCAGCCACTGTCTACTAGCCAACTACATTTGGTTCTGCTTGTAGTTGCAAGGGAAGATGCACTGAAAACATGCTCCTCCTGAGCTTGTTGATCCTCAGCAGGATGTGCATGATCTTGTTACTGTAGTGGAGCTTTGCCTTTGCTTCTACAAATTTTCTCAACATGACCATATTGCTTACATTTCCAGCATTGAACATCTGGTCTTCTCTAACAGTTTCTTTCTGAGTGTGTGGTTCTTTTGCAATGAGTGCATGGTGGGTAGGTCTTCTTGCTTGAATCCTTTCTGTTTTTATCCTTCTTGTCAAGCCAAGGCTTCTTGCCTCTTTGATTTGCACTAGAGCTCTCTTTGGCCTTTGCTTGAAAGGCTCCCTCAGAGTTTTCTCCCTGCCTATTAGCCCTTCTCTGCTCCAAAGCATAGAGTGAGTTCACCAATTCTGATAAAGAAATGGTTGTAAGGTCTCTTGAGTCCTCCAATGAAGATATCTTAGACTCGAATCTCTCAGGAAGTGTGGTGATCACCTTCTCAACCACCCTACTTTCAGCAAAGTCTACACCAAGCAGCCTTATATTGTTCACTGTGGCCATTATTTTATCTGCATACTGCTTAATGGTCTCAGCTTCTTTCATCTTGAGATTTTCGAAATCTCTCCTTAGATTAATCAGCTGTTGCTGTCTAGTCTTTTCAGACCCTATAAATTCCTCCTTCAACCTATCCCAAGCTTGCTTAGGTGAGTCACATGCCATAATGCGAGTGAAAATAACATCAGATACTCTATTCTGCAAGCAGGCCATGGCTTTAGGCTTCTTGGCAGTCTCCTCTGCATGCTGTCTCATCTGAGCAACAGTGGGATTGGCCCTCAATGGAGGTGGCTCGGCATCATTCTCCACAGCACTCCATAGATCGTATGCCTGAAGGTACGTTTTCATTTTTACCACCTAAATGTGGTAGTTCTCACCAGTGAACACAACACAGGAGGTAGAGGTGGTGTGAAGCTCATCCTGCTATAACAAGTTCAACAGCTTCGGTTTCCTACTTTCTTAAGCTCGATTTCACAAACAAACAGCAACCACCAAGAGAAGGTCCTCAAAGACTTAGGCTCTTGATACCATTTGTTGGAACATTGGCAGCAGCAAAACACAAACAACTATAAATTTGCTTAAGAACAAAAATGAAACTGAGAGCAAGAGAGAATGAACTTGAGCACAAACTTGGATGATAAAATCAGCAACATACTTCATTCATTGATAATGAGGACTAAATACAAAGTTTACAAGGCAAATGACTATTACCTAATGATCTAACTACTCCTACTAATCTACTAATACAAATTTGAATTACAAACACAAATAAGCTGACATATCAGCTACTACATCAACTTCAAATCAAAACAAATCCTACTAACTTTGACAACAAGTTACAAAGTAACTAAACTAAGTTACATTAAAACAAAATAGTCAAAATGAACTGATCTTGCTGCAAAGCTCGCTGCTATCCTTGGTTCTGCTCCAATGTTGGTCTGTTTACAAAGTTGCTGGCCACATGTTGCATTGCAGGCCAATGCTCAACAGTTGCTTGCAAAATATCAGGTCTACTATTTGTTAGATACAACAGACTCCCAATCAAACTTCGAAACAATTGGCAATCAATTTTCTCTCCCTCATCATCTAAACACAATTTTTGATTGGTGCACATTGGAGTACTCACGAGATTGCAATCCTTCAAGTTGAACTTTTCAAGAAGATCATTCACATATTTTTCTTGAGACATAAAAATACCCTCTGCACATTGTTTAATTTCTAGTCCCAAAAAGAAACTCATCAACCCCAAATCAGTCATTTCAAATTCGTCTGTCATCAGCTTTTTAAACTCATTCAACAAAGCACTACTATTGCTAGTATAAATCAAATCATCAACATAAAGGCAAATAATGAGAATCTCAGAAGTACCTTTATTTTTCACATATAGATTTGGCTTATTGGGACTTCTTTGAAAACCATTATTGCTGAAATGCCCATCAATTCTTCCATACCAGGCTCGCGGTGCTTGCTTTAAGCCGTATAGAGCCTTTTTCAACCTATACACTTTCTCTTCTTAATTTGCAATCTCGTAACCTTTTGGTGGTTTAGTCCCGAACCACCCCAATGTATGTTATAGGCTTCGATGGCCTGTATAAGGGATGATATACATATGTTTAAGATGTTTTAATTTTGGACAAAAATTTTGTGGCCCGATTTTGTATGTTGTGAATGTTTAAGTTTGGTAACGCTTCGAACTCTGTCCCGGCAATGGATATGGGTGAGAGGTGTTACACTGATGGATTGATAAATCAGTACATCTATGTGTGCAAGCAATGTTTTCATAAGTTCCAATGTTACTTAGTGATAGTAGGTACTGTTAGGTGAAAATTTGTTTTGATTTGACCAGCCAAATGTCTGGTATATGTATTGGCTTTGTGCCTTCAATCAAAGTTAATGAAATCATTTTTAGAATTCCATCCAAAAAAAAAAAAAAACTCTCTTTTCTTATTCTTCATTTTTGCTCGTCAAGCCCGATTCTGTTTATTTTCACCAGCAAACATACAACATTGTTGTTCAAATTTCTGTTAACCTTCATTCATCATTGTCCAAATCCTCAACACCCTTAATAGAAGTAAGATGTTCCTTCATTGTCTCATTTTATTGAATTACACTATTTACTTTAGTTAAAAATAATTTATCATATTTTAAAATACTTTTATACATTTTTATTTATTTGATTTTTAAATATTTCTGCTCTTTTTTTTTTTTTTTGCTACATTCGACTACACTGTCAAAGAAAACAGAGCAGCATCCAAAAACAGAAAAACAAGCAACAAAAAGCACAATAAAGACACAGACCAAATACAACATACGAAACTGCTAATTCTTGAACAGAAAACCTCACCACCAAGCTTTAAACATTTGCTGCCGATTAACACCAGCCATCGCCAAAGATGATGCCAAAACATTACCTATCCGATCTACCAGAGAGAAAACAACATTACCCACCTTCAAAATTGCTGACTCAATTTCTGCAAAAAATGGCAAAAGTGACAAAGGCCTCAGCGCCTTGTTAACACACCACGCAAAAGCCACCACCGAACCAACTTCAATAAATAGTGACTCTTTTGGCTTCCAGTTCACAGCAACAAAGACATCTAAAGCGATCTTTACTACCCCAATCTCTGCCTCCTCTGCAATATTTGTAACGACAGCGCCCGAGAATAATGCTCTAGCCGACCCCTCCATATCTCTCAATATTCCTCCATACCCTGCTTTCTCTTTAAACTCAACCCCATTGACGATGAATTTTAACTTTCCAACTGGAGGGGACCTCCTACAGAAGACTGCGAAATTGGATTTTGCTGATTCCAACCGACACCTGAGCGGAGAAATCCACCAAATATCCTCCTTTAACATAATTTCATCATGGATGGATCTGATCCACAACAAAGCTCTCATTTTAGTTAGGAACATCAAGTTTTCCATGCATACTCTCCGATTATCAAATATCAATCCATTTCTTGCAAACCAGATTGTCCAGCAAGCTGCTGCAATAGCAATCAACCATAACCGTTTCCTAAAACCAACCATTTGCACATTGTTGCATAAGACAAAGAAATCCGAAAACCCTTCCACCTGCTTCCAACCCATTTCCCACCACATGAAAATTCTTCTCCAAAAACCAGCAATGATTAAAATAATTATACAACCCCTCATTCATTTCCTTTGGCTCTTTCAAGCAACGACTCCCAATCCTAAGACTAAAAACCATTTTCCTTTTCGCTTTAATTTTCACGGCTCTATGAAAAAAGGCGCTGTTGGCATCCCCTTCTTTTAACCATGACAATCTCGATTTCTGTCGCAAAACGGATTCTTTGAATCTTATTGCTTCCCATAGCTCTATGTTCAAATGTTTTAATTCCTCCATTTCTTCCGCTGTTAACTCTCTTTTCTCACTAATGTCATCCAACTCCTTTAATCTACACTCACTTTCATTAATTCTGTTTTCCAACATATTACTATCCTCCACATTCCACTTCTTCAGTACCCCCTTTAACTTTATTAATTTCACTGCCGTTTTTCTTTTGACACTGCCCAGATCCGACAATTCTTTCTCAATCAATCTCATGCAATCTTTCTTTTTAAACCATGCATTTATAAACATAAAAGGTTGGGGCCCCCAATTTAATGACTCATTAAACAATAGGATCGGAGTATGATCTGAAATGAAACGGTTTAGTCCCTACTGATGAAAGTCCTTAAAGTAAATCAACCATTTTTCCTCTATTAAGAATCTGTCCAACCTGTTACGCTTACATCCCGAACCAAACCACGTAAAATTTTTCCCCATTAGTGGCAAATCAATCAAATTACACCTATAAATAAACTCACTAAAAACTTTAGAGCCCTACTCTATACACTTGCAAATCCTACATTCGCTTCTATTTCTAACAACATTAAAATCTCCTCCAATCCAAGCGCTTTTAAATTGATTTTTCAGTTCGACAATCTCATCCCAAATAATTTTTTGTCCGAAATGCAATTAGGGGCATAAATGTTTATTAGCACTGCCTCATTCCCCTCAAGCGTCCATTTGCCTTCAACCACAATAAATCTTTGTCTATTCATAACAGTTACCCCCACGAAATTGCTCTTGTTCCAAATTGTTAACAAACCCCCTGACTTTTCTATAGCAGCAGAAATCTTAAAGTCGAAACTGCCATTCCCCTATAGTTTTCTAACTAATTCTATTGGTACCGACTCTAACTTGGATTCTTGAAGAAAACACACGTCCGCTCACGTCTTCCTTATAACTCTATTCATAGCCTCTATTTTGGGAGCCGACCCCAACCCTCTAATATTCCATGATAAAATTCGCATTACTCCTACTACAAAAGAAGTACCAAAGCATAAGCTCAAAAAGAGAACACTCACCCGAAAAATAGGAGCCCCCAAGCAACCGATCACATGCCTTCAATCCCCATTATCTCCTCAATAATAATCCCCTCATCTCCTTGCACACTAAAACCCAATTTTTTTCCCGACTTCCCACATCTTCTTCGCTTCTAATAATGTCCCTAGTTCCTGTACGCTTATAAAATAAGTCAAGTGAATTGGCCCTTAAAGTATTTTCAAACTCTTACCTAGAAATTGCTCCAAAGTGCATGGGTATGGGTAAAATCAGAAAACTTTTTAGGGCCCAAAATTAAATTGTAATTTTTACGATAGTAAGAATGTAATTTTATCATTTTAATAGTCTATATCTTTATAACTTTTAAAGGATTAAATTAAATTTTTATCATTTTTAGGGAGTCAAAATGTAATTTTACCTTACTAATTTAAAATTTTAAAATTTTAAATAGTTTAAATAGAAAATTTTCCATTTTAGGAGGCCTAAATAGAATTGAAGGATAATGTGTTTCAACACACTCGAATCCACATCCTCCTATTCTAACAACAATACCCATGCCAATCAAACTAATACTCAATCAAAATTTACCATTAAACTTTTATCGATTAAATGTTACTATTAAACTTTGACACCAACTTCGATTTTTTTAAATTATCCTTCATTGTCTACTTTTATTTTGTACCAAAAGTTCACTTATTTATTTTTAATTTAATTTTATTGAATTAAACTATTTAATTTTATTAAAATAATTTATCATATTTTAAAATACTTTTATGCATATTTATTTATTTGATATTTAAAAATTTGTGGTCTAATAATGTCTCTAGTTCTTATACCCTTTGAATTTTTAAAATTTAATCCCTATTCTTTTAATTCTCGAATTTAATCTTTATATTTGTTTGATTTAAAATTATAGCCCGATCGATAATATTGTTAGTTGTGTTAATTTTAAATGTGTTATGACTTAGATTTTAATTTTTAAATAAAACCTTTAAATACTAAAATGTCATATGTTCTATAAGTTCATTAGTAATATTATTAATGAGACCTTAATTTTAAAATAAAAGATAAAAAGATTAAATTTTAAAACTTCGAACAATACAAGAAGTGGGATATAGTTAAACTAAAATTTTGATATGATTTACAACTTTATTTTTTATTTAAAATCATTATTCATTAAATTTTAACATAATAAATGATTAATTTAGTGACTCGTACTTTAATTACATTAAATACTAATCATGAAAATTAAAGTAGAGTGAACCCATAATAAAAGGTAAATTAATTTATTTAGTCCTTCAATTTTATAAAAATATCATCTTAACTATATTCAATTTTCAGTTTTGTTTTAACCTTTCAAATAACTGTGTTTGTCTTTTTAATCAACCCAAAATGGATAGAGAAAGTTAATCTACAGTTAAATATTTGATGTGGCATTCTATGCATAAAAGAATTGTATTTAATTTATGTGTAACTCTACATAAAAAAAAAAAGGGATTTAAGGCAATTAAACCCAAAATATCAAAAGGGAAAAAATAACCAAGGAAATAAATGTCAAATTAAGAAGCATTCCCGACATATCAGTTGACTTGGTCGTGTGCGAGAAATAAATGTACGCGTAAAACCTCCCAATCAATAAAGTTGTGGCCAATATTTTCTCATGTTCAAAATTATCAATGCTCAATAACAGTTGTCGACATTATTTTCCTTTTTAATGCTCCAATGAAAGTATTATAGAAGTCTTTATATTAAGAGTTAGATTGTTTTGTTTTTTATATTCAAAAATTCGATTTAACTTATTTTTTGTCCGACTCAACTGGTCTGTATTAACTTTCGGGTTAACTGATTCAAAGCTTTTGTTCGGACTGATACTTTGACGATTCTCAATCTAACCGATTAATCTAATCCGATTTGGTCTAAACAACACTATATTACCTTTCGTTTTCGATTTCCAAAAATTTGATCCCAAACGTATACATTCAGCCAGAATGGTACCAATCTTAGCAGGATGAGGTAAGTTCCCCAATCTTCAATTTTGTTACACGAAGAGATCAACGAAGTCTTTCATTATACCAACTCCTTTACCTCCCAATAAACACTCCAATGATAAAGTTGTGGGCAATATTTTCTCATGTTCGAAATTATCAATGCTCAATAAAAATTGTGGACAATATTTTCCATTACCTCCAGATGAACACTCTGATGTTGGAGGTCAAGTTTAATTTTAGAGATTAAAGTATGGTGGAAGTTTTTGTATTACAAATTAGATTGCATTTTGTTTTTTATACTCAAAAAATTTGATTCAACCAATTTTTTGCTCGATTCAACCGGTTCATACGGGTTCTCAAAACAACTTGTCCAGAGCTCTTTTTCAAACCGGTACCTTGGCCAATTTCCAATTTGATCGGCCAGTCCGGTCAAATCTGGTTCAAGCAACACTACATCGCTTTTCCTTTTCTACTTCTTGTTACAAACAAAAATTAATGTTGAAAATGAACCATATGAGCTAGTTAGAACGTGAATCAGAAGTTTAACATAGTTACTGATGGTGGATTGCTGAGATTTCAAGAATTTATCATTGGAGCCAATTTCCAGATTAATCTATGGAAATGATATGAGTGAGATATCCTGATAACAACTAGCAAAATTTGTTGGGTTTAAAAACAGGAAGAAAAATCATATATTGCTATGATGATCAATCAAAAGAAAGTTTATATCCAAGAGTAGTTGCCTGCATTTAAGAAAAGTTATTTGAATTTTGATTCATTTCACTATATTTATAACCATCTATATTGAGAGAATACATAATCGAATTTTGGAGACAATTTTATTAGGAAATAACCACAAATCTTGAATGAAAAAAAAAACTATAGAAGAAAACATTGCAAAAGACAGAGAGATTGTCTTAGGTCATCAATCTTCTTTAGAAAAAGAGAAAATGTTTGTATCTATCCCAAAAGTCTATCTCGTTTTAGACGACTTCCATATTTTCTTTGCTTCCCATTTTCTTTACTTAAATTTTATTGATTTTATTTTCATAAAAAAATTAAAAATTAAAAATTTAAATTATTTTTATTTTTTTTGCATTCTTGAATTTTTTATGTTAAAAAAGAATTGAAAGTAGAAAAGAATAACACTTCAATTGTTTCATAAACTCATACAACAAAAATTTGACAGTTACAGTAATATTTGCTTAACAATTTTAAGTTTGCAGTATTTAAACATAATTATATAACACCTCAAATATAAATTTAGAAATTATGATGAACACAAAAACACTTATATCATCTGCTAAATTAACAACACCCCGGCTTAGAATATAACCGCTCTCATGGAAACTGAGTATGTTGAATCTTCCCATCAAATTCAATCCCAAGTTTCAATGCCACTATCACAAATTACAAAAACAAAAAGATTAAAAACCATATTTTGACTTAATTAGATTAAGAAAGATGAAACTTATGAAATACTTGTTAGAAAAGGAACTCACCTAAGCAAGATGTAGGATGGAAAGCTAGTTTCTTCTTACTCTGTTTCTTCGTACCCACCTCGAGAAATTGTATTGCCAGTCTCTTTCCACTTTTCCAATAAACCACCATGGCCTTCCGGTTGTGAATACAATGTAACCCAGGCTCAATCCTAGCACCACTCCACTTCCATACCCCATCATTACAACTTGCCAAAAGAAGGGTATTTCAGAACCTTCATGTTCCACTACCAATGGTGAAGGCGGTTCGGCCCCCACATGGTTGATACATTGCTTGGACAATGGTAAGCCACACAATCCCAAGTTACCGTTGTAGGAATCATTATCAAAGGTATCGAATTGATTCCCATGAGGAATTGGTCCAACAAGATTATTGTTTGAAATATTCAATACTTCAAGAAATGTTAGCTTCATCATTTGAGAAGGAATCCTGCCATTGAGCTTGTTTGATGAAAGATCCAATGATTCAAGTGCTACCAAATTTCCAAACGATGTTGGGATAGGACCAATGAAGTTGTTGTGAGAGAAGTTGAGCATTTGCAGGGAAATAAGTTGCCCGACGTCCTCAGGAATTTTTCCACAGAATTGGTTGTTCGACAAGTCCATAGATACGAAATTGGCCACGACTTTCGTAAATTCAAGCTCCAATCTTTTCGTTGTTAAATTCACAGGAATTTCATAAAACTCGCCGTCATATTGGAAATTTGAGGAGTATAACTGTTGTTTATGTTTATCTTTCATTGCTCTCAAATTTCGAAAGAGTTTCGTGGACAATGTACCCATGAACTCATTTTCAGAGAGATCAAATATTTGCAATGCAAAGAAGTCATATGAAGCTATGGAATGAGGCAAGAATCCATAAAATCTATTAAATCTTAGGATGAGAACTTGCAATCTTGAAAGTGAAGCTAACCAATGGGGAAATTTATCCCTTAACTTGTTGTTCCCTAAATTTAAAAGTTCCAACGAAGTACAATTAGCCAATGATGGTGGTACTAATCCTTCCAATTGATTGTCATTGAGTAAAAGATGGCTCAACTTCCGATTATTCACAAAAGAATTAGGGATCTTCCCATAAAAGTTGTTCACCTGCAAATCCATCAACTTCAAAGAGCTCAAATTTCCAAGACAATTAGGAATAGTTCCACTCAAGCTGTTTTCAGACAAGTCCAGAACGCTAAGTGAACTCAATTTGCAAATAGAAAAAGGGATGTTTCCTGTCAATTTATTCTTTGAAATGATGATCCCAAACAACTCCTTTAAAATTGGAATTTGAGGACTCAAGCAAGTTGAGAGAATTGGTCCCTGAAGCAAGTTGGAATGAAGGTTGAGATATTCCAAATTGTTTCCCGGAAATTGTTCCAAAGCAGTCAAAAAGTTATGAGAAAGGTCCAAGTACTGCAATCCTTCCCACCCTTCAGCTTCCCATTTGGAAATTCCACCAGAAATCATGTTATTGGAAAGATCTAATTCCTCCAAGTTCGATGTTTGAAAGAAATTCGGGAACTGCCTTACGCTACAACCAGAGAAGTTCACAATTCCAAGTTGGGGAAAAGAATAGTTCACATCATTTCCGCTTGTGCTTAATGATAATAAACTATTACTTGAAACAACAAGAAATTCAAGACTCGTGAGTTTTGAAAGCATATCTGACTTGATGACACCACTCAAGTTGTTTGATGACAAATCAAGATAATTAATGTTCACAAGATCAAAAATGGAATCGGGTATTGGATCACTCAAGTTGTTTGATGACAAATCAAGTAAAGTAAGGTTCACAAGATAAAAAATGGAATACGGTATTGAACCACCAATATTATTATTACTCAAATGAACCTCTTTGATGGAACTAGGCTTCTGAATTCGATCAATCGGACCAACTAGTTTGTTATAACCGAGGTCCAAGATTGGAAGAGATGGCAGAGTAAACAACCAAGATGGTACTCCACCACTTATAGAATTATTATGTAACCGAAGTTCCTCTAGAAATTGAAGCTTATTAACATGATTTGGCAAAGGACCTTCCAAGTGATTATTTGACAAATCCAAATGGATAATTTTTGTGAGGTTCAAGATAGTTATTGGAAGTGGACCACTCAAATTGCATGAAGATAATCTCAAGGAAGTTAATTTTATAAGGTTTCCAAAAACATCTGGAATCTTTCCTTCAAGCGAGTTTATTTCTAAATCAACGGAAATGATTTGAGTGAGATTTCCAAATGATGCTGGAATTGACCCCCTAAAACCACAATGGGAAAGGTCCAACAACTCAAGGGCATGACTCCAGTTTGTGTTAGGGAGATAACCTCTGAGATTTTCACTCCTACTTAAATCTATGAGTTTGAGGTTTGGAAGCTGAGAAACTTGAGTTGGGAATTCCCCATGTAATTGAGAATATGAGAGACTCAAATGTTCAAGTGATGAAGACAAGTTTAGAAAGGAAGTAAGTGCAACATCAGACATATCTACATAGTCAAGCACAAGGTTTCTTAATTTGGTCAAGTTTCTTGCAAGCATGTCAAAACCTTGGCCATCAAATCTCAAGTCAGAAAAAGAGCTGGTAAGATCAAGTGAAACCAAACTTGACAAGACATTGATTTGATGCGAGATTAAGCCAGAGAAGTCATTACCAGCGAGATTAAGATGGGTTAAACTCACCAACTGGCTAAATAACTTTGATGAGATGGTGCCATTGAAACGATTACCAGCAAGGTTGAGTCGTCGTAGTCCATGAAAGTGAAACAAGTTGCTACCGTTCTCAAGAAGAAAGCCTTCGAGGTTGTTGTAGCTCAAGTCAAGCCATTGGAGGTTGTGAAGTTGAAAGAGGCTGTTGTTTGCAAAGAGAGAACCACCAAGGCAACTCTGACTAAGATGGATGCCGATTACATGACCAGTCACGTGGTCGCATTTCACTCCCTCCCATGAACAACAATCAATGCTTTTGTTCCATGACTCCATGTGCATCTTGGGGTAAGTATCTCCATAATAAGAAAATTCACAATCAACAGAAATTGTGGTTTTAAAATGAAGCAAAGCATCTCTCTGGCGTGGGAGACATAAATGAGAGGGTGGAGGAACAGAGAAAGACAAAGTCCATGAAAGTTGCAAGAACACCAAAACCAGGCAAAGGCTTCCCATTTTTTTTTTGTTTGTCCAGAAAAAGAAACAAGTGCAAAGTGAAGAAACGAAGGGATGTGTATTATAAGAACAAGCAAGTCCAAATTCCAAGTAAAAAGGTTTGGTACAAAAACAGTGAAGACATTCGTTTCAATTCAATTAAGTAAACATTTCAACCCCCACAAAATTAGCCATTGACTTAACCTTAATATAAGTAAGGATGTTCCTTCTTGTCTCTTTTTATGGAATTAGACCTAATAGTTAACGTGGGTCAAAGAGTCTATTTAGTCAGTTATTATCAATATAGGTCAAAAACACTATTTGATCAATTTTAGTATTTCAATGACTCAATTGAATGCAAAAATTAAAAATGCTTAATTGAATTTTTAAAAAAATTCGAGAGCTTATTTAATCAATAAATTTTAATTTAATCATTATAATTGATTAATAGTTGATAATTTAATTACAATAAATATTGAACAAGAAAATCAAAATTATATCTACTTAAATCTCAAGTGAAGGCATGAAAAAAGAAAAGAAAAGAAAAGAAAAAGAGTGAAAACATCAATAATGAATTTCAAATCAAGCAAGTATTAGTTGTACCACAAAAGTCTATCCCATTTTAAAATTCAGCACTTACATATTTTCTTCATTTCCCATTTCATTCTCTAGTTTTCATTTTGTAAAAAAAAAAAGTCACTTTTTTAACTTTTGATAATACTCTTAGTTTATTTATGTTAAATTTAATATGTGTTATGAATTAAATTTTTATTTTTAAATAAGGTTTTCTAATACTGAAATGCCACATAAAAAATAATTAAAGGGACTATATTTTAATTTTAATACTGAAATGTGCCGAAGTTAATTAATAGTGTTATCAATTAAATTTTAATTTTAAATAAAAAGTAATTAAATAGACTAAATTTTAAAATTGAAAGAGTATAGGTAGGGATTGAGGTTACTTAAACCAAAATTTTCAGATTAGAAATTAGGCATAATGATAAATTTAGCTCTCAACGTTTATATATTTTTTGTCAATTTGGCCATTATTTCTTTTTAGTTAAATTTGACCGTTAACCTTTTAAAAAGTGTCAAGTCATTTTTCTTTAACGAAAATATTGATTAAATAATAATTTTGTTAATAAAGTTGGCGTGATAATCTGCGTGGCGATCCACATGTACTTCACCCCAATATGACACTATTAATCTTATATATCACATCAACATATGATATAGAAAATAAAAAAATCAAATTTTAAATTATAAAAGTTCATAAATTTTCAAAAATTAGCATGAAGTATCGTAAATTGCCATATAGACTATCATGCTTAAAACTATAATATTTTAGTCAAGATTTCCTTTAAAAAAATCAATCTGACTCTTTTTAAAAGAATTGAAGGTCAAATTTTACTCTTTTTAAAATGTTAAGGATGAAATTTAGCTAAAAAAAGAATAATAGTCAAATTGATAAAAGATGTAAATGTTAGAAATTAAATTTAACAAGCATGTGATGGGATATGGATGGAATTAGTGATAATTATTTCTAGGATGGTAGGCTTGAAAGGCTAGATGGGTCAAAGTCTCTAAAAGTTGAGTGACTTACAGTGATTTTATTACGAGGAATTTTAGGATTTGAATATGGGTTTAAATGTTTTGAAATTAGTGGTGATTATATATGTTTTTGAAAGCAACTTTAGAATGTGTGGTACTGTTTGGATATTATTACTTATAAAATAAGTCAAGATAATTGGTTCTTAAAGCAATTTGGAACCAACGTTGAGCATATCCAAACTCTTTCCTGGAAATTGGTCCAAAGTGGTCAAAAAGTTATAATCGAGGATCTACAAGTAGTGCCATTAGTTGGATTTGCAACAGCAGTGCCAGTCTATGGTGTGGAAAATTGTTTCACTTAATCTACCACATGATGGCATTCAATCTACCAAAACAATATATTGTAACATTTCTATTTGATTATTTAATTAACCAAATGAATAACCCTTAATCATTTAAAATTCAAGATTGATCGTTGAAAGCAACGATTACCTTCAAATCCAAATATGTCGGAACCAACAGGCATTTCCATCCCAAAATCGAATAGGCACTAACACTTTAATGATTTCTTTATTTCTTTCTTTCACATACATATAAATATTAAATACACAACAACAATAATATTACCGATCATAGAAAAAATATTCGTTACTATAAGCATAAAAAGTCACTATAGGCTTAGAACTAGTCCAGAAGGCCAATGGGATTTACCTTGATGAAAATATAACGTTACCATAGAGAACATTCGTATAAACCTTTACCGACAGCAATAAATACAATTTTGGTCTATATTGACACTTATTCATCACTAAAAGTGTTATCGACGATTTTTATCTCTTCAATGTTAACAGCCTTTTTATTGATGATTTTGTTACTGTCGATATATTACCATATGATTTTGTAACAATCGTTTATCGATAGATTTTTTTTGTTTGTCAGTGATAAAGTGTATGTATGCTAGTAGATTTGGTTTGTTAGTGAGATGGTTATTCTGTTACGGTATTGAGCAGAGCAGTTACTAAACCTCTCTGCTATAAAAGTCAGTCTAAATGTACAGAATGAAGGAAGATAGTTTTTTACAGATTCATTCAAAGGTTTTATTTCATTTTCAGTAGTTTAGCAATTGTTTACCTCATTTCCTATCATGGTATCAGTCGCCTAAGGTCTTGGTGGTGCTTCCGCTCCGAGTTCATGGATTCGACGGTTGATCAGCAATCTGGTGGTTTTGTTTCGTCGTCTGCTTCGCATTCTCGCTTAATCTACAGCTTTCCTCGACATGAGATTCCCAAATTGGATGAGTCCAATTTTGTTCAGTGGCAACATCAAGTTCAGCTTGTTGTCGATGGGTACGGGCTTCAGGGGTTCTTGGATGGTTCTGTCCCTGTTCCACCGAAGGTGGTGACTACAAGTGATGGTGGTCTCGCCCCGAATCCAGATGCAGTGTGGTTTACGCAGCAAGACAAGCTTCTTGCCTCGTGGCTTCTTTCCACAGTGAGCTCCTCTCTTCTTTCCTATTTCATATCTACTAAATCGGCTTGTGATATCTGGAGTGCAGCGAGTCATCTCTTCACTGCTACTTCTGTTGAAAGAGTCTCCCAGATCCGTCACGATCTCCATGCGGTTCGGAAGGGTGGATCTACCATCAAAGAGTATGTTTCCAAAATCAATTCGCTTTGCGCCTTGCTTGCGGCGTCGGGCTCAGAAGTTCCTGAGGCGGAGAAGGTTGAGGTTCTCCTTGGTGGTCTCACATCTGAATTTGACTCTGTGTTTATGGTTGTCTCGGCTTCATCGGAGTCTTTGTCGTTCTCCAAATTGGTGGATATTCTTATGGCGTTTGAGAGTCGACAGTTGCGGGCCGCGCGTGATGTGCCGTTGGTAGCGCATGTGGTTCAGACCTCTGATTCGACGCCTGAGTATGATGCTCGTAGTGCTCGCGGTGGTCGGGCGCCGTCGGGGGCGCGTGGTGGTCGTTCGTTTCGCTCACGGATTCAATGCCAAATCTGCAATTGGTTTGGCCATCCTGCTCAACGGTGCTACTACCGGTTTGACAGGGAGTATGGTGGTTCGTCGGCGGCCATGGTTCCTGGTAGTGATGAAGCGTTTCGTGCGCGCCCTTCGATGCTCAAATCTGAAGGAGGACAATGGGTTTGGCAGCAGAATCCTCCTGCTACTGTTGCTTTTGCACGGCCCAATGGGGCCACTAGGTCTATTGGACCGCTTCTTAGTCCCTATGAGTCTAGGCCTTATGAGCCCTATGCGCATGGTTTTGTTAGCCAGCCCCCTATTGCTAAAAGGCCCCATCCAGATTTGGGCCAACAACATGGGCCTCATTTTGTAGCTGTTCATGGATCCAGTTTTACTCGTGGTCTGCCTCCGGCTCCTGGGGCTTCCTATGTATCTCAGCAGTCACCTGGGTCTCCGGTTGCTAATTGTGTTGGTGTAGATGGCTCTGGTCCATCGGTTCCCCCTGAGGCTCCTTGGTGTACAAAGCCTCGTGCTCAGGTTTTTGATGTTGACAACTTTCAAGGAGTTGGGTTGCCTCAAATTCTAGATTTTTGTGATTCTAATTTTTCAGATACTTCTCCATATGGTTTTAGCTATGGCAGTGCTGATCCGTATATTTCTACACCGACCGGGACTGTCTCGAGGTACCCAGACTCTGGAGCTTCTAATCATGTGTGTCAGAATGCTGCGGATTTAAATACGTCTACTCCTTATTCAGGTACATCTGAACTTTTAATGGGTAATGGGGCTCCTACTCGAATTTTGTCTGTTGGGGACGCGGTTATTCCTGCTAGTTCCAAACTATTACGGTTGTCTAATGTGTTGTGTGTTCCAAGCATTCGCAAAAATCTTTTATCTGTGTCTCAGTTTGCTCGAGATAACGATGTGTTTTTTGAGTTTCATCCCTCCTATTGTGTCGTTAAGGACATCCAGACGGGGGAAACTTTGTTGCAGGGCCGAGTTCGTGACGGGCTCTATCAGTTTTCCGCTGACTCTGCACTTTCATCGCCTCGTGTGTCTGCTGTTCATAATGTTGACCTTCAAGCTATCTCGTCTCGTTATGATCAATTTACCTTGTGGCATAACAGGCTTGGTCATCCATCGGCTTCAGTTGTTTCTACTGTTTTGAATAATTGTGGTATTGTTACTAATAAGAAGTCTCTTTCTCATGTTTGCATTGCTTGTCAGAAGGACAAATCGCATAAACTCCCGTTTTCTTTGTCTACTACTGAGTATATGGAATTGTTTGAGTTAGTTGTTTCTGATTTGTGGGGCCCAGCCTCGGTTGCTTGTGAAGGACATTTATACTATGTTTCGTTTGCCGATATGTACAGTCGGTTTACATGGGTGTATTTGGTTAAACGTAAATCTCAAGCTCTTGAGTGTTTTTCTCAGTTTCAAAAAATGGTTGCCACTCAGTTCGGGAAGATTATTAAGAAATTTCAGAGTGATTGGGGTGGAGAGTTTCGGGCTTTTGCCTCACTTCTTGCTGATCAGGGCATTCTCCATCGCGTCTCGTGCCCTCACACTTCTGAAAAAAATGGTGTTGTAGAACGTAAGCATCGGCATGTCGTGGAGACTGGTCTGACTCTGTTAGCTCAGGCTAATCTGCCTATGCAGCACTGGGGTTATGCTTTTCGTAGTGCAGTTCATCTCATTAATCGCCTTCCTACTCCAGTTCTTCAAGGCCAATCTCCATATCAGAAGCTTTATGGGTGTGCACCGAAGTATGATCGTCTTCGAGTTTTTGGCTGCTGCTGCTTTCCTTATCTTCGTCCTTTTCAGCGTCGTAAGCTAGATTTTCGGTCGCAACCCTGTACATTTTTGGGGTACAGTTCTCAACACAAAGGCTATTATTGTCTTACTCCTGATGGTTCAGTGATAATCTCCTGGCATGTCATTTTTGATGAGCATCGGTTCCTGTTTTCCCTTCCACCGGTGTCTGATACTGGTCCTTCTCCGTCCAATACTACATATGTTCCCATTGTCAGTCGTGCCCGGTCTTCCGTCCCGATGACTACTTCCCTGCCTTCGTGTCCGTTGCCCGGCTCTCCTAGTGAGGTGTCTCAACGTGAGGTGTTTCGTTCTGAGTCTGCTCTTCCGTCTGTCCCTTGTGGTTTCCCGGTGGTCGTCCCTGATACAACACATTTCAGTTCCAGTGAGTCCTCATCTACTTCCTCGACACCTGTGGCTTCGTTACCGGTGTCTTGTGAGAATACGCATGCAATGGTTACACGGTCAAAGGCTGGCATTTTTAAGCCCAAGGTTTTGTCTGCAGAGACTGTTGAGATTGAGCCATGTTCGGTTGACAAGGCGCTTGCTCATCCGCAGTGGAAATTAGCAGTTCAAGCAGAATTTGATGCGCTCCTGGCTAATAATACCTAGGAACTTGTGTCGCTCCCTCCTGGACGAAAAGCAATTGGGTGCAAATGGTTATTTAAAATTAAGAAGAAGCCTGATGGATCTGTTGATCGTCGGAAGGCTCGGTTGGTTGCTAAGGGTTGTGCTCAGGTACCAGGATGTGATTTTAAAGAAACTTTTAGTCCCGTAGTTAAGCCGTCCACTATTCGAGTCATCTTGTCCATTGCGGTATCGCGAGGCTGGTTCCTTCGACAAGTTGATGTCAATAATGCCTTTTTAAACGGTGACTGGATATCGAGGTTTTATGCGTGACCTCAAGATTTGTTCAGTTTGGGTCTGATGGACGGCCACTTGTCTGTCGGTTGCAGAAAGCTTTGTATGGCCTTCGTCAGGCTCCTCGAGCTTGGTTTTATAAATTAAAGCGGTTTCTCCTTTCTGTTGGATTCACTGGTTCTCGGTCTGATGCATCTTTGTTCATTCGGCTTGCATCAAGTACTACGTTGTATGTTCTTGTGTATGTAGATGATATAATCATTACTGGTAATGATTCAGCTGCTATTAATAGTTTCGTTGAACAGTTGCATGCTATGTTCTCCTTCAAAGATATGGGAGATCTACATTACTTTCTTGGGGTTGAGGTTACACGTTCATCTTCTGGCAGTGTTCATTTGTGTCAGAGAAAATATGTTCGCGATCTGCTTGCTCGGAGCTCGCTCCTATATGCGAAGCCTGTTAATACTCCTATGGTTAGTTCGGCTCAGTTATCCAAGGATGATGGTGACCGATTGAGTGATCCTACTGAGTACCGGAGTTTGGCTGGTGCTTTACAATATGTGGTGCTTACACGCCCGGATATTTCTTATGCTGTGAATCGTATTTGTCAATTCATGCATAGTCCCACCACTACACATATGATTGCTTTGAAACGTATCTTGCGCTACCTCTGTGGGACACTGAACTATGGCCTTGTTATCCGACCATCCTCGCGTTTGTCTCTTGTCGGGTATGCCGATGCCAATTGGGGTCTTGATTTTGATGACCGTCGCTCCACATCCGGTTTTTGTGTATATTATGGTGATGCTCCAGTATCTTGGTGTTCTAAAAAGCAGCAGGTGGTGTCCCGTTCTACGGCTGAAGCTGAATATCGCGGTCTTGCTGTGGCTACTAGTGATATCACCTGGTTGGTTTCTCTTCTTCATGAGTTGCAAGTTCCATCACCTGATCTGCCCACTGTCTGGTGTGATAGTTCTAGTGCAGTTGCTGTTGCAACCAATCCAGTTCTTCATTCGAAGTTTAAACATGTCGAGCTTGACTTATTTTTTGTTCGGGAGAAGATTGCCAGTGGTGCTCTTGTAGTTGGCGAGGTTCCTGCCTGTGATCAGGTGGCTGATGTTTTTACCAAGCCTCTCTCTGTCACCAGCTTTACTCGGTTTCGAACTTCTCTTTGAGTTTTACCGGTTGAGAAGATGGATGCAGGATAGAGTGTATGTATGCTAGTAGATTTGGTTTGTTAGTGAGATGGTTATTCTGTTACGGTATTGAGCAGAGCAGTTACTAAACCTCTCTGCTATAAAAGTCAGTCTAAATGTACAGAATGAAGGAAGATAGTTTTTTACAGATTCATTCAAAGGTTTTATTTCATTTTCAGTAGTTTAGCAATTGTTTACCTCATTTCCTATCAGTTAGCAATGCTATTAAAATTTATAAAAAAATTATGCATCATTTTAATTCCAAATAACATGAAAAAAATATGCAACAAAATGAAACAATTCATTGACTTATATTGTAATCAAAGACCATACTTGTAATAGCCATTGAATAATTCTTCCTTTGTCCACCATATATAAAATTCTCATATGAAAGGCATTTTAAAGCTTAAAGAAAAGTGTTTTATACACTGCAAAGTCATTATATTTTAATAATATTATATATATATTTTAATTTTCCTATTCATTTTCCTAACAATCTTAATGTTTTTAATGTCTTCAAGATACAACAAAGTCATCAACAATCCAAACATAATCGTAAAAAGACTAATATATAGACATTTAATGAGATACCCATTCATTGAGACGTATCTTTTAATGATATCCCTTTCATAAAATTATTTTATTTTACAAAATAAGTTTACATAAAATTATATATCTTTATAATACAACTTTGAGTACAAAAGTTACACCTTTACAATACAACTATTCATTAATAATTAAGAACAAGAATTGAAAGTAAAATAACAACAAATCAATTATTTCATTAAACCTAACAAATCTACTATTTGAATCTTATAATTTACAATTACTTGCATTGATTAAAAAAATCATATTTAAACTCCTTCTTTGACATTGGAATTCCTACAACAAGAATTTGACAGTTACAGTAAGATTTGCTTAACAGTTTTAAGTTTATGCTACTTAAATATAATTACACAACACCCACAAATACAAATTAAGAAATTATGATGAAAGATTTGGAAATTGAGAGAATTGGCCAAGTTGGCATGAAGTTCCAGAATTCTCAACAATCTCTTTTCTGGAAATTGCTCCCAACTGGTCACCAAGTTGTAAGAAATTGTATTAATTAAGGCCAAATTTCTTTTCACATTACATTCTAATTGGGTTTTAATTTTTAGTTTTCTTTAAAAAAAATTGATGTTAGATTCTATTTGGAAAAGTTTTTTGGGATTGAAAAGTATTGTGACATGATGAATTCAAGTCCAACAAAATATTTGGTTAAAATTTTACTATTAGTCCTAATATACTTCCTTTGATATTTGTCATTGTATTTTTAAAATATAAAAAATTTACCATTAAACTTTTATGTGATTGAATTTTACTAAATTTTGCCATCAATTTTAATTTTTAATTAAAATTTATCACTCAATATCAATTTTGATGATTTGAAAAATAATTTAATAAAAAAAATTAAAATATTTTTATTTTAATAGTTAACAATAATTTAACTTATAACAGCTTATCTTTTATAAAATCTTCTCTACTCTTCAAGTGTTGATGGTTTTACATTAAGAATAAGAATTGAAAGTTGATGAATAACAAATCAATTGTTTGATTAAATCTAACAAATCTACTATTTCAATATTTATGCACTACTTGTATTGATTAACAAAATTTCATATTTAAACTCTTTCATAACATGAAATTCATATAACAAGAATTTGACAATTACAATAATATTTGTTTAACAATTTAAGTTTATGCAATACTTAAAACATAATTACGCAACACTCGCAAATATAAATATAGAAATTAAAATGAACACAAACACACTCCTATCATTCACTAAATTAACAAGCCACCCCACTTATTTATTCCAGTCGCTGCCAAGGGAACTAAACATGTTGAACCTTCACATCCAATTCAATCCCAGGTTTTCAATTCTACTACCACTAATTACAAAAAGAGAAAAAAAAAAACATGTTTTAACTTAAGTATTAGATTAAGAAAGATAAAACTTAAGAAATACTTGTTAGAAAAGAGACTCACCTAAGCAAGATGTTGGATGCTAACTTAGTTTCTTCTTCTTCTGTTACTTTGTACCCACTTTGTGAAATTGTATTGCCAATCTCTCTCCACCTTTTTAACAAACCACCATGGTCTTCCGGTTGTGAATACAATGTAACCCAGGCTCAAGCCTAACACCACTCCACTTCCATACCCCATCATTACAACTTGCCAAAAGAAGGGTATTTCAGAACTTTCATGTTCCACTACCAATGGAGAAGGCGGTTTGGACCTCCCACGGTTGATGCATTCCTTGGACAGTGGTAATCCACACAACCCCAAGTTACCGCTATAGGAATCATTATCAAAGGTATCAAATTGATTCCCATGAGGAATTGGTCCAACGAGATTGTTTCCCGAAAGATTCAACACTTCAAGAAATGTCAGATTTGTCATTTCAGAAGGAATCCTACCGCCAAGCTTATTTGATGAAAGATCTAGTGATTCAAGTGCTACCAAATTTCCAAAAGATGTTGGGATAGGACCAGTGAAGTTGTTATGAGAGAAGTTGAGCATTTGTAGGGAAATAAGTTGCCCGACGTCTTCAGGAATTTTTCCACAGAACTGGTTGTTTGACAAGTCCATAGATACAAAAAAGGCCACAGCCTTCGTCAATTGAAGCTCCAACCTTTTCGTTGTTACATTCACAGGAATTTCATAATACTCATCGTCATATTCGAAATTTGAGGAGTATAGCCACTGGTTATGTTTATCTTTCATTGCTCTCAAATTTTGAAAGAGTTTCGTGGACAATGTGCCCGTGAACTCATTTCCAGAGAGATCAATTATTCGTAATGCAAAGAAGTTAGATGAAGCTATGGAATGAGGCAATGATCCATAAAATCTATTAAATCTCAAGACAAGAACTTGTAATCTTGGAAGCAAAGCTAACCAAGGGGGAAATCTATCCATTAACTTGTTGTTTCCTAAATTTAAAAGTTTCAATGAAGTACAATTAGCCAACGATGGTGGTACTAATCCTTCCAATTGATTGTCATTGAGTAAAAGATGGCTCAACTCACTGTTATTCACAAAAGAATTAGGGATCTTGCCAATGAAGTTGTTCAGTTGCAAATCCAAGAGCTGGAGATAGCTGAAATTTCCAAGACAATCAGGAATAGTTCCACTCAAGATGTTTTCAGACAAGTCCAGAACACGAAGCAGACTCAAATTGCAAATAGAAGAAGGGATGTTTCCTGTCAATTTATTCTTTGAAATGATGATCCCGAACAAGTTCTCTGAAATTGGAATTTGAGGACTCAAGCAAGATGAGAGAATCGGTCCTTGAAGCAAGTTGGAATGAAGGTTGAGATATTCCAAATTGTTTCCCGGAAATTGCTCCAAAGCAGTCAAAAAGTTATGAGAAAGGTCCAACAATCGCAATCCTTCCCACCCTTCAGCTTCCCATTTGGAAATTCCACCAGAAATCATGTTATTTGAAAGATCTAAAATCTCCAACTTCGATGATCGAAAGAAATTCGGGAACTGCCTTGCGCGACAACCAGAGAATCTCACAGTGCTAAGCTGGGGGAAAGAATAGTTCACATCATTGCCGCTTGTGCTTAATGATAATAAACTATTACTCGAAACATCAAGAACTTCAAGACTCTTGAGTTCTGAAAGCATATCTGACTTGATGACACCACTCAAGTTGTTTGATGACAAATCAAGTAAAGTAAGGTTCGCAAGATAAAAAATGGAAGCTGGTATTGGACCACTCAAATTATTATAACTCAAATCAACATCTTGGATGGAACTAGGCTTCTGAATTCGATCAATCGGACCAACTAGTTTGTTATGACTGACGTCCAAGAATTGAAGAGATGGCAGAGTAAACAGCCAAGATGGTACTCCACCACTTATAGAGTTATTAAGTAACCAAAGTTCCTCTAGCAATTGAAGCTCACTAACATGATTTGGCAAGGGACCTTCGAAGTGATTATTTGACAAATCCAAATGGGTAATTTTTGAAAGGTTGAAGATAGTTATTGGAAGTGGACCACTCAATTTGCATAAAGAAAAGCTCAAAGAAGTTAATTTTCTAAGGTTTCCAAAAACATCTGGAATCTGTCCTTCAAGCAAATTTCCTTGTAAATCAAGGGAAACGATTTGAGTGAGATTTCCAAATGATGCTGGAATTGACCCCCTAAAAGAACAATGGGAAAGGTCCAACAACTTAAGGCCACTCCTCATGTTTGTGTTAGGGAGATAACCACTGAGATTCTCATTCTCACTTAAATCTAAAACTTTGATATTTGGAAGCTGAAAGACTTGAGTTGGGAATTCCCCATGTAATTTACACCCACTGAGACTCAAATGTTCAAATGATGAAGACAAGTTTAGAAAGGAAGTAAGTGCAACATCAGACATATCTACAGTGTCAAGCACAAGGTTTCTTAATTTGGTCAAGTTTCTTGCAAGCATGTCAAAACCTTGGCTATCAAATCTCAAAAATGATTCAACATCACCAGAGAGATCAAGTGAAACCAAACTTGACAAGACACTGATTTGATACGAGATTAAGCCAGAGAAGTCATTACCAGAAAGATTAAGATGGTTTAAACTTACCAACTGGCTAAATAACTTTGATGAGATGGTGCCACTGAAACCATTATCAGCAAGGTTGAGTCGTCGGAGTCCATGAAAGTGAAACAAGCTGCTAGTGTTCTCAAGAAGAGAGCCTCTGAGGTTGTTGGAGCTCAAGTCAAGCCGTTGGAGGTGGTGAAGTTGAAGGAGGCTGTTGTTTGCAAAGAGAGAACCATCAAGGCAACTGTGACTAAGATCGATGCCTATTACATTACCAGTCACGTGGTCGCATTTCACTCCCTCCCATGAACAACAATCAATTCTTTTGTTCCATGACTCTATGTCAACCTTGGGGTAAGGATCTCCAGAAAAATCACAATCAACAGAAATGGTGGTTTTAAAATGGAGCAAAGCATCTCTTTGGTATGGGAGACATAAATGAGAGGATGGCGGAGGAACAGAGGAAGACAAAGTCCATGAAAGTTGGAAGACCACCAAAACCAGGCAAAGGCTTCCCATAATCTTTTTCGCCAAAAGGAAACAAGTACAAAGTTAAGAAACAAAGGGATGTGTATTATAAGAACAACCAAGTCCGTAATATAAGTAAGGGTGTTCCTTCTTTGTCTCCTTTTATTGAAATACACTATTTACTTTAGTTAAAAATAATTTAACATATTTTAAAATACTTTTTACTTTTTATTAATTTGACATTTGAAAACTTGTGGTCTAATAATGTCCCTACTTCCTAATACCCTTTGAATTTTTGAAATTTGGTCCTTATGTTTTTAATTCTAAGAATTAGGCCTTTTTACTTGTCTGATTTAAAATTAAAGTCTAATGAATAATATTGTTATTTGATTTATGTTAATTTTGATCTTTTTCATGAATTAGATTTTAATTATTTCATCAAATCTTTAAATACTAAAATATCACATATTTAAATGTAACGGAAGTTCATTAATAATGGAATCCAAGTTTGAAAAATTACTGTGACTTGTATCATCATTTATTAACTTAGTTAATGCTTCAATTACTATCAATATTAATCATAATTACACAATACCCATAAATACAAATTTATAAATTATGATGAACACAGAGCCACTCATATCATCTCCTAAATTGGAAACTAAACATGCTTAACCACTCTAAGTACAATAACAGATACACCAATGTACAAGAATAGTCACTCAATTAGTTTTATTTGATAACTTAACTGTTAATTTTTTTGATTTAATCACTCAACTTTTTTTAATTAAATATTTTTGTCACTCTTGCTTTTTACTTCTTGATTGTATATTAAAGTCTGCCCATTTAAGAGGTTTAGTAAGAATTTCTGTTTAAAAGCTAACAATTTGTCTCTTTTTGAAATATTGATAATTAAATTTGATTTTTTTAAAATGTTGAGAGTTAAATTTAGCTCAACAAAAAAATAAGGATAAAACTAACAAAAAAAACATAAAAATTGAGTGCTAAATTTAACATAATGCCTATTTCCCTCTATTTGTTTAATTTAAAATTAAAGTTTTATTTATGTTAAATTTAATATGTGTTATGAATTAAATTTTGATTTTTAAATCATGTTTTTTAATACTAAAATGCGTTATCAATTAGACTTTAATTTTTAAATAAGAAAAATAATTAAAAATCGAAAGAGTATAGGTAAGGATTGAGGGTTAATTAAACCAAAATTTTCGTATTAGAAATCAGGCATAATAATAAATTTAGCTTTAAACGTTTACATTTTTTTTTGTCATTTGGTCCTTACTCTTTTTTTTTAGCTAAAATTGACCATTAACCTTTTAAAAAGTGTCAAGTCACTTTTCTTTAACGAAAATACTAGCTAAACAATTAATTTTTTTAATAAAGTTGGCGTGATAATCCGAGTGACAGTCCACATGCACTTTATGTTGACATGACACTATTTATCTTACATCAACGTTTAATTTAAAAATATAAAAAAATCAAAATTATAAAATAATTATAAAAATATTAGCAGGAAATATACGTGAATTGCCATGTAGACTACTATATTTAAAAATGTAATATTTTAGTCAATATTTTCGTTAAAAAATTAAACGAACTCTTTTTAAAAGCTCAAAAATTAAATCTAACTCCTTTTAAAATATCAAGGATCAAATTTAGTTCAAAAAATAATAATAACCAAATTATTGAAGAATAATGTAAACCTCAAAAATTAAATTTAACAAGGATGTGATGGGATATAGATGGAATTAATGACAGATCAAAGTCTCTGAAAATTGAGTGACTCACGGGGATTTGATTACGAGGAATTCAAGGCTTTGAATGTGGTTGTGTTAGGGTATTATTACATTCTAATATGTTTTGTAGAGTTTTTTTTATACACCGACTTATAAAATAAGTCAAGAGAGTTGGTACTTAAAAGCAGTTTGGAACCAACGTTAAGCATTTCCAAACTCTTTCCTGAAAATTGCTCCACTCCAAAGTGGTCAAAAAGTTATGAGAGAGGGTCTACTACTAGTGCCAATTAATTCAAGAGAGGGTCCCCTGCATTTAAGAAAAGTGACATGGATTTTAATTCATTTACTGTATATATAACCATCTATATTAATAATCGAAGAGGGATGGTTTTGTTTTAATTTTTGTCTTATATTAGGAAAAACATGTTGGAAATATTGTAATTTATAAACTTTGAGGTATATTCTCAATAAGTAAAGGTAAATAGTTGAATCACAAAATTATGGTTTCATATTCTACTCCATAAGACCTTTACAACGGTATATCATATGTTCAAAATGATTGATTGATGAATGAGAAATTGATGCTGAAAGTAAGCTACTTGGGAATATTTGTTGAGGAAAAGAAAAACTTAGATCCCATATTGATTTAAATACTAAGTGTGAAATGTGTATATATACACGAGAACTCACTTAAAAATTGATTGAATAACTAAGTTTGGAATCTTGCTTCATGCGCAGAGGGAGTATAGGTTCAAACTTGTTGGGAGTTGAAGTGCATACTTGTACGATGTGAAATGTTTGGACTGATTGAGTATGAATATTTTAACCCAACATGAAATTTATTTTTTCTCAGCAAATATATATAAAAAGACATATATCTTATTTTTATTTTATTCTAATCAATTTGATTTGACTTTAATCAGATTGACTTAATTGCCCATTTAATGCAGATTTTGTCTCCTTATACATAAATATTTCCAAAAATTCCTCCACACTTTGAATGTCTATAAAAGGGTAAGACTTCTTAGAATTTTTTGCTTAATCTCACTCTCTCACACCGATATTATTTTCTCTCCAAAATTCTTCTTTCTTCCTCTCCATATTTTCCAACATTCGGTGATAAAAAAGGCATCGTTTGTTCATTGATCACTGCAAATGTGTTACTGCTTCAATCATCGTATTGTTCTATTTTGGAAGACATTCGACCAACGTTTCTCCAAGTACCAGAGGAGCGGTCGAGTCTGTCTTAAGGAAACTGTGTAAAACAGACCTCAATATCTAGTAAAACTCGTTCCTTCTTTTTTGATTTCTGGTTTTCATTATGTTATTTATTGGTTTTTGATAATTTAAATATAAATTATTCAATTTATTTAATTTTATATATAAATATTTGTTTTATATATTTTTGTTCACTAACATGTTTTGTCTAACAAAATAATCATAAATCCTGAACATAAATTATAAAATTGACATGGAAAATATATAATAAAAAAAAGTAGGAAGAAACCATTGCAAAAGACAAAGATAAGACAATCCACTCTTAGGAAATTTGACATCAACTCTCTAGCATTCACAAAAGTTGCACCGAAAGTCTAGACTTTGACTTAAGTCATTAATCATCTTTAAAAAAAGAGAAAATGTTTGTATTTATCGCAAAAGTGTATCCCATTTTAGACGTTAATATATATTACTTCCATATTTTTTATTTTTCTAAACTATAAAGCATACATGCAAGGCAATAATAAGAACTAGAATTTAGCATTAATTATTATTTTTTTTTTTTTTTTGCAAAGTCAGTGAAATACAATAAGGACAAAAACACTTCCAACAACAAACTTCCCCGTTGTACTCTGCTGTAGAAAACAACAGACCATCCCAGCATCATCTACTCTACTTCAGCAGCAAATCACCAAGCAGCTTTAAAGAAGTTATTCCTTGAACATGCCAGCCTTAGCTAAAGATTCCGTCATTCCATTCTTTTTATGATTAGCGACTGCATTAATTGAGATAACAAGAAGTTGCTAATTAAAGTAATATTTACTTAATATGCACTACTTCAACATAATTGCGCAACACCACAAATACAACCTATACTTTTAGATGGGAGGTTAAGTACTGTTTGATTATAAATGAGGAATTTATCGTATTTATGAATGATTTATGGGATTGGATTGATCCAATTGCTACCATTGCAAGTTTAAGCAGAAATATCAATAGAGACCTTTGCCTCCTTAACAATCTTATGTTAAAACACAATCATTGTTGATTTGGAATTGAGAGAAATGACAAGTTGGCATGAAGGTCGAGAATCCTCAACAATCTCTTTTATGGAAATTGCTCCCAAGTGGTCACAAAATTGTAAGAAATTATATTAATTAAATCCAAATTTCTTTTCACTTTATGGTTTTAATTTTTCATTTTACTCATTAAAAATTAAACTGAAATTCCAAAATTAATTGAATTTAACCAAACAAATATAATTGCTACTATTTAAGCTAAGACTAATATTTCAAAATTTGAAAAGTAGAGGGACTAAAACTTGATCAAGTAAAAGTATAGGGTCTAAAGTCACAATTTTCACAAAGTATAGGGATTAATAGTAGAATTTAACCAACATGTTTTCCCTTTACCTCTCAATGAACACTATGTTTAATATCTCTTGAACATTAAAATCTCATATTGAAATGAACCAATAAATTAAATTAAAAACTAAAGGTCTACTCAGTTTGGCTTTGTATACGTATGGCATTGCTTCTAAGGAAAGAGAGAAATTGATGGCAGAGTCATATACTCACTTAAAATCCATAACTGAGACACGATAAACGATCCAAGCCCAAGTAACATAGCTTTAAAATTGCCTGACTATAATAGTATCTATAGTCTGACGAACTATATCCAGTGAAGAACATAGCTTAAACAATTATCAAACGTTGTAGAAATAAACATTACCACTAATCTCAAATTCCCACTCCATCCTCAATTAATCTTCATGTTGTAGCCTGTAAAAGAACCCTCCATTTTCTTCTAGGCTCTCAAGTTCTCTACAACATACACACATATATAGTACAATGGTTAATTTGAATGGACGGGAAGTGGGAACCAATTACAGGGCTCTCTGAACTCCAAACCTGAAAGGAAGGGACGGCTGCCAATTCATGAATGTCCCCGGATGCGTACATTAGCCGGCATTAATATCGGAAGCCAGGAGGAGGGTGGCAGGCTAAGGGTTTGCATGAATTGAGAGACGTATTTACCTTGATATTGGAGTGAAGGGAGCTGATCAGTTGCAGTGTTTCTCGCTTTTGATTGAAATCAATGTTTTAGGGTAACCAATGTTTTGTTTTATCAGGCACAGATATGGATCACCTGTTTGGCGGGGGAACTACACTTTGCTACCCAAATAAGTCCTCCTCCCCTGTTCACTACATTTCAGGAACAGCCTTTGGATTATTTATATTTCAATTGATTTATAATAAATTTGAATATATTTATAAAATATGAATTGGATTTTAATTTTCAAACTAGACTTATAAATACCAAAATGCCACACATTCAAGTGTAAAGAAGTTCACTAATAGTATTATCAATTCAACTCTAATTTTCAAATTAAAAGAAAAATAGAGGTAATAAATTTTAAATGTGTGGAGTAAAAAGTGGGACTAGAATTTTAATATGAATTTACAACTTTAGCTTTTTTTATTTATTTAAGAAAAACTCATCACAATTTGTAAGTTTGATATATATAATTTAATTTTTAAGAGTATATATAAAATTTAAAACAATTATAATTTAACCCTTATAATTAATATTGTTTGGACTTCTATGGGAGTTTTAGCATTTATTATGTTTATTAGTAATTCATTATTGTTACTGCAATTGATTTATTTGGTTTACAAATTAAGTTTTTAAGGGAAAAATTTGATGAAAAGAGGCCTTAGATCTTTTAAGTGCAAAAGTGAAGTTACTAAATTAAAGTGTGTTAAGATTTAAATTACTTGTTATACAAAGTTGAAAGATCATGGATTATCTTTTCGAGAAAGGTCCTGCATAAACAACTTTATAATTAATTTCATTGTCTACTTCAATTTTATATATATAAAATCACATTTTTCTATTTTTAATCTAGTTTTACAATTTTTCTGCTTTGATTAATTTTTCATGATTTCATAAACATCATTATTTTCATATCAATCAAGTCTTAATTCTACCACAAAAGTCTATACCATTTAATACTTTAGGACTTAAATATTTTCTTGATTTCCAATTTCAATGTCAAGTTTTTTATTTTGTAAAAAAAAAATCACTTACAAAAACTTTTATGTGTCACATTCCTAGATCTCAGAATATGGCTGCTGATCGAATGATGAAATATACTTATGATAATCAATTTGGATTGAAGCTTTTTGAGGATCCCCAATTTCAGTTCAAGAAATTTTACATCTTATGTTTATTTTTTTACAGAAAGTGTTGATAGTTTTACATAAAAAAAATAAGAGTTGAAAATTGAACAACAACGAATCAATTATTTCTTTAAATCTAACAAATCTACCATTGTTATCTTATAATTTAAAATTACTTGTCAAATGAGATTTGTGTTGATTAATAAAATCCTATTTAAACTCTTTCATAACAACTAGAATTTGACATTGGAATTCATACAACAAAACTTTTATTGTTACAATAATGTTTTGCTCAATAGTTTAAGTTTATGCAGTATTTAAACATAACTACACAACACCCATAATACAAATTAAAAAATTATGATGAACACAAAGACACTCATATCATCTGCTAAATTAATAACACCTCCAACTTTTTGATTCTAATCGCTCTCGAGGAACTAAATATACTGAATCTTCCCATCCAATTCAATCCCAAGTTCCAATGCCACTATCACAAATTACAAAAAAAAAAATCTTTCAACTTAAATGTTATATTAAGAAAGATGAAACTTATGAAATACTTGTTAGAAAAGAAACTCACCTAATCAAGATGTTGGATGCAGAGCTAGTTTCTTCTTGCTTTGTTTCTTTGTACCCACCTTGTGAAATTGTATTGCCAGTCTCTTTCCACCTTTCTAACAAACCACCATGGTCTTCCGGTTGTGAATACAATCTAACCTAGGCTTAATCCTAGCACCACTCCACTTCCATACCCCAACATTACAACTCGCCAAAAGAAGGCTATTTTAGAACCTTCATGTTCCACCGATAATGGTGTAGGTGGTTTGGCCCCTTCAATGTTGACGCATTGCTTGGACAATGGTAAGCCACACAATCCCGAGTTACCAATGTAGGAATCATTATCAAATGTATCAAATTGTTTCCCATGAGGAATTGGTCCAACAAGATTGTTGTTTGAAACATTCAATACTTCAAGAAATGTCAGCTCCGTTATCTGAGAAGGAATCCTGCCACTGAGCTTGTTTGATGAAAGATCCAATGATTCAAGTGCTACCAAATTTCCAAACGATGCTGGGATAGGACCAGTGAAGTTGTTGTGAGAGAAGTTGAGCATTTGCAAGGAAATAAGTTGTCCGACGTCCTCTGGAATTTTTCCACAGAATTGGTTGTTTGACAAGTCCATAGATACGAAAATGGCCAGAGTCTTCGTCAATTCCATATCCAATCTTTTTGTTGTTAGATTCACAGGAATTTCATTAAAAACACTGCCTTCTGAGAAAAAAACAGCACCAAATGTTGAGAAGTATAACCACTTTTTAGGTTTATCTTTCATTGCTCTTAAATTTTGTAAGAGTTTCGTGGACAATGTGCCCGTGAACTCATTTCCAGAGAGATCAATTATTCGCAAAGCAGAGAAGTTAGATGAAGCTATGGAATGAGGCAGTGATCCATAAAATCTATTAAATCTCAAGATAAGAATTTGCAGACTTGGAAGCGAAGCTAACCAACGGGGAAACCTATCAGTTAACTTGTTGTTCCCTAAATTTAAAAGTTCCAATGAAGTACAATTAGCCAAAGATGGCGGCACTAATCCTTCCAATTGATTGTCATTGAGTAAAAGATGGATCATCCCACTATTATTCACAAAAGAATTAGGGATCTTGCCAATGAAGTTGTTCATTTGCAAATCGAAGGTCTCGAGACGGATAAAATTTCCAAGACAATCAGGAATAGTTCCACTTAATCTGTTTTCGGACAAGTCCAGAACATCAGGTGAACTCAAATTGCAAATAGAAGAAGGAATGTTTCCTGTCAGTTTATTCTTTGAAATGATGATCACTGTCAATTCTTTTAAAATTGGAATTTTAGGATTGAAGCAATTTGAGAGAATTGGTCCTTGAAGCAAGTTGGAATCAAGGTTGAGATATTCCAAATTGTTCCCCGGAAATTGCTCCATAGTCAAAAAGTTATGAGAAAGGTCCAAAAGGTACAATCCTTCCCACCCTTCAGCTTCCCATTTGGAAATTCCACCAGAAATCATGTTATTGGAAAGATCTAAACTTTGCAACTTAGATGTTTGAAAGAAACTCGGGAACTGCCTTACGCTACAACCAGAGAATCTCACAGTCGTAAGCTGGGGGAAAGAATAGTTCACATCATTGCCGCTTGTGCTTAATGATAATAAACTATTATTTGAAACATCAAGAACTTCAAGTCTCGTGAGTTTTGAAAGCATATCTGACTTGATCACACCACTCAAGTTGTTTGATGACAAATAAAGATAATTAGCGTTCACAAGATGAAAAATGGAATCTGGTATTGGACCACTCAAGTTGTTTGATGACAAATCAAGTGAAGTAAGGTTCACAAGATAAAATATGGAATACGGTATTGAACCAATTATAACTCAAATCAACCTCTTGGATGGAACTAGTCTTCTGAATTCGATCAATCGGACCAACTAGTTTGTTATAACAGAGGCGCAAGACTGGAAGAGATGGCAGAGTAAACAGCCAAGATGGTACACCACCACATATAGAGTTATTATATAACCAAAGTTCCTCTAGAAATTGAAGCTTACTAACCTGATTTGGCAAGGGACCTTCCAAGTGATTATTTGACAAATCCAAACGGGCAATTTTTGTGAGGTTGAAGATAGTTATTGGAAGTGGACCACTCAAATTGCATGAAGAAAAGCTTAGAGAAGTTAATTTTCTAAGGTTTCCAAAAACATCTGGAATCTGTCCTTCAAGCGAATTTCCTTGTAAATCAACGGAAATGATTTGAGAGAGATTTCCAAATGATGCTGGAATTGACCCCCTAAAACTACAAACGGAAAGGTCCAACAACTCAAGGCCACTACTCCAGTTTGTGTTAGGGAGATAACCTCTGAGATTCTCATTCCCTCTTAAATCTATAACTTTGAGGTTTGGAAGCTGAAAAACTTGAGTTGGAAATTCCCCATGTAATTGACACCAGCCGAGACTCAAATGTTCAAGTGATGAAGACAAGTTTAGAACGGACGTAAGTGCAACATCAGACATATGTACACCAGTAAGTACAAGGTTTCTTAGTTTGGTGAAGTTTCTTGCAAGCATATGAAAACCTTGGTCATCAAATCTCAAGTCCAAAGCATTCCAGGAAAGATCAAGTGAAACCAAACTTGATAGGAGATTGATTTGATACGGGATCAAGCCAAAGAACCCATTATAAGAGAGATTAAGATGGGTTAAACTCACCAACTGGCTAAATAACTCTGTTGAGATAGCACCATTGAAAGCGTTGCAAGCAAGGTTGAGTCGTCGGAGTCCATGAACGTGAAACAAGCTGCTAGTGTTCTCAAGAAGACAACCTGTGAGGTAGTTGTAGCTCAAGTCAAGCCATTGGAGGTTGTGAAGTTGAAAGAGGCTGTTGTCTGCAAAGAGAGATCCAGCAAGGCAACTGTGACTAAGATCAATGCCGATTACATGACCAGTCACGTTGCTGCATTTCACTCCGTCCCATGAACAACAGTCAATGCTTTTGTTCCATGACTCTATGTCTATCCTGGGGTAAGGATATTCTTCAAAACCACTATAATAATCAGAAAAGCGATAATCACAACCAACAAAAATGGTGGTTTTAAAATGGAGCAAAGCATCTCTCTGGTGTGGGAGACATAAATGAGAGGATGGTGGAGGAATAGAGGAAGACAAACTCCATGAAAGTTGCAACACCACCAAAACTAGGGAAAGGCTTCCCATATGTTTTTTCTCCAAAAAGGAAACAAGTACAAAGTTAAGAAATAAAGGGACGAGTATTATAAGAACAGTGAAGACATAATTCCAGGCCTATCTCATTTCTAGACGTTAGTAAAAACAGTGATGACATTGGTTTCAATTCAATGAAGTAAACATTTCAGACCCCACAAAATTAGCCACTGACTATTCTTTAATATAAGGATGTTCCTCCATTGTCTCCTTTTATTGAATTAGACTACGTTAAAAATAATTTATCATATTTTAAAATACTTTTATACTTTTTTTATTAATTTGATATTAAAAATATGTAGTCTAATAATGTCCCTAGTTCCTCTTCCCTTTGAAATTTTGAAATTTAGTCCCTATGCTTTTAATTCTAGGAATTTAGCCTTTCTACTTGTCTGATTTAAATTTAAAGTCCAATTGGTAATATTGTTAATTGATTTATGTTAATTTTGAATGTGTTATAAATTAAACTTTAATTTTTACATCAAATATGTTAGTGCATGGCGATAAAAATAAACTTACGAGAAATTAACAGAGGCTTGATGGCGTGTATCAATAACACTTTATTTAAGGTTCTATTTGTCCCTACCTATATAATGGTATGCAAAAGAGTTTAGTTACTAGCAAAAAAATCTCAAGGATATAATTAAGCTTTGTGACTGTCTAAGTTTTGCATTAACGTAAACAATCCACTGAGCACATAGTGAGGCATACCAATAATACCAATTTCCATAAAAAATTCTTATAGTAATTTTTTATAGAACAATCTAAAAATATAAAAGATGGTATGTCATACAAATGAAAGTTCACTCCTATTTGTAGGAGGTATTATGTCTCTTCATACATAACCATCCAAATGGATAGTCATATCTTTAGCAATAAACATAATTATTAAATAAGTATATACTTGAATAAGTATGAGTAGTTATTAATAATCGAGTGACATAAATTTTTTGAATTTAAGAGACATAACTCATACTATAAATAGTGACAACTAATTTTGGTTAATAACCAAGTGACATTTATAACTTTTCATTTGCAACTCTGGAACAATATATATATATTGAAAATATTCCAACAAAATTTTTAAATACTAAAATATCATATATTCAAATGCAACGAAAATTCATTAATAATGGAATCCAAGTTTGAAAAATTAGCGTATTATCATTGTCGTAACCATTTTTTTTGAAAAAAACAGGAATCGACTTAGTTTTTGAAAATGAAAACGAATAGAGGAGTCCCCACCAATCCTTTTTTTGACGAGGTGTGATCGGGTCACCTCAAATTAATCATTTTAATAAAAGTTAAGATTTACTAAAACGATAATTTTTGGTCTACGAAAACCAGAAAAAGAGTTTCGAGGGTCGGTTACGCACGAGGAAGGATTAGCACCCTCGATACGCCCAAAATTGGTACCTAGTTGATTAATTAGTGTATTAGTGTCAAAAGTTTGAAAACTTGAAAAAAATTTAAAATACGATCCCTATTTGTATTAAAAACTCAAATGTTAAAGACCTTCTCGTCTCGAAGTGATAAAATGTCACATCCAGTAAGTTAGGACACGACATCTCGGACTTTTGAAAATGAGCTTGCCTTTCATTCAAAATTAATGTGTTTTAACTTCTTTTAAAAGGATATTCGGTTAATTAGGATGAACAAGGGAAATCGAAGCCCAGTAAGTTAGGGTACGTTTCCTCGAATTTCCGAACACTGAATATTGCCTTTATTCGCAAAAAGAATCTTGAAGTAACAAAGTGTTGTACCCGGTAAGTTAGGGCACCACACCTCATATCTCCGAAAATAAGTATTTTTAAGACTTGTATTGTGGTTTAAAAAGAGTGTATTTTAAAGATAATAGGTAAAAATGTAGGAATAATGCTGATATAAATAATAATATCAAATAAAGTAATAAGCGAGTGAAAATATTAAGTACATTAATATATGATATATATAGAAATAATAATAATACTATATAAAGAATATATACACATGTATAAAATAGATAAAAAGTATGATATAAAAAATATATATATATTTTTATATGATGTTAAAAGATGTATGCATAGTATATATTAGGAATAATAATAATAGTAAAATAATGCTACGTAGATATAGTAATACATAATATAGTTATAAAATAAAAATATATATATATATATAGACGTAACATATAGGAAAACACAATATTATAAGGGTGTATATACTATACACATATATTAAATAATAATAATGTTAGAAAACAATTAAAGATCTTACGTAAAAATATATACATATATATTAAAAATAAACATACGGTAATATTAAAAGTATATACATACATATATACATAATATATATTTAGATATTAAAACATATATCCGTAATATATAAAATGAATTTATATAGAGTATTTAAAAGAAGAAATATACATAATATATATACACATGTATAAGAATATAGACATAATATAGTATAAACACATTTATACATAACATGGAACATAACACATATATATTAAAAGAATACCTAGGTGACATACAAATGTATTAATAAGAATTATAATACTAAAACTATTAATAACATATATTTGTAAGCATTAAATAAAAGTAAGATAAAATATAACAGTTAATATAACATTAAAATCATGTATAATAACATTAATAATAATAAAGTAAAAAGAAATAAATAGGATATACTAATGGTATTAAAAACAAGATAGTAGATAAAGAAAATGAATATAATAATACAATAATAAATAGTGATATAATAATAAAAATGATGATAATGATAATATAAGTAATAAAGAACCCAAAATAACGGAGAAGGGACTAATTTAAACGTGAAATGTAAAATCTGGGCCAAATTTGAAAAATAAGAAAGGGAAAAGGATCAATTTGAACGCGTAAATAAGCGGAGGGGCTAAATGGGAGAATATCCCAAGTTCTTGCATCTGCGCTTTAAAGGCCAAGCCATGGACCAAATCGAAATAGAAATAAAAGTAATGGGGCGAATTAAAAAACAAAAGCGGACACATACATAGGAGCGAGAAACGTGGGAGGACCGAAGGACAATTTCCCGTTTCTTAGAAACGCGAATCCCTCATGTACCGTCGGTCTTGCGGATCGGGGCCCTATCTGCACCGCTTTGATCTTTGGTGCCTTTGGTGCAAAACGGCATCGTTTGCCTTTGTTATTTGATCTAAAATTTCATTTTTTATCTTTTCTTTTCCTTCGCAAAAAAAATAGAAAGAGCACCCCTTCTCCCCATTTCTTTCTCTGCTAGGGTTTCAAAACCTCCCACGCCGCCATCATCGGGTTTCTTGAAACCACCGGGCTTCCACCGTCGACGAGGTCAAGACCGTAAGGATCCGGTGAGTTTTTTTATACTTTTATTTGAAAACTATTTATAATGAAAACAACGAGATAAAAATGAACAAAATGAATAGGAGAAAGGAGATTAAAATCAACCTTTTATCTTACATTGTTTTGCTTTTGATTTTCAATGTTTGGGTCTAACAATATTTTTCTTATTTGAAAACAGAACCACAATCAAAGGAAGAAATGAGAGAAAAAAACAAAAAAATATCCCCTTTTCACTTGCTTTTGCTTGGTTCCCCCTTTACATTGAAAATGAATAGCTCTTTATAGCCGATTATGCAAAGTCCCATTGCTTTTTATTACTGTTCTTGTGTTTACGCTTCATTCGCTTCGCTCCCTATTTTTGTTTTACAGGTGATGGGATGATGAGACGGAGGTAGTGCAAGTGGAGGCAAGCGTCGGTGGTGGGTTTGGGCTTCTGTTTTGGGCCCAAAATTGGGCCTGTACAGCTGCCCCTCTTTGCTTGTTGTCGTGTAACGAGAACAGAGCAAAGACTTAAGAAAGACCAATTTTGCCCGGTCTCACCGTGTCTGGACTTGTTTAGCGCACATTTTCTCTAGGTAGCTTTATTCTAATCCACTGTATCTTGTTGCTTCACTTCGTTTCACTGCTCTACCGCAGCTTTAGTGAGATAATGTTTGTTTTGATCTGCTCTATTGCAACTTCAGGGGAATAAGACTTGTGACTTCAGAGAGATAAAATCCGTTTATTTATAGCTTCAATTCATTCCACTATAACTTCAGGGAAATAAGACTTGTAACTTCAGCCTACTCCGCTGAAACTTCAAGGAGATACTGCTATGACTTCCAAGCTCTCCCGTGCAAGTTCAAGGAGAAGAGATTTGTGATTTCCAGCCTGATACCCTACTGTTTAGGGGTTTAGGCTCATCACTTTTGATCTGTTTCCTCTTACTTAGGAGGTTAAGATTTGTAAATTCAGTCTACTCCACTGCGACTTCAGGGAGATGAGACTTGCTGGATTCAATCTGTTCCACTGCAACTTCAAGGAGACAGGATTTGTAATTTTCAGCCTATTACCCTACTGCTTAGGGGGTTAAGGTCTGTAAATTTGGCTTGTTACCCTACTGCTTAGGGGGTTAAAGCTTATCATCTTCGATCTGTTTCCCTACTGCTTAGGGGGTTAAGATCTGTAGATCTTCAGCCTGTTACCCTACTACTTAGGGGATTAAGGCTTGGTGGTTTGAATCTGCTTCACTGCAACTTCAGGAGGGCAAGATTCACCGTCTTTTGATCTGCTTCCCTACTGCTTAGGGTGATAAGATCTATAAACTTCAGCTTGTTACCCTACTGCTTAGGGGGTTGAAGCTCGTTGCCTTCGATCTGTTTCCCTACTGCTTAGGGTGATGAGATCTACAAATCTTCAGCCTGTTACCCTACTGCTTAGGGGGTAAGATCTGTAAATCTTCAGTCTGCTTCACTGCAACTTCAGGAAGACAAGATTCGCTCCAACCTGCTCCACTGTAACTTCAAGGAGATAAGGTTTATTCTGATATGCTCTACTACAACTTCAGAGAGATAAGATCTATTTATTCATAGCTTCAGTCTATTCCACTGCAATTTCAGGGAAACAAGACTTGCTGTCTTCAGTCTACTCCACTGCAACTTCGGGGAGATAAGGCTTGTAACTCCAATCTGCTCTACTGCAACTTTAGGGAGATAAGGTTTGTTTTGATCTGCTCTACTGCAACTTCAGAGAGATAAGATCTGTTTATTCATAGCTTCAGTCTGTTCCACTGCAACTTTAGGGAAACAAGACTTGCTATTTTCAGTCTACTCCACTGCAACTTCAGGGAGATAAGGCTTGTAACTCCAACCTGCTCCACTGCAACTTCAGGGAGATAAGGTTTGTTTTGATCTGCTCTACTGCAACTTCAGAGAGATAAGATCTGTTTATTCATAGCTTCAATCTGTTCCACTGTAACTTCAGGGAAACAAGACTTGCTATCTTCAATCTACTCCACTGCAACTTCAGGGAGATAAGATCTGTAACTTCAACCTGCTCCTCTGTAACTTTAGGGAGATAAGGTTTGTGACTTCAATCTACTCCGCTGAAAATTCAAGGAGATCTGCTATGGCTCCGAGCCGCTCCAACGCCATTTCAAGGAGAAGATATTTGATTTTCAACCTGTTACCCTACTGCTTAGAGAGTTAAGGCCCATCATCTTCGATCTGTTTCCCTACTACTTAGGGGTTTAAGATCTGCAAATTCAGCTTGTTACCCTACTACTTAGGGGTTTAAGATCTGCAAATTCAGCTTGTTACCCTACTACTTAGGGGGTTAAAGCCTATCACATTTGATCTATTTCCCTACTGCTTAGGGGGTTAATATCTGTAAATTTAGCCTGTTACCCTACTGCTTAGGGGTTTAAGGCCCTTCGTCTTGGATCTGCTTCACTGCTGTTTAGGGAGATAAGATCTGCAATTTGGTCTGTTACCCTACTGCTTAGGGGTTTAAGACCCTTCGTCTTCGATCTGTTTCCCTACTGCTTAGGGGGTTAAGATCTGGAAATTCAGCCTGTTACCCTACTGCTTAGGGAGTTAAGGCTTTTCATTTTCGATCTGTTTCCCTACTGCTTAGGGGGTTAAGATCTGGAAATTCAGCCTGTTACCCTACTGCTTAGGGAGTTAAGGCTTGTGAATTCACCGATTCCACTACACTGTCCTCTGAGGAACATGATCTTTAAAATTAGTTTCATGTATCTATGCTTATGCCAAACAATTAGGATGCAATGATTGAAATGAATCAAATGCTCCTAACTAGATGTGTTATAAATGTGTCAAATAATTAGGATGCTATGATCGAAATGAATCGAATGCTCCTAATTAGATATGTTCTGAATGGTATATGAAAGGCTTAATGTATCGTCGCTTGTTGTTCATCAGGACATTATCACTGACGTATTACGCTGCCATCTTGTTCGGCTGGTATTCTTGACAGAAAAGTCGAAGAAACAATCACATTTTGGTCAGTAAGCTTGCCCCGCTGTAATTTCAGAGTTTCTTCCACTGTACCTTCTAGGACATAAAGTTTGTACTTCCAGCTGCATTTCAGGGGAATAATCATTTGATTTCTTCTATCCATCCTGCTGCCACTCAGAGGTATAGGATTTGCGTCTTCTTCAATCAATTTGATCTATTACACTATTCCCGGAGTGTAATGACCAGGTGTATATGCTCGATATTTGCATGAATGCAAATTATCATTTTTTTCTCAAGAATAATCCCATTGCTTGTTCTTTGCCGGGATTATAACACCAATGTAATTTTCTGCTCAACCAATATCTTTGACAGAAAACCCAATGAGATAATTTCAATTTGGGCTCAAATATTTCCAACCCTTTGGCTTGGTGAGTTCTGAATAATGGTCCTATTTCAGGCTCCCGTACTATTTAGAAGCTCCCAAAGTAATATGCAAAACTTTTTTTGTGAAAGTATTATTGGTCCATTAATCGTTATTTCAATGCAAAATGCTTGAAAAATATCAAAACGAGAGTCAAGAAGGAAATTGATTGGGAGCCTAGCTCAAATTGAGTAAATTAATCAAAGATTACAAATGCAATAAAAAGGAAATTAACTCAAAATGAATAAGTTGATCAAGGATTGCAATGCAATAAGAAGAAAATTTATTCGGACATATCTTGAAAAGAATCAAAGATAACAAATTCAAAATAGGAAAAATGGAAGCTAGATGCCCCAGATATCGCAGCTTGAGCTTCTCTGCACCAACTTCTTGAGGACCTTTCTGAGCTCAATATGTGTTTAGGGGATCCGGAGTACTTTGTCGATACCCCAAGATATAGCATACTTCTTCATTGTTAATTCAGGCATATCAAGACTGCTATGTACCCCACTTTGATCCAAATTTGAGCCGCCCTTTTTTGGGTTTTCAACTCAAATCCCCTTTGGTCTCAAGGCGCCATTTGCTGGTCTTTGCCCTCTCCTTTTTCTTTTTTCTTTTCTTTTTTTTTGTTTCAAGGTGCCCTTTGTGGGTTTTCACATTGGCCTTTTTCCTTTTTCTTTTTTCTTTTCTTTCTTTTCTCTTTTTTGTTTCAAGGTGCCCTTTGCGAGTTTTCACATCGGCCTCTTTCCTTTTAGGTAGAATGCTCTTTGATTGGATTTTAATTCACCGGATTGGGCAAATCTTTACCATTCATTTCGACTAGAATCAATACTCCTCTAGAATAGGCCTTCTTCACTACATAAGGTCCTTCCCAATTTGGTCCACTTTCCTCTGAAGTCCTTTTGTATAAAAAGTATATTTTCAGCGCTAGGTCCCCCTCGTGAAATTCTCTAGGACGAAACTTTCCGTCGTAGCTTGCATCAACTTTCAGTGCATTGGACTTCGACAGATAGCTTTCGACCTTTTCTTTTCAAATTCAATTAATCCTATCAAGATTGGATCCATTCTGCCTTATCTAACTTCAACTCTGACGATACTAGGGGAAAAGGAATCTCATCTTCAAAATCGATTCTATCCCATAAACTAACGAGTAATGTGTTGCCCCAGCTAAGGTCCTGGCCGACGTTCGAGAGCATAGAGGGTACATGATGACTTCTTATGCTGATCTTTACAAGTCTCAGTCATCTTTCCATGATCTTCTTCTTCTTCTTCTTCTTCTTTTTTTATGATTTGATGATTGGCATATGAAGCGATTTTCACCCTCTTGGCGAGGTAATTGATGCCTGATAGAAACCTTCGACAAGATCGGCCCAATAACCTCTATGCCCCACATAGAGAAAGTCAAAAGAATGAAGGGGCACATGAATTTTCTCTCCATAAATTCTGCATTTACGGCATACTGATGCAATCCCTTTCTATGGTGGACCAGTAGAACCCAAATCTCATTGTAATGGGCCAAATTTGCCCGACCCAAGCAAACACAAGAAAACCAAAACAAAATATAAAATAAAATAAACAAATAAAAACCACAGTCCATTACAAATCCAATTACAAAAAACCAAGCCCAAATTAATATTAAACCTAGACCCAACCCCAAAGTACACCGCCCAAATGGCCCAAAAATTTTAGAACAAACAGAACCCTAGGGTTCTCTCTCTCGCCATGCCTAAACCCCTACCACGGCCTCCGTACCCTCCAGCAGCCACGCACACGCGTTTCCGTACTCCAACCTAGACCCGTACCCGAGCGCCAACGCACAGCCCCGTGCTACGTACCTGCAAAAGAAAACAAACAAAAGTAGCAACAAGCCAATACAAAAGCAGAGGACAAAAATTGTTGTTTTCTTTAGTGATTCAGCTATAAAGCCTTTGATTTTCGATTGTAAAAGGGGACTACGAACAGATTACACAAAAAAGAGGAATCAAATACAAAGAAGTTGAATATTCTGCAAAGGTTGTTCCCTGTTTTCATTTTTACGCCTCTATTTTCTTTTTATTTTGAAATCTATCTCAAAAACAAAAAAAAAGAAAGCAAATGAGAGGTTTACCTTGAGAGTTGGCCATCGTATCCCCTTCATTTCGTCAAAATCAGGGTTTAGAAGGGATCCCACAGCCGAAATGGTCATCCTTTAAAGCCCGGGGCTATTCGTCTCTGCTGATAGATGCAGATCGGCGCTAAAGGGGGAGTTCTAAGGTCAGACGAGAGGGATAAGAGGGGCTAGGGTTTGTTTGGCCGAATGATTCAGCTTTAGGTCCTTTTAAAGGATCAAATACGACGCTGTTTTAAGCCCGTTTCAATGGCTCAGAAACGACGTCGTCTAATCGCGCCCGACCCGATCCAGTTTGCTGCCCCGATGACCCGCGTGTTTTTGCGGTGAGGGTATATTTCCAAAATCAGCCCCTCTCCTTTTGCACCACGTTTCAATCAGCTCGCACTCATGCTTCAGGATTTTTTTTATTACCCCTGCGATTTGTGCGCGTTTGCACTCTAGTCCACCGTACAGTGTCGCGTTTTGGGCATCTAGAATATTTCCAGCTTTAGTCCCCACATATTTGAGCGGATTATTTATTGACCCAATTTTCGATTTTTTATTTATAAACTATTCATCTTATTTTAATTCATTTTTATTTTAGTTTTCTATTTGTATAACTTACCTTTTAAACATATTTAATATTTCTATATCGATCTATTTTAATCATTTTGTTTGGTTATATTTGTACATTTGTTTTTGAAGATTTTATTTAGATTATTTTAACATTCTTGTACAATATTCTTTTAGATAATATATATATTTGTACATGTAGTATTTTAATTGAGTTTTGACTCATAATGCTTACTCTTTTAAAATTCCTAATATTTTTATATACGTGTATATATGTGTTGAGTTCTTTTGAAAACTCTATTTTGTTTATAAAATCATCGTTTTAAAATTCTTTTCACGTTAAATTATTTTAGTACTTTTATATAACATTTTGATTAAATACTTATATATATATTGGTACATATATTTGATCTATATACTTTATTAGATCCATGATTTTATACCTATAGTCTTCTTTGTGTAATGAGTTCAAGGTTCTTTTTATCATGTTATTTCATTGTTTATATGATATTTCTTTAAATATTCTATATATGTGTCATGTACATTTTTTATCAAGGTTCATAATTTGTAATTTATAATATTTGTAATTTAAAGTGCTTAACATTTTTATATATTTGTTGAACTATTTCAATAACTTTTTCATATATTTTAACCATCATTTTATAGTTCATTATTTAAAATATCTATGTAACACTTGCTCAAATGTTTCACGTATATTTGTTCATAAATGGTTAATAATTTAGTTCTATGTACATATTTAGTCCCATACTAAGGTTATTTTATGAATTCTCTTAATTTTTTCTATATATATGTATATATATACTTTCTTTTACGTACATAAGTCACCTTTTAAGAATACATTTTACCACACATTGTTTTGGTTTAAAATTTCACACTTAAATACTATTTTTATACATGTACACATGTTTCATAAATCTATTTTGTGTATTAAGTCTTGTCATATATCTTTATTCTCATTCTTTTATATTACATTATTTAAATCATCATGTAGTTTGTCAACTTTTAAATGTATTTGTATTTAAAATATTTTACATGCAATTTGACCTAAACTTTCATTCTATAATATCGGTTTCAAAAAGGTTATATATATATCCTTAGTTTTATACAAATTTTCAACCTATATTTTATATGTCCATTTATTCGTCATTATTGTGAAATAGTTTTATACCCTATTGCTTCTTTGGTTTGCATTTTGTTTGGTGCCTCTAATAATTTTTATTATGCCATGTATGTTGTCGTTGCTTTTTATGTATTCATTATTGTCAAGCTAATTATTCTTCATGCATGATTGAAGTTGAGTTATATTTCCAAGCTAGTTATGCTTAGTTCTTGTAGTTGATTAGATAAATTATATTATCCTCATTTTTCCATTGTCGTATTTTTATGCATACACATATTACCCCATTCATCGTTTTCCAATTGATTTTTGAAATGTGGTTTTATAAAATCCAAATTTTACGATTAATTTCGTCCTATTTCAAATCGAATTAATGCGTTTAAAGCTGGTTTCACAATTTTTTTTAAAAAAAAAATTCTTTAAAACGAAGACTAGATTCGGTATTTGGCAATTCGCGAAATAGTGCCCTAATGTGTTGGGTTGCAATTCCGCGTTTGCTCAAAATAATTGAATATCCCTTCTAAATTTCACTCATATCTTCTAAAAATCTTTTAAAACGAAGGCAATACTCGGTATTTGATAATTCGAGAATCATGCCCTATCGTGCTGGGTTGTGATTTCTCGTTTGTTCAAAACAATCGAATATTCTTTTATATTCGCACTCATGTTTATTAAAAACACTTTAAAGCAAAGACGATGTTCAATGTTCGACGATTTGAGAATCGTGCCCTATCGTGCTGGGTTACGCTTTTTCATTGGTTCGAAACAATTGAAGATCCCTTCGGAATTTCACTCACGTTTTCTAAAAACTCTTTAAAACAGAAAAAATGTTTGATGTTTGGCAATTCGAGGAATAGTGCCCTATCGTGCTGGGTTGCAATCTCCCGTTTGTTCAAAATAATCGAATATCTCTTTCGAAATTTCACTCGTATTTTCTAGGGTGAGGCAATGGTCAATGTTTGGAAATTCGAGGAATCGTGCCCTACTGTACTGGATTTCGGTTTTTCGTTGGACCAAATAGCTGGGCATCCTTTTGAAATTTTCGAATTATAAACTTTCGGAGGTTGAAACAAGAAGATTTTTGGCAATCATCTTGGGTTACTAAGGAACCACATTTCAAAAACATCTTTAAATTTTAGACATAAGGACAGTATTTAATCGATTCGGTACCAATTTTGGGCGTAGTGAGGGTGCTAATCCTTCCTCATGCGTAACCGACTCCCGAACCCGTTTTCTTAAAAGTTCGTAGACCAAAATCGTTGTTTTAGTAAACTAAAAATGTTTTATTCTTAGGTGATCCAATCGCACCAAAACAAAAGGATCGGTGGCGACTCCATATCTGTTTTTCAAAGTCGATTCCCCTATTTTTTTTCATTAAATTTGAAATGGGTGGTTTCGACACTCATGATTAGCCTGGCCAGCATATGTCATTCAAAACCCTGCAACATCTTTATGTCTTAGTAGCCAGGCGTATCTTGATACGATCGTGCAAAAATCTTTAAATTCTTGGAGGTGACTCAATGACGTCTCGCTTTGCCTTTGTAGTGATGCAGACTCCGATGTTTGCCTCTTTCTCTTGTCCTAGGCCTACTATCTACTGTCTTTTTGTAAGAGAGGATCTGTTTTCCTCTTACTCTACCATTCTTAACAAATCAGAGAGTAGTCTACATCTCTGTCATCTTCAAAGTGTTGAGATCCCTTTAGGCCCATATTTCGCTCAAAAGGAGACTCGAAGTCAATGACAGCGTTACTTACATCATGGATATTTGGGGACCTGCTGAAGGCAGATTCCAAAGAATAAATGATTCTGAGGATGATTATTTGTATGGTATGATCATGGATGAAGTATTCATGAATATTTGAAAGAAAGTCCAAAGAACAAATGAATCTAAGAATGATTATTTGTACAATATGAAATCAAATAATATTTGCTCAAAAAAGATGCATTTTATTGAAATAAAGACTTAGGACACAAGCCTATTTCATAAAAGGATTTTTATTGCTTCTAGGCTTAAAGCAACAAGCGTGTTCCGAATATTACTCTAGATTAGATCTAAAAATACAGGGATTTCTTCTACAGTCCCATTGTTCAAAACATCCCCAAGTACGCAAGGGTTTGGAAACTATTATTCTCCAGTTCCCTCTTGGGATATGTCATTCAGATTCCCTGATATTCCTTCCAGGCTTTTGACTTGTTCAAGGCATTGCAACTCTCTTGCCCCCACTTTCAAATCGTATTCACTGCATTGTCAGAGCGATTTGGTTCTGAGGAATCGTCAAACTTTACAACTCCCATTTCAATGAACCTTTCGACCAACTTTTTAAATGTAGTACAGTTTTCAATTGAGTGCCCCGTTATTCCTGCGTGGTATTCGCATTGAGCATTCTCATTATACCATTTCGGGAACGGAGGTTGTACAGGTTCCGAGTAAGACGGAGACACAACATGCACATCAAAGAGATTTTGATACAGCTCCTTATATGACATTAGGATGGGTATAAACCGGAGCCTTTCTGTATTCAGCCTCGAGTTAGATTCCTGCCTCGAAGAGCCTTGATAGCTAGTGGTTACAATCCTCGGTTGGCCTATGTTGAGCGTTTTGGAAGGCATGCTCACAATGTTCACTTCATTTCCGCTGTTTCTCGGGGTTGACCTTTTAGCACTTTCTCCTACATCTATCTTCCCGCTCCTGATTGCATTTTCAATCATCTCACCGGACATCACTATATCTGAAAAGCTCAGAGTAGTGCTTCCCAACATATGGTTAATGAACGGGGCTTTTAGAGTATTGATGAAAAGCATCGTAATTTCTTTCTCTAGAAGAGGTGGCTGGACTTGTGTCGCTACCTCTCTCCATCTTTGGGCATATTGCCTAAGCTCTCACTTTACTTCTTTTCCATATTCTGTAGTGTAACTCTATCGGGCGCCATGTCTGTCACGTGGCCATACTGCTTCATAAAAGCTCGTGTTAAGTCTTTCCATGAATTGATTTTAGCACGACTTAATTTATTGTACCATTTAGTTGCTGACCTGATCAGGCTGTCTTAGAAGCAATAAATTAATAATTGGTCGTTATTAACATATCCTGTCATCCTTCAACAGAACATTGTGATGTGAGCTTCAGGACAACTAGCCCCATTGTACTTTTCAAACTCGGGAGTCTTAAATTTTGACGGGAGTACTAAATCTGGGACCAAACTCAGATCTTTAGCATCAACCCCACGATGGTAATCAGCATTCTCCATCACTCTAAGTTTTTCTTCCAACCACTTGTATCGATCTTTGAGTTGTCTTACCAGTTCAACCTTTGCTTTTTCTATTCCTTCCTTTTCGTCTAGATCAGGAACTTCATGATTGGTTGGACTGTTCCTTGGATTGAAATCTGAGCCCATCGGGTAGTTCATGGGTGCCGAGGTACCGACCTGATATTGTTGTGATCTGATAACAATTGGTACATCTTGCAGACATGTCTGATTGTTTAACGGGGTGAAACCCGAAGGGCATAGAGGCTCCTTATTGTCCTCTCCAGCATTGATCATGGAGTTTTTTCCTTTTCCTAGCCCCTTAGTCAGTAATTGAGATAACTGATTCATCATATCCCTTTGGGAATCTAACATTTGGTCCCTCATGTCTTGCTGGATCTTTGCCAGTTGCTCCTGCATTTGCAGTCGTAACTGGTCTTGCATCTCTTTTTAAAGTTGTTCCAGTCTTTCCAATATTTGATCCATATCTTTTATCCTTTTCCCTGTACCGTGAAGATACCTAGTCGCTTGACTTTTATTGGTTCCCAGGTTAATTGAAAGAATTTTACCTAATTAGGGTTCTTTTAGGGAAAGTCTAATACAAATAATGCAATGCAATGCAAATGCATGAAATGAATGCAAAAGAAAGGAAGGCATTGATTCTGAATTCAATTCCATTAGAACAACTTTTCTAGAAAACAAATTCCTTTACATAAAATGGATTACATATGTGCCATTTCCCTTATATTCCAAGCGAAGACCCCGATCCTTTTCGTATCCGGCTATTATGGTTGAATCTTACAAATTTTCAAAGGGTGTCTCTATTATTTCCTTTCTGCTTGATCCAGGTTGCGACTCGTTGTTCACTTACCCCCGCGATACTCGTCAGCTCCTTTAAGACGTGACGGCTCTCGAATAAACTTTGTCGGCTTGAATCCTTGGGCAGTGAAGTAAAGTCGTGTATTCCCCACGGACTATCAGTCTTTTCTTGTTATTTATTCGGACCATATTCGGAAGGTCTTATTATATTCCACTTTATCAAGGAATCCGTTTCCTTATGACAAGCTATTCTATTTAGCAATCGAATATTAATCAACACCTCCTTTCTATGATGATGTAATGCAATGCAATTATAAACAAAACAAAAACAAAACGCGTTAGTACAGGATAAATAAATAACAAATAAAGCAATTTGGGTGACCACTAGGGGTTCGGAGTGGCTCTACCTAGGGTGGGCTCCTAGGTCTCTCTATATGTGGTTTGGTTAAGGGTACCTGAACCAGCAGATTCCTCGATCTTCACCTATTATAGGCTCAAATGCATCGAGTTCGGTTCAATGAATACAATTCCCTATGGCTGCACGGAGATGAAAATCTCACGAAGACATAGGTACGGATGTATCCCGAAAGCGATCCGCTATCCTGCACGGAGGTGAAAACCTCACGAAGGAATAGTTTCTCACTCCCACTTAAAGGGTGTGACCACAACGGTCATACAATGCAATGTGAGAGGATATATGCATAAAAAAACTCGAAGCGATTAAAGAAAATAGGAATAAAATGAAGAAAACAGTAAGAAAAACGGGTGAAATGCAATGAAAGGATCGTATATTAAAACCAAATTTTTAATTTTCGACAAAAAGACAAAAGTTAATCAACTTGTGGCTTGACTCTCTTAGCAGGTCCCCAGCGGAGTCGCCAAGCTGTCGTAACCATTTTTTTTTGAAAAATACGGGAATCGACTTAGTTTTTGAAAATGAAAATGAATAGAGGAGTTGCCACCAATCCTTTTTTTGACGAGGTATGATCGGGTCACCTCAAATTAATCATTTTAATAGAAGTTAAGATTTACTAAAACGATAATTTTTGGTCTACTAAAACCAGAAAAAGAGTTCGGGGGTCGGTTACGCACGAGGAAGGATTAGCACCCTCGATACGCCCAAAATTGGTACCTAGTTGATTAATTAGTGTCTTGGTGTCAAAAGTTTGAAAACTTGAAAAAAATTTAAAATACGATCCCTATTTGTATTAAAAACTCAAATGTTAAAGACCTTCTCGTCTCAAAGTGATAAAATGTCACATCCAGTAAGTTAGGACACGACATCTCGGACTTTTGGGAATGAGCTTGCCTTTCATTCAAAATTAATGTGTTTTAACTTCTTTTAAAAGAATATTCGATTAATTAGGATGAACAAGGGAAATCGAAACCCAGTAAGTTAGGGTACGTTTCCTCGAATTTTCGAACACCGAATATTGCCTTTATTCGCAAAAAGAATCTTGAAGTAACAAAGTGTTGTACCCGGTAAGTTAGGGCACCACACCTCATATCTCCGAAAATAAGTATTTTAAGACTTGTATTGTGGTTTAAAAGAGTGTATTTTAAAGATAATAGGTGAAAATGTAGGAATAATCTTGATATAAATAATAATATCAAATAAAGTAATAAGCAAGTGAAAATATTAAGTACAATAATATATGATATATATAGAAATAATAATAATACTATATAAAGAATATATACACATGTATAAAATAGATAAGAAAGTATGATATAAAAATATATATATATTTTATATGATGTTAAAAGATGTATGCATAGTATATATGCATAGTATATATTAGGAATAATAATAATAGTAAAATAATGCTACGTAGATATAGTAATACATAATATAGTTATAAAATAAAATATATATATATATATAGACGTAACATATAGGAAAACACAATATTATAAGGGTGTATATACTATACACATATATTAAATAATAATAATGTTAGAAAACAATTAAAGATCTTAAGTAAAAATATATACATATATATTAAAAATAAACATACGGTAATATTAAAAGTATATACATAACATATATACATAATATATATTTAGATATTAAAACATATATGTAATATATAAAACAGAATATATATATAGTATTTAAAAGAAGAAATATACATAATATATATACACATGTATAAGAATATAGACATAATATAGTATAAACACATTTATACATAACATGGAACATAACACATATATAATAAAAGAATACCTAGGTGACATACAAATGTATTAATAAGAATTATAATACTAAAACTATTAATAACATATATTTGTAAGCATTAAATAAAAGTAAGATAAAATATAACAGTTAATATAACATTAAAATCATGTATAATAACATTAATAATAATAAAGTAAAAAGAAGTAAATAGGATATACTAATGGTATTAAAAATAAGATAGTAGATAAAGAAAATGAATATAATAATACAATAATAAATAGTGGTATAATAATAAAAATGATGATAATGATAATATAAGTAATAAAGAACCCAAAATAATAGAGAAGGGACTAATTTAAACGTGAAACAGAAAATCTGGGCCAAATTTGAAAAATAAGAAAGGGAAAAGGATCAATTTGAACGCGCGTAAATAAGCGGAGGGGCTAAATGGGAGAATACCCCAAGTTCTTACACGCTGCGCTTCAGTGGCCAAGCCATGGACCAAATCGAAATATAAATAAAAGTAATGGGGCAAATTAAAAAAACAAAACGAGACACATACATAGGAGCAGAAAACGTGGGAGGACCGAAAGGACAATTTCCCCGTTTCTCAAAAACGCGCGGATCCCCCATATACGGGTCGGGTCGTGCGGATCAGGGGCCCTATACGGCACCGTTTCAGTGCTGGTGCCTTTGGTGCAAAACGGCACCGTTTGCACTGTTATTTGATCTAAAATTTCATTTTTTTTATCTTTTCTTTTCTTCTGAAAAAAAAATAGAAAGAGCAGCCCCTTTTCCCCATTTCTTTCTCTGCTAGGGTTTCAAAACCCTCCCACGCTGCCGTCATCAGGGTTTCTTGAAACCACCGGGGCTTCCACCGTCGACGAGGGTCAAGACCGCAAGGATCCAGGTGAGTTTTTTCTTTTATACTTTTATTTGAAAACTGTTTATAATGAAAACAACGAGATAAAAAATGAACAAAATGAATAGGAGAAAGGAGATTAAAATCAACCTTTTTATCTTCTGTTGTTTTGCTTTTTGATTTTCAATGTTTGGGTCTAACAATATTTTTCTTATTTGAAAACAGAACCACAATCAAAGGAAGAAATGAGAGAAAAAAATCATCCCCCTTTTCACTGTTTTTTGCTTGGTTCCCCCCATTTACATTGAAAATGAATGGCTCTTTATAGCCGATTATGCAAAGTCCCATTGCTTTTTGTTACTGTTTGCCGTGTTTCTGCTTCTGTTGCTGTTTCTGCTCCTTATTTTTGTTTTGCAGGTGATGGGATGATGAGACGAAGGCAGTGCAAGTGGAGGCAAGCGTCGGTGGTGGGTTTGGGCTTCTATTTTGGGCCCAAAATTGGGCTTGTACAATCATTTATTACCTTATAACTTGGTTAATGCTTCAATTACTATCAATATTAATCATAACTACTTGCTATTGCATAATGTTGACAAAATATATAAATGTTGAGGGTTAAATTTGACATTGTACTTAATTTTCTTCTACTTTTCTGATTTAAAATTAAAGTCCTTTTGATAATACTATTAATTTATTTATGTTAAATCCAATATGTATTGAGAATTAAACTTTTATATTTAAATCATGCTTACTAAAATGCCATATATTTAAATCTGATTGAAGTTCATTAATAGTGTTATCAATTAGACTTTAATTTTCAATTTAGAAGAGTAATTAAAGAGACTAAATTTTAAATTTCGAAAGACTATAGGTAAGGACTGAGTGTTAATTAAGCCAAAATTTTCGTATTAGAAATTAGACATAATGATAATGTCAACTTAGCCTTTATATTTTGTTTTTTTTTTTAGCTAAATTTGGCCACTAACCTTTTAAAAAGTGTCAAATCACTTTTCTTTAATGAAAATACTAACTAAACAATATTTTTTTAATAAAATTGGCGTGACAGTTCACGAGACATACCGACATGACACTATTTATCTTATATATCAGATCAACATATAATGAAAAAATATAAAAATTCAAAATTCAAAAAGAAATAAGAAATAAGAAAAGTTCATAAAAATTCAAAAATATTAGCATGAAGTATATGTTAATTGCCATATAGACTGCTATGTTTAAAAAATGTAACATTTTAGTTAATATTTTCATTAAAAAATCAATCTAACTCTTTTTCAAAAGGTTGATAGTCAAATTTGAATCCTTTTAAGATGTTGAGAGTCAAATTTAACTAAAAATGTAAACATTAAAAGTAACATTTAACAAGCATATTATGGAATATGGATGAAATTAGTGATAGTTATTTCAAGGATGGTAGGCTTGGAAGACAGGATGGGTCAAAGTCTTTGAAAGTTGAGTGATTCACAAGGATTTGATTACGAGGAATTTAAGGCTTTGAATGTGGGTTTAGATGTTATGAAGAATTTTGTAGAGGTCTTTTTATATAGATCCAATTTATAAAATAAGTCGAGAGAATTGTTTCTTAAAGCAAGTTGGAACAAACGTTGAGCATTTACAAACCCTTTCCTGGAAATTGCTCCAAAGTGGTCAAAAAGTTATGAGAGAGGGTCTATACTACGAGTGCCAATTAATTCAAGATTAGATTCTACTAGTGCCAAATTTCCAAAGAAAGAAAGAAGAGTGAACAGATTGCCTTTTAAGTCTTAATTATATCCCATAATTCATTATCCATACTTTATATTTTGTTACGTTTAGAAAACAAGGCATCTCTCGTAAGATACCAAACACATGCATGAGGCAAACTCAATTGTGGCATGACCAGAAAATAATAATAACCAAATTGACAAACAATCTAAACCTCAAAATTTAAATTTAACAAGGATGTGATGGGATATAGATGGAATTAATGATAATTATTTCCAGGATGGTGGACTTGGAAGATTAGATGGATGAAAGTCTCCGAAAGTTGAGTGACTCATGGGGATTTGATTACGAGGAATTCAAGGCTTTGAATGTGGATTTAGATGTTTTGAAATTAGTGGTGGTTACATATGTTTTTGAAAGCAACTTTTGAATTATGTTTGGGTACTATTACATTCTAAAATGTTTTGTAGAGTTTTTTTTTATACACCGACTTATAAAATAAGTACTTAAAAGCGGTTTGGAACCAACGTTAAGCATTTCCAAACTCTTTCATGAAAATTGCTCCACTCCAAAGTGGTCAAAAAGTTATGAGAGAGGGTCTACTACTAGTGCCAATTAATTCAAGATTAGATTCTACTAGTGCTATTAGTTGGATTTGCAACAACAATGCCCATCTATGTTATGGAAAATTACGAATGTTGAATGAAAGTTGATCAATTTCAATCGATGCTCTTCAGCATCTGAGAATTTTAATAAGATATGATACATATAATAAAATTTGAGGTTTTATATATGTTGATGGCATGAGTGGAAACAGCTTATTGATCGGATATCCACTTTCTTCAAAAATAGTTTGAGTTAGAATTATAGTTATACCAAAACAAACAAACAAAACATTGCAAAAGACAAAGATAGATCCACTCTTGCCCTGCCTATTGGAAAATTTGATTTCAAGTCTCTCTCCCATTCACAGAAGTCGCAACAAATAGGCTCAACTCTTACTTTTTGTTTCATATATTGTATTATTAATGAGAAGACCTTGACTTTCATATTTTCTTCACTTCCCATTTCATTGTTTACTTATAAAAATTTCAGAAGAAATTAAAAGGAGGTCTTCGATATTGATGGAAATCTGCTTCGAAAGTGGCTCTAATTTGAGTTGTTTTCTTGATATTCTTTTATGGCTCCTATACCTCTTCTGCTATTTGGTATTATTGGACTTTAGAATACTCAGAAAGCCTAAAAATTATGTTTTTCCGTGTGTTTGGGAAGCAAGGTATGAAATCGATATGGGCTGGCACATGGGCGTGTGCCCAGCCAGTGTGGCTCCTGAAATTTGCTCATTTTCTCCGATTTTTTCTCGTTTTTCGCTTCTTCTGCTCCCAAATTCTCACCTAAGTATATGAAAATGAATTCAAAAGATTAGTAGCATCAAATTCACCAATTTTCATAAATAATCATCCAAAAATACATTAAGAATGAGATTAAAATATGTTAGACTAGTGGTGAATCTAGAGGGAGCTAGCATGGGCCCCTGCCCCCCTAAAATAAAAAATTGCTATTTAGGCCCTTTAAATTTTTTCAAAATTTTAAATTAATAAAATTAAAATTACACTTTGACCCCCTAAAATTATAAAAATTCAATTTAATCTTTTAAAATTATAAATATATAGACTATAAAAAATTAAAATTTCATTCGACCCCCTATAAAATTGTTCTGGCTTCGATCCTGTGTTAGACATTATATCATTTATCAACTTCCCATTTCATTGTTTACTTTTATTAATAATAAGTTATTATAGTTTCATTGAATTGATAGTTTTCCATAATTACATTTCAAATGAGACTTCCATTGATTAAAAAAAAATCATATTGGCAATACTATTATACTAAGATCACCAAAATAACGTATTGGAAATCAAAACCATTAAAACCAAATTAAATCTAGAGTTAACTCATTCACTGGCCTAATCGCATAATATTTGTATCAATGCCCAACAATCCTAGTTTTTTTTTTTTCCATGTTTATCAAAAAAATAAAATCTTGAGTGAGCCATCATCTTTTACTCATTTAAAATATAATAAAAAACAAGGTGAACACATCATTTTAAAGTTTTATTTGCTCCACTAAAATCTATCCCATTTTAGACTTTAGTAGCACTTTACAATGTTTTTGCTTTTTTGAAAAAGAAAGAAAGAAAGAAGAGTGAACACATTGTTTTCAAGTCAACCAAGTCTTAATTATATCCCAATTTCATTGTTAATCAAACTATTCTCTGAGATAAAGAATGCATAAAAGTACAATTGTGGATTTGAAATTTAATGATTCAAGCAAGTTGAAATAAAGGTGGAAAGTTCCCAACTATTTTCTTGAAATTCCTCTAAAGTGTTAAGAAAGTTAAGAATACAATATTCTTTGGCCTCCCATTTGGAAATTTCACCAAAAATCATGTTATTAAAGAGTAGGCTAAAGTGCAAATTTACCATCATACTATAGGTGAATATTGAAATTTTCCAGTATACTTTTTTTTTTTCTATTTGCCTTTATATTTTGAAATATGAATAAACTTGTCATTAAATTCTTATGTGATTGAATTTGACTATTAAATTTGAATTTTACTAAATTTTTCCAGCAACTTTGATTTTTTAATTAAATTTTACCACTTAATACCAGTTTTGATGGTTTGAAAACATAATTTAATAAAAAATTCTTTCAAATATTTTTAATAGTTAATAATAATTTAACTTATAAATATTAAAATTTAATAAATTAAGTTAGAATTTCTATTTAATAAAAACTTGAAAAATAAAATGAACATATCCTAAAAGAAAAAAAATAAGTTAAAGTAATAGTTGAGAGTTAACGTAATAGTTACTTAACAATTTATGTTTATGCACTACTTATAAAATTTAAGTGTTGATGGTTTTACATTAACAATAAGAATTGAAAGTTAAAATTTCGGAAAATGAATTACTTTTTGAAAAGTTAATATTTTCTCAGCGTTTGAATAAATTTGTGTAAAATATTTTGTTTTGTTTGGCAGATTTATTGAAAATATTTAATAAAATTTGCTTCCAATGAAACAAGCAAACAATTGAGATTTTATTATCTTTTCATTGTTTAATTGAGTTTATTTCATAAAACTTATTTATATTTTAATTAATCATGTTTTAGTTTTAATTAATCTATAAATTTATGTTTAATTAAGTTGAAAGTGATAAATATTTATATTATTTGGTTGAGTAAGTTGAAAATGATTTAATTTGATAAAATTGAAGTAAGGACCAATTTGTAAAATTTGTAAATTTTTGAATTATAAGTGTTTGAGTAGTGAAATATGAAACACTGAAGTAGTAACTAAATTATATGATTATGAAATATGAAAATTTAGAAAGTTGAGCATAAAATAGTAAATTTTGAAACTATAGGGGCTAAATTGTAAAGATTTCAAAACTTGAGTTTTAGGACTAATTTACATTATTTGAGAAACTACAATTTTGAAAATAGAATATGAAAGTTTAACTGTTCAAAAATCAAGGACTAATTTTTTTAAAAATTTGACAATTTTAGTTGTAAGGGCTAAATTATAAAACTTCAAAATTTTAGAAAAGGGGTTGTTTCGCAAAACTATAAAAAATGAGGTTTAGGACTGAACTATAGAACAATGAAATCTTTTTTTCAGGAATTAAATTGTAGAATAGTAAAAATTTAGATTTCAAGGACTAAATCATAAAAAAAAATATAAAATTAGAATATAAGGGACTATTTTCTTTGACATTGAAGAGAGCTTTCCCTTTGTTGCTCTTAAAGTTTACCCTTTTTGTTTCTTCGACAGTGAAGACAATGAACAAAGCCTTATCAGTTTAGAAAATGTCTTACGGTAAAAAATTTTGGTAAGACATTTAGCTTTAAAAAGCCTTGATTTTACCTTTTTTTTTTTTGAGAATGATTTTCTTTGGTATTTCATTTAACACCAAACAAACACCGTAAAACAATGAAAATATTTTATGGTAAATATTTTACATGCAAATAAATGGACGCTAAGTGTTTATGGTTTTACATTAAGAATAAGAATTGGAAGTTGAATAACAACAAATCAATTGTTTTATTAAATTATTCCAATCTTATAATTTACAGTTACTTGCATTGATTAAAAAAATCATATTTAAACTCCTTTATAACAACTAAAATTTGACATTGGAATTCATACAACAAGAATTTGATAGTTACAGTAATTTTGTTTAACAGTTTAAGTTTATGTACTACTTAAAACATAACCACACAACACCCATATATATACAAATTTAGAAATTATAATGAACACGAACACACTCATATCATTTGCTAATTTAACCATATCACATACTGACACGTATTAATAGATGTCACATTTTGAGTCTTATTTAAGTCAAAGAGACCCCCACGGAAAGTTTAATTAGAATTTTTCAGTCAAATGAACTTAAGTGAAAATTTTTGAAAAATGGGTCCACATGATCGTGTGGCCCACATGGCCTACCTGAACAGCCCATGTGCCCCACACAATCGGCCATGCACCCGTGTGGTGCACACTACCGACCACACGCCCATGTGGTGCACACGGCCTGACGCATGGTCGTGTAACGCAAAGCAGTTTCGAAAACAACATCTATTTTTGAGGTTTTTTTCCCGAGAGTCAAGTTTTCGAGTTAGAATCAGACAATTCATGAAAGTTTTGATAAACCACTCAATAGTTCACTCCAAACCCTACATACGACACCAAAACGAATCAATTAATAAACACAAATTAACCCAAATTCCACCCCTTTTCTTAAAAGAAAACATTCCCTAAATACACACACAGGCACTTACTTCACAAGAACAATGTCAGAACAATGACCTTCGACAGTAACTAATTCATTGAATACAGTGAAACATGTTAGCATTAATAGGACACAAAACCATCATTGGAATTTCATATCATTATATAGCCATTATCAAATCGATGTCAAACGATTTATGAGCATGAACCATCATTCATTTGAGTGTCAATCATTAATCTTGATATCATTCAATACAACAAAAAATAGTACGTAGCATAAATCAATAACATTCTATTAGTATAAATCTCCGGTAAGGAAAATCTTGAACACATGAAAGGAATTCGAACAAAAGAAGAAATAGGACAAGGCTCCAAGGCGTGTATCAAGCCACTATCTTTAAGGTTATATTCGCCCCCACCTATCTTCGGTGAGCAAATGAGTTCCAACCAAATTAACTTCGAGGATACAATGAAGTCAATGACTAGTTGAGTTTTGCACTGACGAGAATAGATTCCTACTTAAACCATCCGTTACACACCACAAGTTCCCCAAAACCTGTCTACCAAACTCCAACGAATGCGAGCAAGGCTCGATGTGGTAAAAAGCACCATATATCATAAATGCAGAAAATCTGCCAAATAACATATAATGCAATAAAATTGTCAATCCCCTCAGTACTCCAAGTGAAGTGCACTGACTACAAATAAATATGGACTTAATATGTCATCAGTACTCCACAAAACTCCTCCGTCAACCACAATAATTACCCACCCCGATGCACATACAATATGTCACACAATCTCATACATAGCCATAATTCAATATTTTCACATTTAATTGGCATGTTCAGCACACCCTCAATTATCAAATACTTTCAAGGTATGGAATCAATAATCCAACTTTCATATTACCATTAAGATGGTATCATTCACCAATCACAATTTCATGTACATTCACAACTTTTTTGTGTACATGTATAGTAGTTTTACGAACGTTTCATAGTAATTCACTTTGTACTAATATATCATGCATAAGCCTTATTTTCATTAAAAAAACATGCTATACATAAAATCAATCATACATCAAATTAACCAAACATTCACGATAATGTCAATCATTCAATCAACCTAGCAACTTTGCTACCATGCCAAATAGTTAAGGCTCGAAACATACCTAATTCGGCCACTCACAAATTAAATTACTTAGCTATTAAGCCAAGCCTAATCAGAAAGCTAAAGCACCAATTAAATCATAATAATTATCATTAACAATCAAGTTATCGAGTTTAAGACACACACCTTATTTTACAGTCTTTCGCAACACACTTTTTTTTTTTTGGTATACTTTCGCAACACACTTGTAAATCTCTAATAAGCTTTAAAATTAACCTAAATTAAAAATCAGTATTAAACTCAATCAGTATGCTTCTTAAACAGCCCCCAAACAGCCACTTATGGGTTTAATCCAACTATTACAAATACATCAATTTTCAGAATCCAAACTAGTTAGATTTCTTACACTAATTTGAGGCAAATTGTACGCGCAAACGTCTTTCGGCTTTACTGCTGATTTGGGGTATTAAAGTCGCCACCTAACACATTTAATTATTGAAAAGTCAGTAGCTAATCTATGATTAAAAATTTCTTATTTTATCAATTATCAACTTTTCCAAATATCTAAACTAAAATTGTTCACTAGTTTATAATTATCCATACTTATGCTTCCCAAATTGTCAGATCTAAAGTATCGATCGATCAAGATTGATTTTCCCTAATTTACACATGTTTCAACGCTGATCAGGAGGGGTTCAAGAACCCAAGATAATGCTGGAAAAAGATGGGAAAGAAATAAAGAAAAACATCTCCCTTTCTTGCTCATAGACACGCGCACCTCCACCCGTGATGGCGGAATTGGGGCTAATTTAAAACCACTTCCAAGATCAATTAAAAAGATGGAAATACTCATTAAATCTTTAAAAATCTCTCAAATTCCAGATTTGGAAGTTTGGGTTTTTAACTTACAAGATTCATCAAGAAATTAAAGAAAATAAAGAACTTACACAAGCTAGGTGAAACGAGCAGCAATGGAGTTCTTTTGGGGCATCAATGGAGGCTGATCTTGAGTACTAAAATTTTCAGATTTTGGTGCAAAAACCCATTGCAAAAATAAGATAAATTGATGGTGAATCTTGGTAGCTTGAGCAACAGCACACAAGGTAAGAAAGAAAGAAAATTGAAGAGAAAAGAGGAAAGGAAGAGGGTGAATGATTAGGGTAGGGAAAATTGACTTAGGCTGAAAATTACAAGAAAAAGTTGTATTTATAGGTAAGGTTCAAGGGTATAGCTGGCACACACATTAATAAAATAAGAATTGAGAAAAGATTTGTACTTGTGAACTTAATTTAATTTTCATGTTTTTCCATTTATCAATTAACCACTAGACTATTTTCTTATTTTTGAAATATTTTTCCAATATTTATTTTAAAAACAAGGTGTATCACATACTAGGGTTTGAGGTAAATTTTGTAAAATAATAAAATTGTGCAATAAAAAGGATTTGAAATTGGGTTTTAAGTAACTATTTATTAATACTTATCTAACAAACTAATACCTCACTTATTTTTTAAAAAATGCACAGATAATCTAAAAAATTAGGGCATGACCGCTCTCTCCCTCTCTCTCAATTCACAAACCTGATTCTACTAACCCCCAATTTTTGGGGTGTTACAATAAACACTGGACCTATTGGCCAAAATGGTATTTATTTATTCTTAGGTTTTGGATTTGATTCACAGGTTCACTAGTAGTGTAATTTATGTGGAAGTGCGAGTTACAAAATAAAAAAAATAATAATATAAACATAGCCAATATAAACATTTTATTTATATCTTTTCTTTTTTATCGTAAGATACATATCCAATTGGCAAATTTAAGTAAGCATTAACAAGTTATATCAACCTAAGCAGATGCAGTATTTCCCTTGAGGGCCTGAAGCACAAGTTGCACTAAGGAATTTCTCATGCAAAATCTTTTTACATGCAGCAATACATTGATCGAGAGTGCATGGATTGAGCTGGATCCCGAATACACCTTCTGCAAGACTCGGACTCAAAACTAGCACCCCCATTGCCATTGCCATAAATTACATTACTTAAGATATTAAATTACGATAGAAGGGATATTCTGATTAAGGAAAGACTTGGTACTTAAGAGATCCTTGTGATCCACCTCTCTTTCTTGGGAATTGAACTTTGTGTGATTTTTTAATACAATAATTTACACGCTTCCAACCCTATTGTAACAACAGAATCTGTCCTCTAAACGAATTTCCATGTAAATCAACGGAAATGATTTGACTGAGATTTCCAAATGATGCTGGAATTGACCCCTAAAACCACATTTGGAAAGGTCCAACAACTCAAGGTCACTACTCCGGTTTGTGTTAGGGAGATAACCTGTGAGAATTTTATGCTCACTTAAATCTAAAACTTTGAGGTTTGGAAGCTGAGAAACTTGAGTTGGAAATTCCCCGTGTAATTGAGAATATGAGAGACTGAAATGTTCAAGTGATGAAGACAAGTTTAGAAAGGAAGTAAGTGCAACATCAGACATATCTACACCATTAAGTGCAAGGTTTCTTAATTCGGTCAAGTTTGTTGCAAGCAAGTGAAAACGTTGGCCATCAAATCTTGAGATTAAGTCAAAGAGCCCATTAAAAGAGAGATCAAGATGGGTTAAACTCACTGACTGGCTAAAAAACTTCGATGAAATGGTGCCATTGAAATCATTATCAGCAAGGTCGAATCGTTGGAGTCCATTAACGTGAACAAGTTGCTAGTGTTCTCTAGTCTAGAAGAGAGCCTCTAAGGTTGTTGGAACTCAAGTCAAGCCATTGGAGGTTTTTGAAGTTGAAAGAGGCTGTTGTTTGCAAAGAGAGAACCAATAACGCAACTCTGACTAAGATCGACGCCGATTACATGACCAGTCACGTTGTTGCATTTCACTCTCTCCCATGAACAACAATCAATTCTTTTGTTCATATAATTTGTTTGAAATATAATGATTAAATATTAGTTATAAATATTTTTGTGGAAAGAAAAGAAATAGAATAAAGACAATATTTCACTATTTTTGAAATATTGATGGTTAAATTGACATTTTAATAAGGTTGAGGGTTAAATTTAACTCAAAAGAAAAATAAGGACCAAATTGATAAAAATAAAAATTTTGAAGGCTAAATTTGATATTATACCTAATTTCCTTTACTTGTCTTATTTAAAATTAAAGTCCTTTTAATAATACTATTAATTTATTTATGTTAAATTTAATATGTGTTATAAATTAAAATTTTATTTGAAATCAGGTTTTTAATACTAAAATACCACATATTCAAATGTGACAAAAGTTCATTAATAGTGTTATTAATTAGACTTTGATTTTCAAATAAAGAGACTAAATTTTAAAATTGAAAGAATATAGGTAGGGATCAAGGGTTAATTAAACCAAAATTTTCAGATTAGAAATTAGACATAATGATAAATTTAGCTCTTAACATTTACATTTTTTTTCCAACTTGATCCTTATTTTTTTAATTAAATTTAACCATTGACGTTTCAAAAAAGTGTCAAAATCACTTTTCTTTAATGAAATTACTGACTAAACAATAATTTTTCTAATAAAGTTAGCATGACAATCCACATACAGTTTATGTCGGCATGGCATTATTTATCTTATATGTCATATCAACATATAATTTTAAAAATAAAGATAAAAATTCTAAATTCTAAAATAATTATAAAAGTTCATAAACTTTCAAAAATATTAGCAGGAAAAGTATACATGAATTGACATGATGACTGCTATGTTTAAAAATGTAACATTTTAGTCCGTATCTTCATTAAAAAAATCAATCTGACTCTTTTTCAAAAGGTTGAGGTTCAATTTGATTCCTATTAAAATGTTGAGAGATAAATTTAACTCCAAAAAAAAATAATTACACTAAAACCTGAAAATACAAATTTAGAAAGTATGATGAAGACAAATGCACTCTTATGATCTGTGAATTAATTTGAAGTCAGATTTTACTATTGTTATTAGTTGGATTTGCAGCAAGAATCCTCATTTATGCAGCGAAAAAGTTTTCTTAGGATAAATAAGTATGGTGAGGTGATTAAAATTATTGATTTTATGCATAAATTTAAAGATGTTGTTTTTATTATATCGTCTTCAAAATTATTGGGCAATCAATTTTATATCAGTATTCAAAATTATGAATGTTAAAGGAAAGTAGTATATATAGTTGTAATAGGCTAATTTTGACCTGGGCCCTAAAAAAATAATAACCGAAGCTAAAGGATGCAATCAGTCGAAAATAGTCAAAAAGAGCCAAATTGAAAGATAATCATTAAATTGTGGCCAAATCAAAAAAATGGAGAAAGCCAAGGAGTTATCAAAATTTGTTGACTTGGTAAAAGGCTAAAAATAGGAATATATTATTTTTATTTTATTTTATTTTATTATTAAATTATTTAGGCTATTTTTAGTAAATTTCATGTATCTAAATAGGGGTATTTTAATCTTTGAAAGGAATGGATTACTTGGGTATTCTTACTTCAATTTGAAAGTGGATTATTCTCTTTTTTCCTATTTCCATTGGAATAAAATTATCTTCTTGGGAATTTTGTCCATTTCATTTCAATTTTTTTATTTTTTCTAAATTCGTCCAATTACTTTTAGCCCTTCCGTTTTTTTTTTATTTTACGATTAAGTTTTCATTATTCTTAATTTTGGCCCTAAAATTTGTTTTGACTGCATTTTGGTCTTCCTTGAAGCTGTGCTTTTTGAAGGGTGGGGATTATTTCTCTTTTGGTTCCTCCTTGTTATTCGCACGTTCAAATTTGTCCATTTCCTTTTATTTATTTTTTATTTGCCCCGAAATTTTGCTTTAAGGTTCGATTTAATCCTTTTTTTATTTTCGCTATTTTATTATCAAACTAACTAATTTAATATATTATTGTTATTATTATTATTATGTTTCTATTTATATTTATTTTTTGATTCTAATATTATTATTATTTATCTAATTTTTATTTATCAATTTATATTTCTACTATTATTATATTTCTATTTATTATTTTTCTATTTCTATTTCTATTTATATACTAATATTATTTTCATTATTATTTTTCTTATATATGTTTTTTGCTCTTGTTATTAACATTTTATTTATTTATATCGTGTTGTTATTCATTTATTTATGTCCTCTTATATGATTTTAAAACTTTATTATTATTATATTATATTTTTCCTTTTGTATTTATTTATTCACTTTATTTTCATTTTTTTACAAATTTCTATTTTATTTATTTATTTCAGATTTTTACATAATATCTATTTCCAACTCTTATACAAATTATTTATTTTAAATATATTTATTGTTTATTTTAAACTTTTCTTCATGTGATTTATTTTACTTTTTATATATGTATATACATTACTTATTTTAGATTTTGTCATATATTATTTTTTTTAAAATATCATTTTGTATATTATTAATTTTCAGATTCTTTTCTCACATTATTATTTTGAAATCATTTATTATCGTTTTCAAATTGTTTTTACACTCTATTTCGATTTGCTTTATTTTTAATTTGTTATACATGTCTTTTAATTCATTTGTTTTTGATTATTGATTTTAGTTTCTTAAATAATGTATATGAAGTGTTTATTGTCATTTTGTGTTCTATAAGCTATTTATCTATATTTTCATATTGCCTTTTTTTTTCATCAATGTTTTCTATGCATTGTTTTAATATTGCATCAATTTTCCCCTAAATCTAAGAACTTTTAAAAAAAATAATAAAACAATACTTGGTATTTTGAATCTTCGAGAGGATTGTGCCCTAACTTACTGGGTTCCAATTTTCCTCGTTGGATCTAGATAACCGGATACCCTTCTTCAATCCAAACAAATAAGTTTCAAATAACAGCTTATTTTTGGGAATTCAAGATGTTGTGTCCTAACTTATTGGATATGACACTTAGTTTTCTCGAGGTAAGGATTTCTAAAAATAAAGGCAATATTCTGTATTTGAAATTTTGAGAGATTGGGCCCTAACTTACTGGGTTCCGATTTTTTTTCATTTCACCTAAATAACTGAATATTCTTTTTAAACTTAAATGCATGAGTTTTTAAAAGAAAAACTTAATTTCAAGGGTTTGAAATGTTGTATCCTAACTCACTGGGTATGATATTTTATTTCTTCGAGATAGGAGGGTCTTAGCATTCAATTTAATTTATTGAGGTGTTCTTTTTAAATAAAAGGACTGTATTTTTAAAATCATTCAAATTTTTGACATTAGGACATTAATTAATTGATTAGATACCAATTTTGGGTGTTGCGAGGGTGTTAATCCTTCCTCGTTTGTAACCGACCCCCGAACCTGTTTTCTCAAATTTTATAGGCCAAAATTGATATTTAAAAAAAAATGTTTTATTAGGAGATCTGATCACACCTAAACAAAAAGGATTGGTGGCGACTCCATACCTTATTTTAAAGTCAATCCCCGTTTTTTCAAATTTAAAAAATGGTTTTGACAATAGTATTTCCCTTTACCTTCCAATGAACAATCCAATAATTTAAGTTACATAGTGGATGATGAATTTATCATATTTATGATTAATGGACCAGAATAACGTATAACCAAAATCAAATTGTCTTTTCATACGTAAAAAGGAAAAACCATAATTAGCTTCTTTTTTCTTTTTTTTTGTTAGAAGGGTGAAGGTGGAGGCAACAATGGTAGTGGTGAGGAAGTAGAAGAGGAAGGTAAATTTTGAGTATCTGATGAGTCACTAAAGTAACTAAAATTATGACAAAGGCAAGTGCACCTATTGAATAGTAGTATAGCTATGTTGAGTCGGGAATATCATATCCACGAAGACTAAAAGTACTAGTAATTACTATATTTTTATTATCTAGTTGATAAATTGAGGAATTGTTTTTAATCTAAAATTAACTAAACTAATTACTAAGGACGCAACAGAGAGCGAATTGGGAAAATATTTGAAGAAAACCAATTAGATAAACAATACCCAGGAAAGAATCCACCTAGACTTCACTTATTATTCTGGATTAAACGATTTATTCACTTGTGCCTTGATCCGTAGAAATCCCTAAATTATGTTAATATCTCTTTCGAGAGTAAGAACAACTGACTTTAGGTTGATTAATTGAAATCTCTTTCTAATTAAAACTCCTATTGTCGCTTTAACTCGATTTATGGATTCCCCTATTAGATTTGACTCTAATCCAGTAGATTTATGTTATCCTATTTGGTAAACATATTAATTTACATGATTCTTGTGTTTAATTTGGCTTATTTCTGAATTAATCCCTGCTTAATTGGTGTTTTTATAATTTAATCATGTCAGGGATGCAATTTGTCAAAAACGAGCAAAAAGGGGCCAAATTGAAAGACAAATCATTGAGTTGGGGCCAAATCATAAAGATGGGAAAGCCAAGGATTTAACATCAATTTTGACTTTGTAAAAAGCTAAAAATAGAAGATATTATTTTCTTTTATTTTATTATTTATTTTTTACATGCAACTCCACTCAACTATACCAGATCTACTCTTAAACAGGAACTTTGGCTCCACTGAAATAAGCACATCACACTTGAATTAATATCCTGAAAATATTAAAGCAAGAAATAAGCAATCATAATTGAGAACAAGAATCAAGTATTTATCATGTAATTTAGAAAATCAAATAACAAGATCCATCATAGGTTCCATCCTCCCTAGGTATCTAGGGAATTTAGTTCATAATTTGGGAGGGAAACATCTCAAAATTAGAATAACAACAAGACATAAAAAACCCAATAAAACTTCGAAGGAAATTTGAATGGAGATCTTCGATCTTGAAGTAGATCTGCTTTTGAGTTGATTCCGACAGCGTTCTTCGAGTAATTTCTTCTTTCCTCTCTTTGTGCTCCCTTTAGTCCTCTTCTCATATGTATTTATAAACTTTAGAATGCTCAGAAATGCTAAAAATTGGGTTTTTCAGCGTACAAGAGAAGCAGGGTTCGAAATCAACACGGGCTGGCACATGGGCGTGTGGCCAGCTCGTGTGGTTCCTGAAAATAGCTCTTTTTATCTGATTTTGGCCCGTTTTTCACTCCTTTCACTTCCCTATACTTTCCTAAGTATAAAAACATAAATTTAAAGGATTAGGAGCATCAAATTCACTAATTCACATAATAAATTATCCAAAAACATGCCAAGTGTCGAAACCACTTTTTTTTTTGTTTTGAAAACTATCGAATTTTATTTTGAAAACGAAAGTGGGAGTCGCCACCAATCCTTTTTTGAGGTGTGATCGGGTCACCTTGTGATTGATCGTTTTAATGATTTACTAAAACAACAATTTTGGTCTACGAAATTCGAGAAAACGGATTCGGCAGTCGGTTACGTACAAGGAAAGATTAGCACTCTCGTAACACCCAAAATTGGTACCTAATTGATTAATTAATGTCTTGACGTCGAGAGTTGAAAACTTGAGAAAAATTTAAAATACGATCCTTTTTTTATTTATGTTGATTTTAAAAAAGAAAATGCTTGAATAAATCGAAATGAATGTTAAAGACCTTCTCGTCTCAAAGTAGCAAAATGTCATATCCCGTAAGTTAGGACACAACACCTTGAACTTTTGAGAAGAAGCTTGTCTTTATTTTATTTATTTTTGAAATCTTACGTGTTTTAATTTAGAAGGATATTCGGTTATTTAGATCCAACGAGAAAAATTGAAACCCCGTGAGTTAGGGCACGACCTTCTCGAGTTTCTAAACACAGGATATTGCCTTCATTTTTATTTCCTTTTTATGTATCAAGTAAAAATTAATGTGACACGAACTGATTATAATAATGGTAATGATCATGACATAATTAATATTTATTTAGGAATAATGAAGAATTATAGTAATGCAAATAAGAGTATTATTTTATAGAATTAATAATAAAATAAATAAAATAATTTAGAATAAAAAATGAAAGGAAATATGAATAATATCAAATTGAATATTTAGGAAGTTAAATAATAATAAATAAATAGACAAAAAATAACTTTAAGTTTAAATAAATAAAAATAGATAAAACAAGTAGATAATATTAATTTTAAACATTTAAAAAGTAAAAGAATAATAAATGAATAAATAAAACAAATATACGTAACATTAAATTCAAATAATTAAAATGTAGATGAACAAATAAATAAACAAATATAATAGATATAAATAATAAATAAGTATTAGGTGAAAACAAAACTTTAAATATAACAAAGATAAGTAAATAGTAAAACAAATGAATAAATAAATAAAAATAAATGAACATAGAATAACGTTGTATAAAATCTAAAAGGATTGAAATTGATTAAATAAAGGATGAAATCGAGACTAAAATAAAGTTTAAAGGATAAATTATAAATAAATAAAAGAAAAGGGCAAAACGGAAGGCCAAAATTAAAAGCGCGCCAAGAAGAAGGGACTAAATGGAAAATTATTCCCTTTACCAAAATGGCGTCGTTCACTTTGGGACCAAAATGGAACAGACGCAAAAGTTACGGGGCAAAATTAAAAAAGCAAAACGAATGAACATGATCAAATTGAAGTAGGGCAGAAAAATAGAAGGGCCAATCGCGTAAATAGACCATGTGCTAGAAAACAAGTGGATCCCCCCAGGAGCGGGTCAGGTTGTGCACGAGTCAAGGCTAAACGATGCCGTTTTGGAGCATTTTAAGCTATCCTAAAACGGAGTTGTTTTGGTGTTCTATTTAAGCCTAAAATTCAAAAAAAAAAATTCATCCTTTCTTCAAAAAAAAAAACCAAAAAGATCTCAAACTCTCCCTTCCCCTCCGGGCTCTGGCCGATGGCCACCGTGGCGACCGCCGGTCATCGGCGACGGCGCCGCCGTCCACGGTGGCTGAATAATCGAAAGAAACCCATTTTTTGGCTTTTCGACTCCCAAACCCATTGGAAGTTGATTTTCATCATAATCGACGAACCTCGGCCACCTACGGCGACGCGATGTGAGAACGACGGTAAAGTTTCGATTCTCTTCTTTTATTTTTTTTCTTTTTAAAAAATGAAATAAACGAAATAAAATAAAATAAAAAGAGGCAGAATAAAAGACAACCTTTGAAATTTTTCTCTGTTTCAATTGCCTTTTTTTGTTTCAATCTCTGTATTTCGTGTATTCGTCCAAAAAAAAATAGCCCCAAAATACATTGTGTTCGTAGCTTTTATAGCTGAAATTACACTGCTTTGTTAGAAAATTTCTGTTTTTTTTTTCTGTTGTTGCGTTGTCTTGCTTGTAGGTACGGAGGCCAGCTGTGGAGGTACGGGTGCGGAGGGCACAGAGGCGTTGACGTGGCACAGAGGTAGTGGCGTGCCTAGGGTCTCTATTTCTGCTATAATCATTTAGGCTATTGGGCTTAGGGTTTTTATATTTTAGGTTTTAAGTTTGGGTTTGCAAATTGGGTTTGTAACATTTGAACTGTTAATTATTTTGGACTTTATTTCTGTTTATTTTTGGGTTTTGGGCCGGGCTAAATTGGCCCATTACACCAAGCATGGGATTAAAACATGTTACTTGTATGATTTATCAGTTTCAAATTAAGATCATTTGTAAATTTTGTGGGTTATTTTTTTAAAAAGTATAACTAAATTAATATAATATGTAAAAATTTAGGGTTAAATTTATTATTTTACTAATACTATCTTGTCACGCTATGTCAGAAACTTGAGTGCTCCTGGGGTGAAGCCAGAAAAATTTTTTAAGGGGGACGAAATGAAATTTTAATTTTTAATAGTTTATATCTTTATAATTTTTAAAGGACTAAATTCAATTTTCATAATTTTAAGGGGGTTAAAGGACAATTTTCATAAAAGTATATTTGTGAATTTGGAATTTAAAGATTCAAGCAAGTTGGAATGAAGGTGGAAAATTCTCCAACTATTTTTTTGAAATTGCTCAAAAATTATCAGATAGTTACGACGACTCAACATCCTTTGGCCTCCCATTTGAAAACATAAATAAATTTGTCATTAAACTCTTATGCGATTAAATTTTACTATTAAATTAAATTTTACTATTAAACTTTAAATTTAACTAAATTTTATTATTAATTTTGATTTTTAAATTAAATTTTACCATTCAATATCAATTTTAAGAATTTGAAAACATAATTTAATAAGATTTTTTCAAATATTTTATTTTAATAATTAACAATAATTTAACTTATAAATGTTAGGAATAAGAATTGAAAGTAGAACAACAACAATTCAAATCTTTCACTAAATTTAACAAATTTACTACTTCAATCTTATAATATTAAAAGAATCATATTTAAACTCCTTCGTAACAATTAGAATTTGGCATTAGAATTCATACAACAAGAATTTGACACTTACAGTAATATTTGTTTAACAGCTTAAGTTTATGCAATACTTAAAACATTACTACACAACACACATGAATACAAATTTAGAAATTATAATGAATACAAATACACTCATATCATTTGCTAAATTAACAACCCCACTTATTTATTCTAATCGCTCTCAAGGAAGCTGAACATGATGAATTTTCCCATCCAATTCAATCTCAGAGTTCAAATGCCACTATCACAAATTACAAAACAGAAAAAGAGAATATGTTTTAACTTAAATATTAGATTAAAAAAGATGAAACTTACGAAATACTTGTTAGAAAAGAAATTCACCTAAGCAAGATGTTGGATGCAGAGTTAATTTCTTCTTCCTCTCTTTCTTCGTACCCACCTTGTGAAATTGTACTGCCAATCTCTCTCCACCATTCTAACGAACCACCATGGTCTTCTGGTTGTGAGTACAATGTAACCCAAGCTAAATCCTAACACCACTCCACTTCCATACCCCATCATTACAACTTGCCAAAAGAAGGGTATTTTAGAGCCATCATGTTCCACCACCAATGGTGAAGGGGGTTTGCCCCCCTCATGGTTGATACATTGCTTGGACAATGGCAATCCACACAATCCCAAGTTATTGCTATAGGAATCATTATCAAAGGTATCAAATTGATTCCCATGAGGAATTGGTCCAACAAGATTGTTTTCCGAAAGATTCAACACTTCAAGAAATGTCAGATTTGTCATTTCAGAAGGAATGGTACCGCCAAGCTTGTTTGATGAAAGGTCTAATGATTCAAGTGCTAGCAAATTTGCAAATGATGCTGGGATAGGACCAGTGAAATTGTTGTGAGAGAAGTTGAGCATTTGCAGGGAAATAAGTTGCCCAATGTCCTCGGGAATTTTTCTACAGAATTGGTTGTTTGACAAGTCGATAGATACAAAAAAGGCCACAGCCTTCGTCAATTCAAGCTCCAATCTTTTTGTTGTTACATTCACAGGAACTTCATAACTACCACTACCATATGTAGCTGTGGAGTACGACCACTCTTTAGGTTTATCTTTCATTGCTCTCAAATTTAGAATGAGTTTTGTGGACAAAGCGCCTGTAAATTCATTTCCAGATAGATCAATTATTCGCAATGCAGAAAAGTTTGATGAAGCCATGGAATGAGGCAGTGATCCATAAAATCTATTAAATCTCAAGATAAGAACTTGCAAACTTGGAAGCGAAGCTAACCAATGTGGAAATCTATCCTTTAACTTGTTGTTCCCTAAATTTAAAAGTTCCAATGAAGTAGAATTAACCAAAGATGGTGGTACTAATCCTTCCAGTTGATTGTCATTGAGTAAAAGATGGTTCAAATTATTACTCACAAAAGAATCAGGGATCTTGCCAATGAAGTTGTTCATTTGCAAATCCAAGAACGTGAGATGGCTAAAATTTCCAAGACAATCAGGAATAGTTCCACTCAAGTTGTTTTCGGACAAGTCCAGAACATCAATTGAACTCAAATTGCAAATAGAAGAAGGAATGTTTCCTGTCAATTTATTCTTTGAAATGATGATCACTGGCAACTCCTTTAAAATTGGAATTTGAGGATTCAAGCAAGTTGAAAGAATTGGTCCTTGAAGCAAGTTGGAATGAAGGTTGAGATAATCCAAATTGTTCCCCGGAAATTGGTCCAAAGCAGTCAAAAAGTTATGAGAAAGGTCCAACGATAGCAATCCTTCCCACCCTTCGGCTTCCCATTTGGAAATTCCACCAGAAATCATATTATTTGAAAGATCTAATTCCTCCAAGTTCGATGTCTGAAAGAAATTCGGGAACTGCCTTACGCTACAACCAGAGAAGTTCACAGTTCTAAGCTGGGGGAAAGAATAGTTCACATCATTACCGCTTGTGCTTAATGATAATAAACTATTATTTGAAACATCAAGAACTTCAAGACTCGTGAGTTTTGAAAGCATATCTGACTTGATCACACCACTCAAGTTGTTTGAAGACAAGTCAAGTAAAGTAAGGTTCACAAGATAAAAAATGGAATACGGTATTGAACCACCAATGTTATTATAACTCAAATCAACTGTTCCTATGGAACTAGGCTTCTGAATTCGATCAATCGGACCAACTAGTTTATTATAACTGAGGTCCAAGTATGGAAGAGATGGCAGAGTAAACAGCCAAGATGGTACTCCACCACTTATAGAGTTATTATGTAACCCAAATCCCTCTAGAAATTGAAGCTCACTAACATGATTTGGCAAGGGACCTTCCAAGTGATTATTTGACAAATCCAAATGGGTAATTTTTGTGAGGTTGAAGATAGTTGTCGGAAGTGGACCACTTAAATTGCATGAAGAAATGCTCAAAGAAGTTAATTTTCAAAGGTCTCCAAAAACATCTGGAATCTGTCCTTCAAGCGAATTTCGTTGTAAATAAACGAAAATGATTTTAGTGAGATTTCCAAATGTTGCTGGAATTGGCCCCCTAAAACCACAATGGGAAAGGTCCAACAACTCAAGGCCAGTACTCCAGTTTGTGTTAGGGAGATAACCTGTGAGATTTTCATTCTCGCTTAAATCTAAATATTTGAGGTTTGGAAGCTGAGAAACTTGAATTGGAAATTCCCCATGTAATTGACAATGTGAGAGACTCAAATGTTCAAGGGATGAAGACAAGTTTAGAAAGGAAGTAAGTGCAACATCAGACATATCAAGACCATTAAGTACAAGGTTTCTTAATTTGGTCAAGTTTGTTACAAGCATGTCAAAACCTTGGACATCAAATCTCGAGATTAAGCCATTACCAGCGATATTAAGATGGGTTAAACTCACCAACTGGCTAAATAACTTTGATGAGATGGTGCCATTGAAATCATTATCAGCAAGGTTGAGTCGTTGGAGGCCATGAAAGTGAAACAAGCTGCTGGTGTTCTCAAGAAGAGAGCCTCTGAGGTTGTTGGAGCTCAAGTCAAGCCATTGGAGATTGTGAAGTTGAAAGAGGCTGTTGTTTGCAAAGAGAGAACCAACAAGGCAACTCTGACTAAGATCGACGCCGATTACATGACCAGTCACATTGTCGCATTTCACTCCGTCCCATGAACAACAATCAATGCTTTTGCTCCATGACTCTATGTCTATCCTGGGGTAAGGATCTTGATAATCACTATCATAATTAAAATAACAATCAACAGAAATGGTAGTTTTAAAATGGAGCAAAGCATCTCTTTGGTGTGGAAGACATAAATGAAAGGATGGTGGAGGAACAGAGAAAGACAAACTCCATGAAAGTTGCAAGACCACCAAAACCAGGCAAAGGATTCCCATATTTTTTTTTCTCCAAAAAAGAAACAAGTAGAAAATTAAGAACGAACGAAAGGGATGTGTATTATAAGAACAACTAAGTCAGTCATAATTCAAAGTCTATCTCGTCCTTACGCGTTAGTAAAAACAGTGAAGACATTGGTTTCAATTCAATCAAGTAAACATTTCAGCCCCCACAAAATTAGCCATTGATTAATCCTTAATTTAAGTAAGGATGTTCCTTCATTGTCCCCTTTTATTGAATTAGACTATTTACTTTAGTTAAAAATAATTTATCATTGTCTCTCTCCTATTTACAGAAGCTGCAACAAATAGGCTCAACTGTTACTTTTTGTTTTGATATATTGTATTATGAATGAGGAAACCTTGACTTCCATATTTTCTTCACTTCCCATTTCATTGTTTACTTTTATTAATAATAAGTATTATACTTTCATTGAATTGATAGTTTTTCATAATTAATTACATTTCAAATGCGACTTCCATTGATTAAAAAAAATCATATTTGTATCAATTCCTAACAATTCTACCCTTTTTTTTCATGTTCATAAAAAAAAAAAAAAAAAAACCTCGAGTGAACACGTCATTTTAAAGTTAACCAAGTTTTAATTGCTTAACAGCTAAAATCTATCCCATTTTAGACTTTAGTAGCACTTTACAATGTTTTTCCTTTTGAAAAAGAAAGAAAGAAGAGTGAACACATTGTTTTCAAGTCAACCAAGTCTTAATTATTTCCAATTTCATTGACCATACTTTATATTTTGTTAATGAAATTATTCTCTGAAATAAAGAATGCATAAAAGTACAATTATGGATTTGAAATTTTAGTATTCAAGCAAGTTGGAATGAAGGTGGAAATTTCCAAACTATTTTCTCCAAATTGCTCTAAAAGTTATCAAAAACCCATTTCGACATTTCACTACAAACCATGTTATTAGAGTGTGGGTTAAAGTGTAAATTTGCCATCATACTATAAATGAATATTGAAATTTCTCATATATCATATTTAAGCTCCTACATAACCATGTTATAAGGATACTTTAGAAACTTCATGTTCAACAACTGATGGTCTAACAATTTGGCCCCCTCGTGGTTGACACATTGCTTGGACAATAGAGATCAACATAATCCAATGTTACCGCAGTAGGAATCATTATCAAAGGTATCAAATTTATTCTCAAGAGAAACTATTCGACAAGATTGTTTCCTGAAAGATTCAACATTTCTAAAAATGCCAGCTTTGTTATTCGTGAAGGAATTCTACCACCAAGTTTGTTCGATGAAAGATCTAATGATTCAAGCTATGCTAAATTTTCGATCGATGCTAGGATAGGACCAGTGAAGTATTAAATGAGGCTTTTTAATACTAAAATGCCACATATTCAAATGTGACAGAAGTTCATTAATAGTATTATCAATTAGACTTCAATTTCTAATTCAATTAGTCAAATTTACGTACACAAGTTACGTCCTTACAACATAACTATCCATTAATAATTAGGAATAAAAATTGAAAGTAGAAGTACAGCAAATCAGTTGTTTCATTAAATCTAACAAATCTACTCTTTAAATATTATAATTTACTATTAGAATATACCCATTCCTTGCCCATACCTTTTCCATACCTACCCATACCTTGGAAAGGTCAAAGTTAGGGGCACCAAATATTTATTCAGTGTTGGGCATGGAATAATAGCAATTTTTGGTCCCTAATTGTATAGGGACTTTGCAAGGTGGCCCTTGAACCTCAACTATAAATAGGCCTAACCATTGCTCATTCTAATCATCCCACATTTGCCATTCTCTACTTAAGGCATTGTTCTCTCTCCCTATTTGTAAAGTTTCACTTGTATTTTGGAGTGAAATATATTTGGTAGTGCCCGAGGACGTAGGCAAGATTTGCCGAACCTCGTTAAAATTTTGGTGTTCTTTACTATTTATTTTTCCATATTTCGTGAGTGTGATTGTAGTGATTTATTGTGCTATTAAATTACGATAAAAGGATATTCTGGCTAGGAAAGACTTGGTACTTAAGTGATCCTCGTGATCCACCTCTTTTTCCTGTGAATTGAACTTAGTGTAATTTTTTAGTACAATAATTTTACTCTTTCACACGCTTCCGCGCAATAATTGGTATCAGAGCCAGATTCGTACTTGGGGAATACGACCATTTACGGTACTATTCACGATATCGACCTTTGTTTAAGTATACGATGAGTTGGGATTGAGGAGAAAATGGCAGCGAGATCGTCATCGATGGGACTACTGTGACAAATGCAAAATTTGAAGTAGAGAAATTTAACGGTACCAATAATTTTGGTACGTGGCAATGTGAAATCTGGATGTCTTATGTCAGCAAGAGCTAGATATAGCCCTTGAAGAAAAACCCGACAAGATGGATGACAAGGAGGGGCCAAGATCAATAGACAGGCGTGTGGTACAATTCGCCTATGTTTGGCCAAAGAGCGAAAGTACTGTCATGAGGGAGACATCGTGAAGAAGTTATAGGATACACTGGAAGAAAAGTTTCTAACGAAAAGTCTTGAAAATAGGCTTTATATGAAAAAGAAACTTTATCGATTCACGTATGCACCCGGTATGTCGATGAATGACCATGTGAACTCATTCAATAAAATTTTAGCAGACTTGCTAAATTTGGATGAGAAATTTGAAGATGAAGACAAGGCATTATTGTTGTTGAATTCCCTTCCTAATGAATATGATCATCTTTCCACCACATTACTTCATGGGAAGGACACGATCACATTTGATGCAATCTGTAGTGCGTTGTATAGATCTGAGACTAGAAAGAAAGATAAAAGAGATCACAGAGATACAACTGCAGAAGTCTTAACAGTAATAGGTCGTTCACACAGCAGCAAATCTGGTAGAAGGGGAAAGTCCAAAGGGAGACCCGCCAAAGATGAATGTGCTTTTTGCCGTGAAAAAGGGCATTGGAAAAAGAATTGTCCTAAGCTACAAAAGGGCAAGGCTATTTCTAGTGCATGTGTAGCGGAGCATGATGAGGAGTCAGACTTTAGCTTGGTTGGCATGGCAATGGCATGTCAAACGGATAAGTGGATTTTGGATTCAGGATGTACTTACCATATGTGTCCTAATAAGGACTGGTTTTCTAGTCATAAAGAGCTAGAAGGTGGAATTGTTCTTATGGGCAATGATAGTGCTTGTAAGACAATGGGAGTGGGTACAGTCCAATTGAAGAATCACGACGGCTCAATCCAAGTCTTGACAGATGTTCGCTACGTACCTAGCCTGAAGAAAAATCTCATCTCATTAGAGGCCCTAGAGTCTAAAGGGCTCACAATCACTTTGAAAGATGGATTACTAAAAGTAATAGCTGGGCAATTCACGGTGATGAAAGGCACAAGAAAAAATAACTTGTACTTTTTAAATGGAAGTACAGTTATTGGATCAACATCAACAGTTTCTACAAAAGATGTAGATTCAGAGGCTATCAGATTATGGCATATACGATTGGGACATGCTGGTGAAAAAGCTTTGCAGACATTGGCGAAGCAAGGTTTGTTGAAAGGTGCAAATTCTTGCAAAATGGAATTCTATGAACATTGTGTTCTAGGCAAGCAGAAGAGGGTAAAATTTGGTCCAGCAATTCATAATACGAAAGGAATTCTGGACTACGTTCACAGTGATGTGTGGGGACCTACCAAAGTGGCTTCTTTGGGAGGTATGCACTATTTTGTTACTTTTGTTTATGATTATTCAAGAAAAGTATGGGTGTATCTAATGAAAAGAAAAAATGAAGTTTTGGATGCATTTCTGAAATGGAAAAAGATAGTGGAGACTCAGACTGGTCGAAAGGTCAAACGACTTCGATCAGATAATGGCACTGAGTACAAAAATGATCCATTTCTACAAGTGTGTCAAGATGAGGGCATTGTGCGACACTTCACTGTTCGGGATACACCACAACAGAATGGGGTGGCAGAACACATGAATCAAACTATACTAGAGAAAGTTCGATGTATGTTGTCCAATGCTGGATTGGGCAAGGAATTTTGGGCTGAGGCAGTTACATATGCGTGCCATCTAATTAACCGTTTGCCATCAGCTGCAATAAATGGAAAAACTCCTATGGCGATGTGGACTGGTAAATCTGCTACTGATTATGATTATTTACATGTATTTGGTTCCACTGCATATTATCATGTAAAAGAATCTAAGTTAGACCCAAGAGCAAATAAAACATTATTCTTGGGTATAACTGATGGAGTAAAATGATACCGTCTCTGGTGTCCTGATACAAGGAAGATTGTTTTCAGTAGAGATGTGACTTTTGATGAATCAACCATGTTAAAGTACAAGGATTCACAAAAAGATGACAAAACCAGGAGTACTTTACAGCAGGTGGAGCTTGGAAAGGTTAATGATGATCCAGCTAATATTGGAGGGACAAATGATGAAGAGGTTCCTACCCAAGAACCTCTACAGCAACAAGATTCAATTGCATATAGGAGGCCAAGAAGAGAGATTCGTAAGCCTGCTCGCTTTGATGATATAGTGGCCTATGCACTTCCAATTGCAGATGATGATGTTCCTTCAACTTATACAGAAGCAATAAGTAACCCTGATAGTGTAAAGTGGAAGCAAGCAATGAATGAAGAAATGCAGTCTCTTCATAAGAATAGGACCTGGGAGTTGGTGACACTACCCAAGGGAAAGAAGGCAGTTGGATACAAATGGGTATATGCAAAGAAGGAAGGATTTCCTGGTAAAAATGAAATTCGATACAAAGCTAGATTGGTAGCAAAGCGTTACACTCAGAAAGAAGGAATAGACTACAATGATGTATTTTCTCCAGTTGTGAAGCATTCGTCTATTCGGATTTTGCTAGCCTTGGTTGCGCAATATGATCTTGAACTAGTTCAGCTTGATGTGAAGACCGCGTTTTTACACGGTGATTTGGAAGAGGAAATCTATATGACTCAGCCAGATGGATTCAAGGTTGCTGGTAAAGAAAATTGGGTTTGCAAATTGACAAAGTCGCTTTATGGATTGAAGCAATCTCCGAGGCAGTGGTTCAAGCGATTTGATCAGTTCATGAAAGGGCAAAGGTACACAAGAAGTAAATTTGATCATTGCGTGTATTTTCAGAAGCTACAAGAAGGAACTTTCATATACTTGCTCTTATATGTATGCTAATAGTATCTAAGAGCAAAGTTGAGATTGAAAGATTAAAGACTCAACTCAATCTCGAGTTTGAGATGAAAGATTTAGGAGAAGCTAAAAAGATTTTCGGCATGGAAATATGAAGAGATAGAGTTCATGATAGAGTTAGCTTGTCTCAGAAGCAGTATTTGAAGAAGGTACTACAGCAGTTTGGCATCAACGAGCGGACAAAACACATAAGTACCCGTTGGCTTCTCATTTCAAGCTTTCGCACAACTATCTCCTTCGATGAATACAGAACGAGAATACATGTTGCAAGTTCCGTATTCTAATGCAGTGGGTAGCTTGATGTATGCAATGGTGTGTACAAGACCCGACATTTCACAGGCAGTTAGTATAGTGAGCAGGTATATGCATAATCCTGGAAAAGGACATTGGCAAGCTATGAAATGGATTCTACGGTATATTCAGAAGACCGTGGATGTTGAATTACTGTTCAAGCAGGATAATACACTTGGTAAAGGTGTTATTGGGTACTTTGATTCTGACTATGCCGGTGATTTGGACAAGCGAAGATCAACCACCGGTTATGTGTTTACACGTCTTGGAGGACCAATAAGTTGGAAGTCTACATTACGATCTCTGATTGCGTTGTCAACCACGTAGGTTTAGTACATGGCTATAACAGAGGTCAGAAGGAGGCTATTTGGTTACAAGGTATGGCTAAAACCTTGGGGTTGGTTCAGGAGCATATTAACGTGTATTGTGATAGTCAAAGTGCTATTCATTTAGTAAAGAATCAAGTCTATAATGCACGTACAAAGCATATCAATGTACGATTCCATTTTGTGCGGGAAATTATTGAAGAGGGGAAAATTTGTCTTCAGAAGATCAAGACTGCAGATAATCCAGCAGATATGATGACCAAGGTAGTAACAGCAACCAAGTTCGAACATTGTTTGAACTTGATCAATATCCTGCAAGTTTAACAGTTGAAGAAGGCACTATCAAGTATTGTTGTCAAAGGCAGAAAGAATTGTGTGAAGATAAGATTATCCTAATCAAATCTTCAAGGTGGAGATTATTAGAATATACCCATTCCTTGCCCATACCTTGCCCATACCTTTCCCATACCTACCCATACCTTGGAAAGGTCAAAGTTATGGGCACCAAATATTTATTTAGTGTTGGGCATGGAATAATAGCAATTTTTGGTCCTTAATTGTATAGGGACTTTGCAAGGTGGCCCTTGAACCTCAACTATAAATAGGCCTAACCATTGCTCATTCTAATCATCCCACATTTGCCATTCTCTACTTAAGGCATTGTTCTCTCTCCCTATTTGTAAAGTTTCACTTGTATTTTGGAGTGAAATATATTTGGTAGTGCCCGAGGACGTAGGCAAGATTTGCCGAACCTCGTTAAAATTCTGGTGTTCTTTACTATTTATTTTTCCATATTTTGTGAGTGTGATTGTAGTGATTTATTGTGCTATTAAATTACGATAAAGGGATATTCTGGCTAGGAAAGACTTGGTACTTAAATGATCCTCGTGATCTACCTCTCTTTCCTGGGAATTGAACTTAGTGTAATTTTTTAGTACAATAATTTTACTCCTTCACACGTTTCCGCGCAACATTTACAATTACTTGTCAAATGCGACTTGCATTGATTAAAAAAATCATATTTAATCTCCTTCATAACAATTAGAATTTGGCATTGAATTTCATACAACAAGAACTTGACAATTATAAGAGTTTAAGTTTATGTAGTACTTAAATATAATTATGCAACACTCACAAATACAAATTTAGAAATTATAAGGAATACAAAGACACTCATATCATATACTAAATTAATAATCACCTCACTTATTTATTCTAATCTCTTCCGAGGAAAGTGATAATGCTTATCGTACAAAAATAGTCACTCAATTCGTTTTATTTTGATAATCTAACTACTAATTTTTTTTATTTAATCACTCAATTTTTTTAATTAAACATTTTAGTCACTCTTGCTATTTACTTACTAACAAAGTCTAACATGGGTTTTTCTATTGCCTAATAACAGATTTAGCCTTGAATGTTTACAAAAATTATCATTTTAGTTCTAACTCTAAAAATTTAATTAAAAAATCTTCGGGGAAAATTTTGGTGCAATACTAGTGAAGTTTTTAAACTCTACAAGTAGGATCAGGGGCTTGACAATTATGCTACAAGGGTATAGTAGAATATTAAAAAATATTTTTTTAAAAAGAATACATAATAATTTTTTAAAACTATTTGTAGAATAAAAAAAATATATTACCAATGTATCAAATTAACTCAAAATCTTCAAAGTATCTTTTTTTAGATATTACATGACACGATCGTGAAAAAGAAGAGTAAAAAGTAAAAAAAGGAAGGAGAGTGAAACAAGGCATCTCTCAAAATCTCCATTGTGCAATTGAATCCTCAAATATTCAGTACATCAAATATTTAAAGTAGGCGGAGATTCTAATGGCAGATTCATAAGCTTTGGATTGGGATTCTTTTTGTAAGATATATATATATATATATATATATGGTTTTAATAAACAAGTAGAAAAAATATTATTGGTGTAATGCAATTGCTATTAGCCAACAGCTTAGAGGTCTCAATGACTTATAAGATAAGGATGTCGAGATTGAATATTTGTTTTGTGTCGAGTAACCTACACTCATTATGATCCGATAAGATTTAATTTTTATATTTTTATCTTTATTTTATTTTGAATTCTATTTTATTTAATATTTGAAACTGACTTTATAAAAAATATAACCTACATCATTCACTTAATTATGGGAAAGTTTCATTTTATATACTTAATTATGAAAAGTTACAATATGATAACTAAACTAATTAGAAGTTTTCATTTAAGTTACCAAGCTGTTAAAATCGATGCTATATGGCTTTCTCTATTAGCACTGTTTGCACCAATCGAAAGCTCTTTTTCCCTTCTCTTTTACAGTTCAATTTTTTTCGTGTTGCGAACCAAAATTCAAAAAAAAAAATTTCTTTGATCTCTGACATTGACCATTAGACCAACTTTGATCTAAGGTATGTTCTTCTACTTGTCAATAGGTACTTATCCATCATACTTATCATCGAATCGTCGTTTGGAACTCACTCGTGAAACTTTAAAAAAAAAAAGTTAACAGTCTAGTAACTTAAATAAAAACTTTTCAATAATTTAGTGACTTAAATGAAAACTTTTGAATAGTTTAATGACCAAATTATAACTTTTTTTAGTTAAGTGACCCAAATAAAAAATTACCCATGATTTAATAACTAATGATGTAGTTTACCCTTATATCATACATAGTTGTCCAAATCCGTCCTAGCTCAAAATGATCATTCCGAGATATAAGACTCAATTTTTGTTCAGGTCCACTTATATTTGTAAATGGCTAATTTAAGCCCATTTAGGACATCCATATTAATTTTTTTATTTTTTAAAAATCATATTTTTGAATAGTGACAAAATTAACAACGGCAGGCAGGCATGGGCTTCCGTTGGTCTAATTCTTTCTTTTTTAGCCAATTGAGTCTTAGTTCAATTGGAATCAGTATTGTTGTCGGATGACGTGGGTTTGAGTGTGCTGAAGTGCACTATCCTCCTGTTTAAGGGTTGGAGAGAGGTTATAGGTAGTTCTAAATATTAAATAAAAAAAGAGCAGATATAATAAAAATTTATAATGAGATTAAAGCTCAAAAAAATTTATTTTGTATAAAATAAATTTTATTTAAACAAATCGCTTTCCTTATTGGCAAAATACAATTTCCATTGCATATTTAAACTCCTTCAAGGGCGTATCTGATCTACCATACTGAAGAAAGCATACATGCATCCAAGGCAAAAATAAGAAGTAGAATTTGGCATTGGAATGAAGTAATATTTTTGCTTAGCAGTTTAATTTTATTCAGCACTAGTTTTAAAATTACACAACACAAAAACCATGAACAAGTAAATATAGCTATTTGCTTAATTTAAAAACACTCCCCCACTGTTTAATTCAGTTCGCTTCCAAGGATACTGATCTAGCTGTATCTCCCCTTCGGATTCAGTTCCAAGTTCCAATGCCACTATAAAATATTACAAAAAAAAAAAATTCTTAACTTGAATATTATTAGATTAAGAAACATGAACCTTTCGAAATAATTGTTAGAAAGGAAACTCACTCTTACATGGTGTTGGATGTATAGCTAGTTTCTTCTTCCTCTTTTTCTTCGGATCCAATTAGTGAAATTGTATTGCCAATCTCTCTCCACCATTCTAATAAACCACCATGGCCTTTTCATTGTGAATACAATGTATCCTAAGCTCAATCCTAGCACCACTCCACTTCCATATCCCATCATTACAACTTGCCAAATAAAGGGTACTCCAGAACCTTTATGTTTCACCGACAATGGTGCATGCGGTTTGGCCTCCCCATGGTTGATGCATTGCTTGGACAATGGAGGGCCACATAATCCAATGTTACTGCTGTAGGAATCATTATCGAAGGTATTAAATTGATTCCCATGGGGAATTGGTCCAACAAGATTGTTTTCCGAAAGATTCAACACTTCAAGAAATGTCAGCTTCATCGTTTGAGAAGGAATCTTGCCACTAAGCTTGTTTGATGAAAGGTCTAACGATTCAAGTGATACTAAATTCTCGAATGATGTTGGGATAGGACCGGTGAAATTGTTGTGAGAGAAGTTGAGCATATGCAGGGAAATAAGTTGTCCCACTTCCTTAGGAATTTGTCCGAAGAATTTGTTCTTTGACAAGTCCATAGATACAAAGATGCCTACAATCTTCGTCAATTCAAGCTCCAACTTTTTCGTTGTTACATTCACAGAAATTTGGTAATACGTAATGTCGTCTGACATAATTGATAAGTCTGGAGGTCTCTCTATAGGTTTATTTTTCATTGCTCTCAAATTTCCAAAGAACCTTGTGGGCAAAGTACCAGTGAACTCATTTCCGGAGAGATCAATTATTTCCAATGAGAAGAAGTTCGATGAAGCTATGGAATGACGCAATGATCCATAAAATCTATTAGACCTCAAGATAAGAACTTGTAAACTTGGAAGTAAAGCTAACCAATGGGGAAACCTATCAGTTAACTTGTTCCCTAAATTTAAAATTTCTAATGAAGTGCAATTAGCCGAAGATGGTGGTACTAATCCTTCCAATTGATTGTCATTTAGGAAAATATAGATCAATTTTTTACTCACAAAAGAATCAGGAATAGTTCCACTCAAGTTGTCTTCGGACAAATCCAGAACATGAAGTGAACCCATATTGCAAATAGAAGAAGGGATCTTGCCATAAAAGTTGTTCACCTGCAAATCCATCAACATGAGAAAGCTCAAATTTCCAAGACAATCAGGAATAGTTCCACTCAAGCTGTTTTTGGACAAATCCAGAAAATCAAGTAAGCTCAAATTGCAAATAGAAGAAGGGATGTTTCCTGTCAATTTATTCTTTGAAATGATGAACGATCCCAACTGTAAAAATGGAATTTGAGGATTAAAGCAAGTTGAGAGAATTGGTCCCCGAAGCAAGTTGGAATGAAGGTTGAGATATGCCAAATTGTTTCCCGGAAATCGCTCCAAAGCAGTCAAAAAGTTATGAGAAAGGTCCAACCATAGCAACCCTTCCCACCCTTCAGCTTCCCATTTGGAAATTCCACCAGAAATCATGTTATTTGAAAGATCTAAAACCTCCAAACCCGATTATCGAAAGAAATTTGGGAACTGCCTTACGCTACAACCAGAGAATCTCACACTTGTAAGCCCGGGGAAAGAATAGTTCACATCATTGCCGCTTGTGCTTAATGATAATAAACTATTATTTGAAACATCAAGAACTTCAAGACTCGTTAGTTTTGAAAGCATATCTGACTTGATCACACCACTCAAGTTGTTTGATGACAAATCAAGTGAAGTAATGTTCACAAGATCAAAAATGGAATCTGGTATTGGACCACTCAAGTTGTTTGATGACAAATCAAGATAAGTAAGCTTCACAAGATCAAAATTGAAATCTGGTATTGAACCACCAATGTTGTTATAACTCAGGTCCAACTGTGGAAGAGATGGTAGAGTGAACAGCCAAGATGGTACTCCACCACTTATAGAGTTATTAAATAACCAAAATTTCTCTACAAATTGAAGCTCACTAACATGATTTGGAAAGGGACCTTCCAAGTGATTATTTGACAAATCCAAATGGGTAATTTTTGTGAGGTTGAAGATAGTTATTGGAAGTGGACCACTCAAATTGCATGAAGAAAAGCTCAAAAAAGTTAATTTTCTAAGGTTTCCAAAAACATCTGGAATCTGTCCTCCAAGCGAATTTCCAAGTAAATCAACGGAAATGATTTGAGTGAGATTTCCAAATGATGCTGGAATTGACCCCCTAAAACCACAATGGAAAAGGTACAGCAACTCAAGGCCACTACTCCAGTTTGTGTTAGGGAGATAACCTTTGAGATTCTCATTCTCACTTAAATCTAAAACTTTGAGATTTGGAAGCTGAAAGGCTTGAGTTGGAAATTCCCCATGTAATTGACAATATGAGAGACTCAAATGTTCAAGTGATGAAGACAAGTTTAGAAAGGAAGTAATTGCAACATCAGACATATCAACTTCGTAAAGCACAAGGTTTCTTAATTTGGTCAAGTTTCTTGCAAGCATGTCAAAACCTTGGCCATCAAATCTCAATTCATCAAGAAGGGAAAGATCAAGTGAAACCAAACTTGATAGGAGATTGATTTGATACGGGATCAAGCCAAAGAACCCATTATAAGAGAGATTAAGATGGGTTAAACTCACCAACTGGCTAAATAACTCTGTTGAGATATAGCCCTCTAAACTGTTGTAAGCAAGGTTGAGTCTTTTGAGTCCATGAAACTGAAACAAGTTGCTAGAGTTCTCAAGAGGAAAGCCATCAAGGCAACTGTGACTAAGATCGATGCCGATTACATGACCAGTCACGTTGTTGCATTTCACTCCCTCCCATGAACAACAATCAATGCTTTTGTTCCATGACTCTATGTCTATCTTGGGGTAAAGATCTCGGAAACAAGCAACAGAAACGGTGGTTTTAAAATGGAGCAAAGCATCTCTATGGTGTGGGAGACATAAATGAGAGGATGGAGGAGGGAGAGAGGAAGACAAAGTCCATGAAAGTTGCAAGACCACCAAAAGCAGGCAAAGGCTTCCCATGTTTTTTTTCTCCAAAAAATAAACAAATAGAAAGTTAAGGAACAAAGGGATGTCTATTATAACAACCACCAAGTCCTTAATATAAGTAAGGATGTTCCAAAAAAGAAGCAAGTAGAAAGTTAAGAAAGAAAGGGATGTGTATTATTAGAACAACCAAGTGTATCTCATTTTTAGACGTTAGTAAAAAGAAGAGATGAAGTTCGTTTCAATTCAATCAAGTAAATAATTTATCATATTTCAAAATAATTTTATACATTTTTATTTATTTGATATTCAAAAATTTGTGGTCTAATAATGTGCTAGTTCCCATATCTTTTGAAGTTTTGAAATTTAGCTCATATATTTTTAATTCTAGGAATTTTTTTTTACTTGTCTGATTTAAAATTAAAATTCAGTTGATAAACTTTTGAAATATTAATGGTTAAATTGACTCTTTTAAAAGATTGAGAGTTAAATTTAACTAAAAAAATAAAAACTAAATTGAAATTATATATGTTGACGGTTAAATTTGACATTATGCCTAATTTCCTCTACTTATTTGATTTTAAAATTAAAAGTCATTTTATCATACTGTTAACTTATTTATGTTAAATTTAATGTCTTATGAATTAAATTTTGATTTGTAAATCAAGTTTCTTAATACTAAAATGTCACATATTTAAATGTGAAAGAAGTTCATTAATAGTATTATCAATTAGAGTTTAAGAAAAGTAATTAAAGAGACTAAATTTTAAAAATAGAAAGAGTATAGGTAGGGACTGAGGGTTAAACTAATTTTATTTTTTTAGAAATTAGGAATAATGATAAATTTAGTTCTCAGCGTTTATATATTTTTATTAATTTGGTCCTTATTCTTTTTAGTTAAATTTGACCCTAAACCTTTTGAATAGTGTCAAGTCACTTTTTGTAATAAAATACCGATTGAACAATAACTTTTTAATAAAGATAGCATGACAATTCGTATGACAATCTACACACACTTCATGCTAAGATAACATTATTTATCTTATATACCACATCAATATATAATTTAAAAATATAAAAATAAAAAAAATTTAAAATTCAAAAAGATTTATAAAAAAAATTAACATAATTACACCAACTTGCAAAATAAGTCGAGAGAATCCCCTTGTAAAATAGGTTGGAACAAAAACTAAGCATTTCCAAACTTTTTCTTGGAAATTGATCCAAAGAGGGTCACTACCAAGACCAATTAATTTAAGGTTAAATTCGACTATTGCCATTGGATTTTAATCATGAATTATGAATGTTAAATAAAAGTTGATGGTATTTTAATAATGAAAATACTAACTAAATAATATTTTTTTAATAAAGTTTGCGTCACAATTGCTTAACAGCTAAAGTCTATCCCATTTTAGACTTTTGTAGCACCTGACAATGTTTTTCCTTTTGAAAAAGAGAGAAAGAAGAGTGAACACATTGTTTTCAAGTCAACCAAGTCTTAATTATTTCCAATTTCATTGACCATACTTTATATTTTGTTAATGAAATTATTCTCTGAAATAAAGAATGCATAAAAGTACAATTATGGATTCGAAATTTAAGGATTCAAGCAAGTTGGAATGAAGGTGGAAATTTCCAAACTATTTTCTTCAAATTGCTCTAAAAGTGATCAGAAAGTTATGAGAGTGCAACATCCTTTGGCCTCCCATTTGGACATTTCACCGCAAATCATGTTATTAGAGAATGGATTAAAATGTAAATTTATCATCATACTATAAGTAAATATTGAAATTTCTCAAATATCATATTTAAACTCCTGCATAACCATGTTATAAGGGTACTTTAGAAACTTCATGTTCATCAACTGATGGTCAGGCAATTTTGCCCCCTCGTGGTTGACGCATTGCTTGGACAATAGAGATCAAATTGATTCTCAGCTTTGTCATTTGTGAAGGAATTCTACCTCCTAATTTGTTCGATGAAAGATCTAATGATTCAAGTGATGCCAAATTTTTCAGCGATGCTAGGATAGGACCGGTGAATTATTAAATCAGGCTTTTTAATACTAAAATGCCACATATTCAAATGTGACAGAAATTCATTAATGGTATTATTAATTAGACTTTAATTTCTAATTCGATTAGACAAATTTACTACACAAATTACATCCTTACAACATAACTATTCATTAATAATTAAGAATAAGAATTGAAAGTAGAAGAACAACAAATCAATTGTTTCATTAAATCTAACAAATCTACTATTTGAATATTATAATTTACAATTACTTGTCAAATGTGAGTTGCACTGATTAAAAAAATCATATTTAATCTCCTTCATAACAATTAGAATTGGAATTCATACAACAAGAACTTGACAATTATAATCATATTTGCTTAAGAGTTTAAGTTTACGTAGTACTTAATATAATTATATAACACTCACAAATACAAATTTAGAAATTATGAAGAATACAAAGACACTCATATCTTCTACTAAATTAACAACCACCTCACTTATTTATTCTAATCCCTTCCAAGGGAAGTGATAATGCTTAATCACTTTGATTGATGTACTCTTATATTTGACACTTTTTGCTTGTTAATTCCTTTGTCTTATGAATTTTCACTACTTAATTGGTTGTATTTGATTTATTTCTTGTGTAGTGAACCCAATACTGGAAATGGCAACAAAAAGACCTAATCTGCAGTTTTCTTTCTTTTTATTCTGTCACGGCTGGAGTCGTGGGCACGACGCTGGGCACGATGCGGATCTGACGTGGCAAATCAGAAGTCAACACGGGGAATATTCTGGAAACAACTTATCTTGATCTATTGACGTGATTTGGGGGATTTTGGATTTCATTTTCATAATTTTAAAGATATTATCTTATCTTTTTTTGATTAGTTTGTTGATTTAGGAATTTGAAGCCTATAAATACCCACCTTTGGGTAAGGCTAAGGGGATCTCTTGTCTTTTGCTCTTATTGCTACTTTATTTTCATTTTTAATAAAATTTTCTTCTTTTGTTTTATTTCTACATGTTTTTACATTATCAAAACATGTTAAGCATGATAATTAATTTCATACTTGGCTAATTTTTCTCAAGCCAAGAGCTGGTACGAATCAATTCCTCACGTGAGAATTGAATATTGCTTAAATCCCTTCGGGATACATTTTCGTCTTCCTGTTTAGATAGTTTGGCAATCGGCCTTACTAAAATTTTTAAACGTTTTTCAAATCAAAAAGGATCCGTTGGTCTGGAATCATTTAATTTTACAGTTGGGAGGAAGGATCGGCCTGTGGCATTTCGACTTCCTATGAACACTCTTAGCGGCGGTCCGCTAAGGAAAGACGAGATTGGAAATGATTCTCGATAAGATAACTTTCGAGTTGGGCTTTTCCTGTTTTAAAACTAAGTATTTTAACGACGATAGACGTGGTTGATTTACTTAAGAATCGACTTTTGAAGATAGACTTGGGAAGATCGGTTACATGAGAGAAAAGCAAGTTACGATGGGTTGGGCCTCGTAGACTGTAACCGACATGAATCCTAGAGCAAAAATTTATTTTCAATGATCGTGGGAATTGACTAAACTAGCTCAAGGCGATTCTTATACTCGTGTTTATTCAACTTAATCTTTCATCTTCTTTATTTTATTGCTTCTATTTTAATACATCTTTCTTTGCAATTTTACTTGTTTATTTTATTTTCTTGTTACTTCTCAAATCACTTTTTTTTATTTTCTGTTTCAGCTCCTAGGTAGAGAACAAGAAATTTAATCAAGAATTCCAATAAACTCCCTGTGGATCGACCCTCTTCCACTATTCTACCTTTTTATTTATTTATTTTATTTTTGAAGAGGTTTATTTTATTTTGATAGGCAAAACGACGCTTGTCAAAATTGGCGCCGTTGCCGGGGACTTTATTTTCGGCAATTACTGATTATTTTGTTTGATTTTTATGACCAGGAGAAACCCGGGGACTCTAATTCAATATAACCCGGAAATTGAAGCAAGCGCTCGTAGAAATGACTAGTTTATGTAACGCCCCAATTTTCGGGAATTTTGTGAATGTTGGCAAAATTTCATGCTTTGATTTTGTCATTTCTGAGTGAAATTATGAAATAGGACCTATGTGAAAATGTTTGAAAATGCTATAGGCTAAATTGAAATGGCCAAATAAATAGGAGTGCAAAATAGGAGGATTTGCATGACAAACCTCCCATTTTACATGAAGTGGCTGGCCATCATATTGTTGTAGACAATATGAGCACTTGATATCCATAATTCATGGTACAAATTGATAATGTGTTAGGTAAATGTTCCATGATAATGGATTAGGTAAATATTCAATGATAATGGGTTAGGTAAATGTTCCATGATAATGGATTAGGTAAATATTCCATGATAATGGGTTAGGTAAATGTTTCATGATAATGGGTTAGGTAAATATTTCATGATAAGAATTTCATGTCTTTTGTATTAAAGAATTAAATGGATGAAATATGAAGTTTTATTAAAAGAAAAAGGGGTGAAAAGAACAAAGTTTTGTCCATCTTTGTTCATCATAGCTGAAAGTTAGAGAAGAGAAAGGAGAGGAGAAAGCTCTTGAGTATTCGGTCATTAAGAGGAGGAAAATTGAAGGTAAGTTCTTGGTTCCTTGCTTCTATTTTGAGGTTCACGAGTTCTTCTTGATTCTACCTTAACTCTTGAAGTATATTTTGATTTTTAGTTGTGTTGTGAGCATTTGGTCATGAATTAAAATGAAGGAAATGGTTGTTGTTTCATGTTCTTTTGATGAAAAATGGAAGATAGGTGAAGTTGAGCCAAACAAATGAGTATGCATGTGCCTTAGATGTTAAAGGGAAAAATCAGCTAACATGTTGTGCTTTAAAATGATGAAATGGAGATTATACTTAAGTAAAATCATAGATATGTGATGATTGGTTGGTGATATACATGTTTAAATAACAAGCATGCAAGATAGGTGTATGAAGGAGTGATTTGGTAATAAATCTGCTTGGGACAGCAGCAGTAACGTGACTTTGGAAAATCACCATAAATTGTGGGAGATGAATTAGAAGCTGAATAAATTATGTAATTAAAGCTTATTGAGTCTAGTTTCTAATGAAATAAACAAGAACATATTTTGAATTCTGTACAATGAGAAATTTGATTCGTAATGAAGAGTGGTCAGATTAGTCAAACAGTGAAACATGGGAAACTTTGAGAAAAATCTGGTATTGATTGGCTAAACCAAAAATTCTGAAAATTTTATGGATAGAATATATATGAGTCTATTTTCAAGGAAAATTAATGGAACTTGATTTGGAGTTTCGTAGCTCCAGTTATAAATGATTTAGTGACTGTTGCTCAGGAAGACAGCTTGCAGTGAAATTATGATTATGTGGTAAACATTGACAAAAATTTGTTAATGAGTTGCTTATTGTTTTCTTATAAGCTTACTATGATCTGTAGGTGTGGTTGGCCGAATATTGTAAGGGTTAATACGTAGTTCGTATTTGAATAGTTAGATTAATGTGTTAGTAATCCAATTGTAGGCAGTTCGTGTGTGGATCTCACAAGATATCGTTGCAAAAGTGTGTAACTAACACCCTCTTTCTTAGTCTAGATCGGCAAAAGCCAAAAGCGAAATCTTTGAAAATCGGTATTTTGTAGATTTGCAGTGTCTGGATGCTCGTGAGGTAAATCGATTAATGTTTTTGGTAAACTGCAAAATTTGGACTGCAAAGTGCATGATTTACGTGCCCTCGATATTTTTGGGCTTAATGGGCCAAAATTGGAATGATGGGCCAACGGCCCAATTCGTAAGAACCCTCGATGCGTGATTACATTAGTACGTGAAAAGTAGGAATATGTATGAAAACCCTAAAATAGATAAATTACTGAAATACCTTTAAAAGTGAAAAATTTACGCTTTACCCTAGTAGATAAATTACGAAATACCCCTAGGGTTAAATTGACCTAAATGCATGTTTGATTGTTGTTATTTATTGCATGCCATGTTGTTATTATCGATGCATGGGATTGGGATATTGACGGAGGAAGTCTTGAAAGTGGCTTGTCCACGTCTTGGAGGCTTTGCCTCAATTCTCGTTAATCGAGTAGCAAGGTCAAGAATCATGCAAAGGTTAAATGGGTGGGTTGAGCTATTCCCACATGGAGTGTATGGCTGGTACGGGTGGAGTGTAGTGGTTGGTGGGTTGAGTAGTCTCCCAAATGGGCTTGCATATGTTTCTTGATGTTGCATGTATTTTGAAATGGGCCTATGGGCCATACATTATCTGAATAAGGGCTAAGGCCCAGTTCATTGTAATCTGAAAAGGGCTCGCCCAGTACCACTTATTACTGAATGGGCTTAGGCCCAATAGGCTTGAGCTGACTTGGGCTTTGAATGGGTTTTCCTTACACTGAGTTTTCCCAAACTCACCACTTTTATTTTCATCCACGCAGAAATCCCCAACCATAGTGGGCTTGGAGCGTGAGGGAATTGAGTGGCCACCCGTTCTAAAAGTTTGATTTTCTTCTGGTGAACTGGACATCCTTTTAATTACGTTTGAGGTTTTGGGCTTTTAAATATAATAAGGCCGCTTAATTATTTTGATGGTTTTAATATGTATTACTAAGATAGGTAATACTTATTTTAACTGTTGAAATTGGATAGCTTTAGGCGCGTTTTCAAAAACAACAATTGATTTCAAAATAACACGACAACAAGCAAAGCTTCCAAATGAAAGTATTTTCCAAAATTAATCACTTTTCCTAAAATGACTTAATCAAATAGGTTTCCTAGAAATATCCATGACGTTAAGGTGTGGCAATGGCGGTATGCATGTCTAGGATTGGATCCGAAGGAGCTTGGTACTTAGCGATCCGATGGACTCACCACCTCTTTTCCGGTTTCCTACCGGTGCATGACTTCCTTTCACTTTAACCCTTAATGAATTAATCTTTTGAACATCAAGTACGATTTTCTGGACTTAGAATGGAAATTTTTTTTTTTTACGTTTTGATGTGGCATGCCGGATCCGGCCATAACTTCTGGGTCGGGTTTGGGGTGCTACAGTTTAGGTGGCTTATTTATGTGTACAAGCAATGTTTATCAAGTTACTAGGCTACTTAGTGGTAGTAAGCAGTATTTGGTGATGTATTTGGCTATAAATGTATTGTTTTTTCTAGTTGAATGAATGAGCAAAAATGAGCTAAAAGCTATAAGCTCCCTTGCTGCACATTTGTGAGCAAGTAAAATTTTTTTCTTGTATCTTGCTGCCTTGCCTTGTGTCCTGTATTTCTTCCTCTGCTCTTACCAAAACCCCAACAGAAAGCTATTGCCCTTCCCTAAGATTGATTTTAGTGTTGATGGTTTTACATTAAGAATAAGAGTTGCAAGTTGAAGAACAATAAAGCAATTGTTTTATTAAATCTAATAAATTTAAGCATTATAACTAATAAATTATTAATAGTTGATGCTTGAATTACAATAAATAATAAGCATGAAAAATCAAAACCATTACTACTTAAATCTGGAGTTAACTCACTCACTGGCCTACTGCCATAATATTTGTATCAATGCCTAACAATCCAACTCTTTTTTTTCATCTTCTAATTGCTCCACTAAAGTCTATCCCATTTTAGACTTTAGTACTACTTGACTCAAGGGTGAATCCAAAGGTTGGCAGAGCTCGATCCCCTTAAAATAGAAAAAATTACATTCAAGTTCTTTAAATTCTTTAAATTTTTAAATTAGTAAAGGTAAAATTACACTTTGAGCCCTTAAAAATAATAAAATTTTGATTTAATACTTTAAAAATTATAAAAATATAAGCTATTCAAATTGTGAAATTGTATTTTTATTATGATATAAATTACAATTTAATTTGAACCCTAAAAAAATACTTTCATTATCCATATTTTGTTAACGAGAATATTCTCTAAAATAAAGAACACATAAAAGTACATTTGTTCATTTCGAATTTAAAGATTCAAACAAGTTGAAATGAAGGTGGAAAGTTCTACTATTTTCTTGAAATAGCTCTAAAATGATCAGAATGTTATGAGAATTCAACATCCTTTGGCCTCCCATTTGGAAATTTCACCAGAAATCATGTTTATTAGAGAATGGATTAAAAGTGTAAATTTATCATTATATTATAAGTGAATATTGAAATTTCTCATAAATCATATTTAAACACCTTCATAACAACAAGAATTTGGCATTGGAATTCATACAATAAGAATTTGACACTTACTTGAATACAAATTTAAAATTTATGATGAACACAAAGACACTCATCCCATCTGCTAAATTAGCAACACCCTCATTTATTCTAATCGCTACCAAAGAAATTCAACTGAATCTTCCCATCTAATTCAATCCTGACTTCCAATGCTACTGTCACAAATTGCAAAAACAGAAACAAAAGTTGCTTCCACTTAAATATTAGATTAAGAAAGATGAAACTTATGAAATACTTGTTAGAAAAGAAACTCACTTAAGCAAGATGTTGGACTCAGATCTAGTTTCTTCTTATTCTATTTCTTTGTACCCACCTCGTGAAATTGTATTGCCAGTCTCTCACCACCTTTCTAACAAACCACCATGGTCTTCTATTTGTGAATAAAATGTAACCTAGACTTAGTCCTAGCACCACTCCACTTCCATACCCCATCATTACAGCTTGCCAAAAGAAGGGTATTTCAGAACCATCATACTCCACCACCAATGGTGAAGGCGATTCGGCCACCCCATGGTTGAAACATTGCTTGGACAATGGTAATCCACACAATCTCAAGTTACCGTTATAGGAATCATTATCAAAGGTATCAAATTGATCCCCATGAGGAATTGGTCCGACAAGCTTGTTGTTTGAAAGATTCAATACTTCAAGAAATGTCAGCTTTGTCATTTGAGAAGGAATCCTGCCACTGAGCTTGTTTGATGAAAGATCCAATGATTCAAGTGCTACCAAATTTCCAAACGATGTTGGGATAGGACCGGTGAAGTTGTTATGAGAGAAGTTGAGCATTTGCAGGGAAATAAGTTGCCCGACGTCCTCAGGAATTTTTCCACTGAATTGGTTGTTTGACAAGTCCATAGATACGGAAATAGCCACTATCTTTGACAATTCCATCTCCAATCTTTTCATTGTTACATTTATAGGAATTTCATAAACACCACTGGTTGTCTCAGGAATTCCAAAGCTACCCTTGACATTATTCCTTCCCTCAAATTGGAAAATTGAGGAATATAACCCCTCTTTAGACTTATCTATCATTGCTCTCAAATTTCAGAAGAGTTTTGTGGGCAATGTGCCAGTGAACTCATTTCTAGAAAGATCAATTATTCGCAATGCAGAGAAGCTAGATGAAGCTATGTGTACAGGCCCAATTATGCCCGGCCCAAACTAAATGACCAAACCCAATTAAATACAAACCCTAAAGTCCAAATCCTAGCCCTCTGCAGAGAAGAGAAAATAGCAGCAGCCCTCGCCCCAAGCTTCAGCCGCACACTCGGCCAACCAGTGGCCACCTCGCGCACCACCACCGGCACATGCTCCCTCCACGCGTCTGACACACCCATACCCTGCAAACACAAACAACAAAAACAGTAGCAACAACAGAGGAATGAGAGTTTTTATGGTGATTATAATAGGTTATAAAAACCGAAAAGAGAAAAATTTTGAAAGGGGGGATTTTAGAGAGGAATCGATTGTATTTCGGAGAGAAGAGATTGTACTAAAGGGGGGTTTTTCACTTTCTTTTCAAGAAAAACGAGTTACGTTTTTTAGTATCACAAGCAAACTAAAATCAATAAAGATCAGCCAAGAATACTCCAAAGGTGATTTTTTTTGTTTTTTTATTCTGTTATTCTTTTCTATTTCGACACAAATACGAGGTATAGAGAGAACGAGAGACTTACCAGAGTTATATTACGTTCACACTGCCAGTGGGTCTTGGGGGCGGTTGTAGGCCAGAATAATAGCTTTTCGGTTGAGAAGGGAAGTGGAGAAGCTGAGAAAGTTATAAGCTTTAAAAGTTTTCTTTAAAAAAAAAAGACAAAAGGTTAAAGTATATTTTAAAATAAAAATGGTTTAAATAATAAAAAAAAGGGTTGAAACAGCATGGGAAAGGGGAAAGGGATAGCGTGTTTTGACCTAGTCCACGCGTACTTTCCCCTTAAATGGTTAATTTTCGTATCCAGTCCTCCCTTGTTATCCGTACACTCAAATTGGTCCTATTCTCTTTATTTTTTATTCTGAATTGGCCCCGAACTTTTACTTTAAGTTCAATTTAGTCTTTTTAATTTCCAATATTGTAATTAAATTAATTAATTTAATATGTCATTATTATTATTATTATTTTGTTAATATTAATATTATAATTATACTTTATTTTTATTTATTTATGGTTTTATTATTAATTCATTAATTTACTATTATTAACATATTATTATTATTAAGGTATTAATACTATCTATTTATTATTATTACCATTTTCATTACTATTATTTTATTTTTATTACTATTATCTTTTTATTATTATTACCTTTTGCTATTTAATGTATTATTATTATTCTTTTATTATTACTACTACAGTATTATTACCATTATTACATTTTCATCTCTATTTATCCTCTTATTATTATTTATCTTTTTATTTATCTATTTATATATATATATATAATTATATTTATATTTCAGGTATTATACCTCTATTCACATTTATGTATTAATATCATCATTTTATTATTGCTATATTTTATATTATCGTTATCATTACTTTATTATTGTAATTTAATGCATTATTTTCTATTATTATTATTAATATCACTATTATCATCAGTATTATTATTATATTATAATACCTCTTTATTATTATTACTATTGTATTATTACTATTATTATTATTATATTTTCCTTTTTATTTACTATATGTTATTATTTTTACATTAACTAATTTAATATATATGTATTAGCACATTTATTTTATTTATATATCATTTACTCTTATTTTATTATTTCATCATCTATTTTATTTATAGTTTTTTTTAAAATAATTTCAAACATTTAGCTTATTTATTATTTCCCTTTCTTATTATTCGTTTGACGCATTTATTTTATCTTCGTTTTTATCGTTATCATTCCCATTTGTGTTTATGTTTATCCTGTTATGGTTATCAATTTTTATTTGTTATGCATTCTTTATTATCTCGTTTCATTACGAATTTAGGTTTTATCCAACCCGATAGTAATTCTTTCACAAAAGTAAATATTCCGTATTTGGTAATTCAAGACAATCGTGCCCTAACTTACTGGGTTTTGATTTTTTTCGCGTTTAACCTAAATAACGGCATATTCTTTTAAATCATAATACGAGTGTTAAATAAAATACTTATTCTATGAAATTTGGGGTGTTGTGTCCTAACTCACTGGATATGACATCTTATTACCTCGAATAAGATTTTTTTTGCAAATAAGGCAATGCTTGGTGTAACATTCCGAAATAGGGCTTAAACGGAACAGTGGTTGCGAAACCACAAATTTAGGGTAAAAAAAATAAAATAAAAAATATTTTATTATTATTTTGAGGTTCATGGTATGATTACATGATTGTGTGAAAATTTCGTGATAAAATTCTATGCATAAAGTGCTTAAATTGAGGTTAGGGACTAAATCGAATAATTTGCAAAACTTGCATTCTAGAAGTTTTTAGTATGAAATTATTTTGGAATATTAATTAGGAGATCTTAAATGGTAATTTGACCAATTTTAAGTTCATGGACAAAATTAGGACATGGAAGGAATTTTTGAAAGTTTAGTAAGGAGGGCATTTTGGTCATTTAGTTATTAACATTAATAAAAAGGTAAAAAAGATGATAAAATTGTATCATCTTCTTCAAGTTGCCAGCAGAACCTTACCTCTCTCCATGGCTGGGGTTTCTTCAACTTTCAAGCTTCATAGTAAGTGATTCCAAGCCCGCTTTTAATGATCTTTACGTTTTGAAGTCCCTAGCTCGATAAAGCTTATGCTAGCAATAATTTAAGTTAGGAATCAAATTTGGAAAAATACCCATAGGTGAAATTTGTGTATTTTGATGTTTTATGATGGAATATGAGGTTTTAAATTATGTTAGACAACTTGTGCTACTTGGTTTTAAGTGAAAACAGTAAAAAGGCTTAATTGGTAAAAATACCTAATAGTCATAAGTACATGTTAGTGTGTGAATTTGATGTTGCCATAGAAGGAAAAATGATCAGCATGTCATAAAACATAAGAAAATAGGATGAAGTTTAATTTACGAGCCTTGGGGCAAAAGTGCAAATATGTGAAAGTTTAGGGGCAAAATGTAATTTTGCCAAAGTTTGAGTAAAGGGTTGTTTTGATAAATGTTGATATTAAATAAGCTAAATTTGCTATTATAGATCAAGAAGAGCGAAATTCGAGAGTAGATCGGGAAAAGAAAAAGTAAAGGACTAAATTGTAAAGTTTAGTCACATTTTGTATCGAGGTAAGTTTACAGTAAATAAATGCAATATTCTTTTATTTTACATTATTATTGTCAATTTCAGCATTTATATATTTATGTTATGAAAATATTTAAAGTCGAATTTAAGGTGAAGTGACAGAGGAAAAGTGTTAGAAAGCCGGTTGAACCCTAGGAATGTTAGGATATTAGGGTTGACGGATGATGATGAAATGAGCCATGTAAGTCCATATTAGAAATATGGCTTTGGAGATAGGATTGAGCCATGTAAGTCCATATTATATATGGCATTGGAGACAGGAATAATTCATGTAAGTCCATGTCAAAGACATGGCATTGGCGAGATATTGATAGACAGAGCGACCTAGTATCCTTAGTATTCCGAGTGGTTCAACGGGTCAGGATACGAGTTAAATTACAGTGAATTAACAGCAAAGGAAAAGTAGATTATAGTTATGAAAAGGAAAGGTCGGTAAGAAAGAAGGTAAGGGAATAAAGAATAAGATAGAAATTGAGAAGTAAAGAAATTTATGATGTTAGATGATATTATGCATAATTATCCATTATGTTGAATGTTGTGATTTATTTGCTTGTAAGCTTACTAAGCCTAGTGCTTAATCTCTTTATTTTCTTCTTCTTATAGTACTTATCTAGTCACTCGGGATCGAAGGAAATGTCGGAGGCCGATCACACTATCAAAGAAATAACTCGGTATAACTAGACGTTTTGTTTTGGGTATGGCATGTATAGAAACTTAGCTACTTTTGGTATAATATGAATAATGAATGATGTGTAAATACTTGCTAGTGATTAGCTAAGAAAATAGCTGATGATATACATGTTTATTAATATGTATGATTGAATGATGATTATCACATGAAAATTATGAAAAATGTGAAAGTAACCTAAAAACAGATTCAAGTAACAGAAATGATGTAACTTTGAAAAATCACTAAAAATTGTAGAAACATATTTTGAAGATGAATAATATATGAAATTAAAGCTTATTATGTATATTTTCTTATGGAATAAGCAAAACAGGTAAAAGTATTATATTTTATGATATATCTAAGTTTTAGTGAAACAGGGTCAGAGCGATTTCTGGATCCCCTGTTTCAACTTTGGAAATTCACCATAAATTGTACAAAACTAATTAGAAGGTATAATTTATATGGTTAGAATGCTTGTTGAATATAGTTTTGAGAGAAACAAATGACTTAGTCATATGAATTTTGTATAGGAAGAAAAATGGTTCGTAGTAAGAAGAGGTCAGTGCAGTCGAGTTTTGAAACAGGGGAAACTTTAACTAATAAACTGTACTAATTGGATAAGTCAAAAATTCTAGAAAAAAATTAGTAGATATATATATGAGTCTAGTTTCATGAAAAATTTACGGATCTTAATTTTGAGTTTTGAAACTCGAGAAATGAATTTTTAAGTAACCATGACGCAGAAAAACAGTTTATTCCGAAAATTAAAATAAGTGATTTAGAGTTGTTTAAAAGGTAAGATAAGTTTAGTAACACCTCAAGCTTGACTCCGGTGATGGTTTCGGGCGTGGGGGCGTTACACTTGGTGTTTGGAAATTTCGAGAAAGTAGTTCCCTAACTTATTAGGTTGTCACTTTTCTCGTTGAATTCGAATAATTAAGTACCCTTCTAAATTTTTTTAGGTTTTCTAAATGCAAGCCACTATCTTGGAATTTCAAAGCAACATGTCCTAACTTATTGAATATAGCATTTTGCTGTTTCGAGATAGGAATTTCAAAAAAGGTTAACTTAATGTCAATACTTTGACACGAGTGAATCTCAATTTTCAAAGTTAAAATATTTTAAAGAGGACTACATCTTAAAATTTTTTTTTCCGACATTAAAGACATTTGATAATCAATAGGTACCAATTTTTGGGCGTTACGAGGGTGCTAATCCTTCCTCGTATGTAACCGACTCCCGAACCCGTTCTTTTATTTCGTAGACCAAAACTAATGATTTTAAAACAAAATGGTTTAAAGGTGATCCAATCACACCTAAAAAGATTGGTGACGACTCCCGTTTTCGTTTTTCTCCAAGTCAATACTCGTTTTTTTTTTTCGCCAAAAAAATGGTTTCTGACACTATGGAATGAGGCATGTATCCATAAAATCTATTAAATCTCAAGATAAGAATTTGTAGTCTTGGAAGTCACTCTAACCAATGGGGAAACCTATCCGTTAACTTGTTCCCTAAATTCAAAAGTTCCAATGAAGTACAGTTAGCCGAAGATAGCGGTACTAATCCTTCCAATTGATTGTCATTGAGTAAAAGATGGCTCAACTCACTATTACTCACAAAAGAATTAGGGATCTTGCCAATGAAAGTTGTTCACTTGCAAATCCAAGAGCTGAAGACTTCTGAAATTTCCAAGGCAATCAGGAATAGTTCCAGTCAAGCTGTTTTCGGACAAGTCCAGAACACGAAGCAGACTCAAATTGCAAATAGAAGAAGGGATGTTTCCGGTCAATTTATTCTTTGAAAAGATTATCACTGACAACTTCATTAAAATTGGAATTTGAGGAATTGGTCCTTGAAGCAAGTTGGAATGAAGGTTGAGATATGCCAAATTGTTTCCTGGAATTTGCTCCAAAGCAGTCAAACAGTTATGAGAAAGGTCCAACGAATGCAATAATTCCCACCCTTCAGCTTCCCATTTGGAAATTCCACCGGAAATCATGTTTTTGGAAAGATCTAAATTGCTCAACTGCGATGTTTGAAAGAAATTCGGGAACTGCCTTACGCTACAACCAGAGAAGTTCACATCTGTAAGCTGGGGGAAAGAATAGTTCACAACATTTCTGATTATTGTGCTTAATGATATTAAACTATTACTTGAAACATCAAGAACTATAAGACTCGTGAGTTTTGAAAGCATATCTGACTTGATCACACCATTCAAGTTGTTTGATGACAAATAAAGTGAAGTAAGGTTCACAAGATCAAAAATGGAATCTGGTATTGGACCACTCAAGTTGTTTGATGACAAATCAAGATAAGTAAGCTTCACAAGATCAAAATTGAAATCTGGTATTGAACCACCAATGTTGTTATAACTCAAATCAACCTCTTGAATGGAACTAAGCTTCTGAATTCGATCAATCGGACCAACTAGTTTGTTGTAACTGAGGTCCAACTGTAGAAGAGATGGTAGAGTGAACAGCCAAGATGGTACTCCACCACTTATAGAGTTATTAACTAACAGAAGTTCCTCTACAAATTGAAGCTCACTAACATGATTTGGAAAGGGACCTTCCAAGTGATTATTTGACAAATCCAAATGGGTAATTTTTGTGAGGTTGAAGATAGTTATTGGAAGTGGACCACTCAAATTGCATGAAGAAAACCTCAAATAAGTTAATTTTCTAAGGTTTCCAAAAACATCTGGAATCTGTCCTTCAATCGAATTTTCATGTAAATCAACGGAAATTATTTGAGTGAGATTTCCAAATGATGCTGAAATTGACCCCCTAAAAGCACAATAGGAAAGGTCCAACAACTCAAGGCCCCTACTCCAGTTTGTGTTAGGGAGATAACCTGTGAGATTCTCATTCCAGCTTAAATCTAAAACTTTGAGGTTTGGAAGCTGAAAAGCTTGAGTTGGGAATTCCCCATGTAATTTACACCCACTGAGACTCAAATGTTCAAGTGGTGAAGACAAGTTTAAAAAGGAATTGAGTTCAACATCAGACATCTCTACAGTGTCAAGCACAAGGTTTCTTAATTTGGTCAAGTTTCTTGCAAGCATGTCAAAACCTTGGCCATCAAATCTCAAATATTGTTCAACACCACCAGAGAGACCAAGTGAAACCAAACTTGAAAGACACTGATTTGATGCGGGATCAAGCCAGAGAAGTGATTACCAGCGAGATTAAGATGGGTTAAACTCACCAACTGGCTAAATAACTCTGTTGAGATAGCACCATCGAAAGCGTTGTAAGCAAGGTTGAGTCGTCGGAGTCCATGAAAGTGAAACAAGCTGCTAGTGTTCTCAAGCAGAGAGCCTCCGAGTTTGTTGGAGCTCAAGTCAAGCCATTGGAGGTTTTGAAGTTGAAAGAGGTTGTTGTTTGCAAAGAGAGAACCATCAAGGCAACTGTGACTAAGATGGATGCCGATTACATGACCAGTCATGTTGTCGCATTTCACTCCCTCCCATGAACAACAATCAATGTTTTTGTTCCATGACTCTATGTCTATCCTGGGGTAAGAATCCCGATAACAATAAACAGAAATGGTGGTTTTAAAATGGAGCAAAGCATCTCTTTCATTTGGGAGACATAAATAAGAGGATGGAGGAGCAACAGAGGAAGACAAACTCCATGAAAGTTGAAAGATCACCAAAAGCAGGCAAAGGCTTCCCATTTTTTTTTCTTCAAAAAAGAAACAAGTACAAAGTTAAGAGGCAAAGGGAAGAGAGACAGAGGAAATCAGACCTTTGAAGTTGAAAGCTTAATTTCAGGAAAAAAAAAACACAAGTTCTTCAACTTCTGCTAGGAAAGGTTTTCAGGTTGAGGTTATTTATTGGATTATAAAAAAATAAAACGCAAATGGCATACATAGGATTTGATAAATGTGATAATAGTAATTTATATATGTATATATATATATATATAAACTTAAAATAAGTAATAGTGTCATCTACTCTCCACAAATTTGAAATTTAATCTTTATATTTTATTTTTTAAATTTAGTTCTCTATTTTTAAATTTTAAAATTCAGGTTTAATTATTAATATTGTTGTTTTTATTAAATTTATTAGTATAATATTTTAAAATAAAATAAAATAAAAACTCACTTGTTAGCAATGCAACTAAAAAATAACATTGTAATGAACTTGAATTTAACAAAAGAATTAAAGTAGGCAAGAGACTTGGCTCCCCAAAAATAAAAAATTTCAATTCAATCCTCTTGTAAATAAGAAATTATAAATTAATATATAGTAAAATTGCACTTTAGCACCTTAAAAATAAAAAATAAAATTACGTTTAGTCCTTAAAAATGATAAAATTATAAATTAATACATAATAAACTTATTTGATCTATTGAAAATTTATAACTAAATTTCTAGGTTCACCCCTGAAAATATTTTAACTGTATTAATAGTTAGACTTGAATTTTAAGATTTGAAAAGTAAATGTACAAAATTCTTAAAACTAAAATTACATAAATTAAATATGTTTTATTTTTGTGGAAAAATTAAATATGTTTTAATACTATATAAAATGATGATGAATAATAAGGATATAGGTTGTATAGGTCCACACGGTTGTTGATTAGATTAGTGTGGATAAGAAGTAATGCAGTAGTTTCCCATGAAATTTCACAAATGTTTGTGATTTGTCTTTTTTGTTCAATTGAGTCCTCAAATATTCAAAGTAGGCGGAGATTCTAATGCCAGATTCAGAAGCTTTTCATTGGAATTCTTTTTATAAGACATAAACAAACGGCCATTGACTATATATATATATATATATATGTATATATATATATGGTTTCAATAAACAAGTAGAATAATATTGTTGCAATATTGCAATTGCCATTTCCCAACAGGTCATACTCATAGGTGACAATGACTTATATCGCGGCTTTTTATTTGTTTCGATTCGATTTAATTTTTATATTTTTATTATATTTTTATTTGTATTTTTATTTTTATTGTAATATTTGAATTTAATTTTTGAATAGTTTAGTAATTTAAATAAAAATTTTGAATAATTTAGTGATCAAATTATAATTTTTAGTTAAGTGACTTAAACAAAAACTTATCCGTTATTTAATGACTAATAACATAGTTTACCCTTAAGAAAAATGTCTACAACTCTCATTTAGAGGTTTTTATAAGTCAAGTCCATACATAGTATCAGTATCATACATAATTATCCAAATCCCACCCAACTTGAAATGACTATTTGACATATAAGACTCAATAATGGAATAATAGCAAAACAACAACAAACTAGCAACAAAATAGTACTAAAAACAACACCAAAACAGTGACAAATTAAACAGCAGCTTATTTGGGTTGAGATATTGACTATAGGTAGGCTTACTTGAGCTCTGGTGTAATGAGTTTAATTATTCTTGAATTAGTGGCTAAATATAAATATTTATATTATGAATATTTTATCATTAAGTCTTTCACTCATTGTTATAAACCTTGCGTATAACATTATTATAGAGAACATCGGTATAAACCTTAACCGACGGTAATGTATACACTTTCTTCGTCACTAAAAGTGTTGTCGGCTATTTTTATCCCATCATTGTTAATAGTCTTTTTGCCGATGATTTTACTACTTTCAATATATTACTATATAATTTTGTGACAAACATTTAACTCAGTTGAGATAGCCTCTGTCTCGGGGTAGTAACCACCATAATAATAATAATCACAATCAACAGAAATGGTGGTTTTAAAATGGAGCAAAGCATCTCTTTGGTGTGGGAGACATAAATAAGAGGACGGAGGGGGAACAGAGAAAGACAAAGCCCATTAAATTAAATTAAATTAAATTAGTAAAGATAAAATTATACTTTGACTATAAAAATTTTAAAACAAATGTTAGTTGTACCACAAAATTCTATCCCATTTTAGAAGTTAGGACTTTACATATTTTCTTCATTTCCCATTTCATTCTCTACTTTTCATTTTGCACCAAAAGTAACTTTTAACTTTTTTGTAATTGAATTAAACTATTTAATTTAGTTAAAAATAATTTATTATTTTTAAAACATTTTATACATTTCTATTTATTTGATATTTAAAATTTTAAGTATAATAACGCCCTAGTCTTTGTACACTTTAATTTTTTTAAATTTAACCTCCTGCTTTTAGTTTCAATAATTTAATTATCTACTAGTATGATTTAAAAATTAAAATCCAATTGTATCAATGTTAATTGATTTCAATTAAATTTAAATATGTAATGAATTGGACCTTAAGTTTTAAATCAGATCTATGAATACTTAAATACCGCATATTCAAATCTAATGGAAGATCATTAAGAGTGATTTTAATTAGACTTTAATTTTCAAATTAGAAAAATAGAGGTACTAATTTTCAAAAGTCTGAAGAATACAAGGAGTGGGGTATAATTAAACTAAAATTTTAATATAATTTTCACCTTTATTTTCTTTTATTGAAAAAGATCATAGGTTTTTACTGCGACTATCGCTTGCAACAGGGAAAAAAGGGGGGGGGGGGGATGACCGGAGAGAATAGGTCCAAAAGAGCTGACAAACAAACTACCGGCAAATTCACTACCAAGGAGGGGCCAAAGCCTAGGACAGAGCCACCAAGACCATCGTCACCCCTCGACAGCTGTAGATCCAACGCCTTAGAGAGGGTCCAGTGCAACTCAATCAACATCACCATGTTCAAGCCTTTAAGGTCAAACAGAAACGGCGCACCACCTTGTGCAGTGACCTTGCCAAGCATTCAAAACAAAAGTCGAAGAAAATTAGAACCGATCCAGCAACAAGAGAAGTGGAAGAGCACCCGGGGAAGCAAGCCGCCGCCTTTCGCCAACAAAAAAAAAAAAAGGCACAAAAGACAGGACGACTACTCGATTTATTTTGCCAAAGAGAAAGGCAAAGGGAAAAAATACTGACTACAACAGTCGAGATGTGAGCGATACCAGCCCCAAGGTCGAGGGGCCACTAAGGAGAAAAAAAGCAGGGCTTAAAAGGGAAGAGAGAGTAACTTTTCCTGTTTGTTACGGATCTTAACTTCCATGGAAGGGGATTCTTGGTTGAATTTTACTCATGAAACAATTTAATTTGCAAATTAAAGAAGAAGATGAAAAAGAGAATTTTTTCCAACAAATTGAGCATTTCTCTCAAAAACCGATTCAATCCAAATTGATTTACCGATCAATTCCCAATCTAACCGACTGGTCCAATTCCAACAACAACAGATGAATCTAAGTGCAAAGAAAACATACTATGAAAAATATGTGGAGGATTTCAATTAAACAGCTACCATTGCAGGCAAGCATATACTATTTTTTGATCTAAACATTAGTGGCACACCTAAACCATATATGAGCGAAGCCATTTGACTCCTCAACAATCTTATGTCCCGTTACATAAAATTCCAATAAAATGCAGTCGCTAACAACAGATGACAGAATACAGTTACAGTTACAGTCCAATAATAAATTTCAACAAAAACCAAAGTTTAAATGGAACAGAACTCGAACCCTTGCTACCGATCTTTGAGTTCCTGCTCAAATTGAAGCAATTTCTCCCGGACAGGCTGCAAAAAACGCTTCTTCAAGTCCTGGATAATCTGCTGCTTGTCTTGCTGCACGTAATCCTTTTCTTCGCTAAGCTGTACTGCCATCTATCGTTATCCAAAATGGAAACATTTTAGTTAGCTTCAGTCATTTCTGCCGAGCTCTATAACGGTTCTAAAAGTCGATAGATTACCAATGCCTAACATATAACTATGGAACGAAAACAATTGCCCTACCCTAAGATTGGTTTTAGGGTTCAAAATATCATGTTCTCTCCTGAACCTGCACCTACAAATCATGTACTCTTATTGCATTCTAGTCATAATCGTGATATATTTATACTATATATTTTATCATGTTAATAATTCATTTATATAGCTATTGACGCATTCCTATATTTATATAATGTTACTGTTATTTGTTTATAGGTTAAAATATGCCATAACTCCTTGTAATCTTCACAAATTTGGAATCTAGTCGCTATAATTTTATTTCCAAAAAATTAACCTGTCAACTTTTCAGATTTCAAAATTCAGATCTAGTAATTAACTCTTTTTTTTTTTTTGTTAAATTTGATGGTGAGACATTTTGAAAAAAAAAAAATACTCACTTGGTAGTCAAATAACTATAACAATAATGATGTAATGAAAGTGAATTTAACAAAATAATTTTAGCAGTGTTAACAACTGGACCTAAATTTTGAAATCTGAAAAGTAGGACTGAATTCCTAAAAATATAAGTATAGGGACTAAATTCTAAATTTACAAAGACTTATGGCATATTTTAACCTTGTTTATATTGTGTTGGGGTTTTAATTGTAATCTACTTTTTTTTAAATCAAGATTAAGTGTAGTATCCAAATATTTTAAGTGTACCTAAAACGGTAAATTCTATCAGTTAGAATTAATATTTGGTCAAATTATATTTCAAATTCAATAGTATACTCTACTGGTTTATTGTTTCAACTTCTCTCATTAATTCCCACCATTATGCTTCTCACTATTTTGTTACAACCTCTTTTCTACAATAAACACCAAACACCAATTCTTTGGTTCATCATTTTATGCCATTTTTTGCAACTTGGCAGTATTCATGTAAAAGACATATTCTACAGTAAACACTATCCTAGCACTGGCAGTCATTGAATTTATACCGAAGGCCTATCCATCATAACATGTCATAGAATTTATACCATAGGCCCATGCATCATAACATGTTTGCAATTAGTTATACCAAGAACCATTCAATAAGTTTATCCTCTTATCTCTTCTACACCAAATAGTTATCTCTAAAGTGGCACTCAATTCAAGCATACCTGCAAGTCGTCGAGCTCGCCAAATGAAAATTCTGGGATATCAATATGGCCATTAACCGTCTTCTTCTCCTCCCGTAGATGCCACTCCCCTGATTTCCATTTAGATCCCAATTTGATCAAAAAAGCGATAAATAAGCTTAGAAAGAAAAAGCATAACACCATATTTAGACCCACTTACCTTTGATTTTTAATGTCAACTCATACGTATAGCCAACACGCTTCTTGTTTCGTACAGTCACCAAAAAAGCCTGCTCAAACAAGAAATATCCACCATAAAATAAGGTAAATATCTATGTATACAGCCATAGGTGTAGTTTAGTTAAGCTTACATCAATGGTGTCCAATAACATTATAAGACAAAAACACAAATAAAAGTAAGAAAAATAACTCACATCGCCAACACACTTGGTTACATCAGAAATTTCAGCCTTGCCACAAGATAAATCCAATGAACCCACAGATTTAAGCAATTCCTGGAAAATAAAACTGGGTTTTTCAGTACATCTCAAGCTTTTAAACATACATATTGTTGAGGGGAAGTTGGCCTCAGACCTTCAACGAAAGGTATTGTCTTCCTAACTCTGTGAAGCCCTTTGGGCTCTCCTTGGATTGCAGGAGACAGAACTCCACCACAGGACAATACCTTCCGTTGAGGGTCCGAGACCAACCTCCACTCAACACATATACATTACATATATCAAAAATCAGGGTTTTGCATATAGACCTTTAATCTTTGAGTAGCCCAGTTATTAAGGTTTTTCTCCTCCCAAGTTCCAGCCTATGGTGAACAAGGACCAAAAAAACATTAAACGAAATAATTGAAATGTACGAAAAATCTGAAATACCCATTAATAAAACCCTAGATCAGATCACAAACATGAGCATAAAAAACAAAAAAAAAATTTTAAAAAAAGCATTACCTTATTCCAAACAGAACCAAGAGATGTAGGCTGAGATTGAGTTGAAAGGATGTCTTGAGCAGTGAGTTTCTTAGGAACAGGGAGCGGAGCAGCGTCCGCCATCGTTTCTCTTACCCAATAAGTATACGACGCAGCCTGCCCATTGCCGTTGCCGTCGCCGTGGGCGTTCTCCACTCCTCCGTTCTCCATCTCTTTATATGCTAATGGTATGGATCCAATCAACTTCTCGCCGAATTTAATTGAAGATTTGCTGGATGGAAGGATGAATGGGAGAATGGAGAAGAAGGGAAGATTTATTTATTATTTAAAATTCAATCAAATAAGGATTTTCTGGAAGCTTCTTCCAATATTATGGCTTTTGAAGTTGAAACCTAGAGTCTTCCTCATGCTTTTCACCTTCTTTTATTTATTTTTATGGAAAATCTCACCATTCTTATTTTTAGGGGAAACTATTTTTATACTCTATTTTCTAACACCCACAACGTGGGTGAAAAGGAAACAAAATAGGTTAATAAAATAAATAGATAATTTTTAAGTGAGGATAGCTTTTACAATTTATTGATTAAATATTTTTATTTTTATTTTTATTAGGAGAAATAGGGTTTGTTTTAGATTTAAAAATTAAATTTCTTATTAAATTCGAACTGCACATAATCAAACCGAATCAGATTTCATTATAATAAATAGTTAGTGATATCAATTGGACATCGAATTATAAAATTTGAATAATTATAAAAATAACTATAAATCTAAAAAACTAACTTAATTTGAATAATTACAATTTTCAACTTAAATCAAAAGAAAATACATATTTAATTACACTTAAACTTATTCCAATTAAAGAATTATAAAATTTTAAGCTTTCGTCGGTTTAATTATAGCAATTTTAGTGATGCAAATTGAGGAACATTGAATTAATTTTCTCTATCTTTTTCTTTGTCTTAATTTTAAGGAAGTTAAAAAAATATTTATTAAATCTCGAATAGATTTATTTTATGTGATATCAATTTTAAAAATATTAGTATAAATATTTTTATAACCAATATCATTTGTTCACTTGTTAACCGAATTCCAATTCTATATGTAGAACTTTAAATTTATACAAACAATATATAATGCAAAATATGAAATCTAATAATATAAAAAAATTTAAATTGTCTTGTAATTTTATAGTACATTTTCATTAATTCTTGAAAATTAATTCATGCAGAGATA